>NW_028327175.1:24945506-25252571 GCF_987537825.1 Furipterus horrens
CTCAGTGTCCTCGGACTGCCTGGCCACACCAGACTGTGTCTCCCAGCCCTCTGTCCTGCTCTGTGCTGTTCATTACCGTCCTGGTCTAACAGCCTGTCTTTCCAGAGAAAGTTTAAATATTTAGAATAAGAAACACATGTCCATTGGACAACCACAGAAACCAAACCAAAACAAACTCTTCCGTAAAAAAGCACAGACATGACAAAACGAATTGTCTTTGCTAGGCCACAAAGGGAATTTTTCACAAATGTTTAATCCCCTTCTAAATTTTACAAATTGCTCTGTGGGAAATCCTTGCAAATCTTACACATTTCTCAGTGAACAACCAAGGATGCTAATGTCAGAAGGTGAAAGCTAGAGGCCCAGTGAGGAGAAGTGTTTTCCCCATGAAACCCCTGTGATGGAATCGGTTACTTCCTGTAACAAAAAGGAGGACAGTTTCCTGTTGCTGGGAGACCGTGAGCAGGGACCCAGCCCTGACATGGTGTCCAGCCTGCCAAGACCCTGCAGGACCTGCAATTCCTATGGCTGCTGTGCTGCCTGCCTGTGCATGTGTTCGCCCAGCGCGTCACCCCCGCCCAGGGCCCTTCACGCTGCCTTGACACTTGTCCACCACCAGCCCTGGGAAGTACAACTGCAAGACACACCACCTCGTCACCAGCCCTTGGCCATTTCGTTCTCGAGTTTTATTAATTTTTCAGACTGCTCAAAGGCACATGGTGCATTCAGTGGATGGGGGAAGGGTGGGAAGGGAGAAGGGGGTTGCCCATGGAGAATTAAGCTAGACCTGATTTCTGGCACTGTTTTTTTTAGCCCCTTACAGAGTAATAAAAAACTATTGGAAACATCTGTGCACTTGACAGAGCATGAGAAATAAAAGTCAAGCCTGTTCTGACAAAGAATTGCATACTGAGTTAAAATTCTTTTTCAAAGGCTTTAGAGAACTTATTAACAGAATCTAGTACCAGAAGACTGTTTTCAAACAGTGCTAAAATTATCATTAAAAGAAAAGATGTATCTTCTTGGCTTTACCCCTAAGAATCAGTTGACGTTTCCCACAAGAATCTCCTGCTCAAATCTTTAAGGGGAGGATTAAATGGATGTTTTCTAGTCCAGAGAAAAGACATCTGTGGATTTCTGTTTCAATGTTCACATGTGAACATTTTAAAATTCTTATTATAAAACCTCTCTTTAAAACCAGGTTTGCAAATTTAAAAAAATAAGATTTTTGTATAAAGGACTTAAAATAACTATTTTGAGGAAGCGATGCAAATCATTACTGCAGTCCCATTAGAAAAAGTTCAGACAATATATTATACATTATTAAGTGTGGCAGGGGTCTTATTGGCTTTCAATGACATTTTGACCCCCAGTAACCCCATTTCATCACTATGTTGAGTTACCATTCCACTTATCTATTTTAAAATTCACTTTTACTTTCCAATCATGCCTTGTGAAAGTTTTCAAAGTATCTTCTTTATTTTTGTACATGTTATTAACTTCTGTCATGGGCTTCCAAACACATGCATGTAGTTTAGGATTGCAAGTTATGAAAATCTCAATTCCATGACTCATATTAACTGCTGTGACATTCACACCACAAGACAAATTTCGAAAAAACCTTTCTGCTTTTCACCTTAAAAAAAAAAAAACATGGTGACTAAAAAGCATGACAGTAAAATGGCCTTAATGGGGGCAGAGACCCTGGACACCACCCTGACCTCCTCTAGACCACCCCATGTCCCCTTAAAAGGGCTGCCAAGGGGAACACCGATGACTCAGACACACAGACTACTTGCCAAATAAACCAGGGTCCCTTGGCCTGAAACTCCTCCAGAATGGCTGAAAGTGAACACATTGCTGTGTTTCGCCCGAAAGAATGCAATACTCATCCCTGGTCACAGGCATGTGAACCTTCAACAATCAGCACATACAAGAGTTTTACTTTATGTTTCCTGGAGAAACCAAGTGGTATCACTGCTTCACGGATGGGGTTTCTCACCCCATTGCTCCTCGGAGAGCCCCCTCCCCAGCATACTATAATGAGGCACCTTTATGATACCAGAACATACAGTTCTTGAGAGACAAGAGCAAACACCTGGCTGGAATGGCCAGGCTCCCAGAGGAGTGCTGGGGCACGCTCCGCCTGAGGAAGAGAGGGCTCTTTACAACGGGCCTGGCGTATGACGCAGTCTGCTCTGTAAGTGATTCTACTTTAAGAACCCAAGATCGATTGCAGGTGGGTGTCTGGCAATTTTCTGAGAGTGATTCAAAAGGAAAGGGGGAATGTGGTCTAATAAAAGCCATTTCCCCCCTAAAGAACAAAGTGTGTCAACTCTTGTGAACCGTCACATCCTATAGCCCAACATAGTGCAGTCATTCAGAAACCTCCGAAAAGGGTCTTGCGGTTGCATGGAGGTTTTGCACAGAGCAGGCCTGAGACTGGCTGCTTGGTTAAGGGGATTGGGGAGCACAGCCCCAACGCTGGCAACGGCAACAAGGGAAAGGCAACCATCGGGAGTCAGGACAATTTCTCCAAGGAAACGAATGATACCCCACAGCCTCACCCCTCCGAGCTCTGGGTGGGCAACCTCAGGGAGGCGTGGGCTTAATAGCAGCCGTCTTAATGACGTCAGCAGCAGGTCCCTGTGCTCACCGCACCCAGAGACCAAGTTCACACAAGTGTTCACCCAAGCCTGCCACTGAGTTTCCAAGAGGACAATTTGGATCATCTCTCACACTTCAGAGGTACACAAAGAAATCTGTAAGAACTGAAGAATGGTTAAGGTAATGATTTTTTTTTCATCACCAAATAAAGAATCTGTAAGAAAAATATTTTATAAAGCAGCAACTTACCATTCCCAACATTTTATCCAGAAAATACAGTAAACAGTGAGTATAGCATTCAGACATTAATCCTCTTACTCTTTACCAACACAATCACACCTGGATTTTCTGACATGAAAACAATTCTTGGAAGGCTTCCTTGGCTGTGTGATACACGTGCGGTGGAATGGAAAATGAGATGTAAGGAAGTTAAATGTAAAAGATACAACTAAAAGGGCAAACTTCAAATGTAAACAGTTAAGCAAATCTGAGAGAGAGGACAGCAATTCTGCACGGGGGTTCAAGGGTGCAGAGAGCTGAAATGACTGCCTTTCCCCTCCTTCTGAACTCACTCGAGTGAGAAATGCCAGCACATGCTGAAGGGGACTGCAGGCTCTTCCGCAGAAAAAGGAATGAGGGCTGGGAAGAAGGAGATCCTGGCAAACCACCTGCACCACTTTGTCACCAGACCCAAGAAAAAAACAAGTTCTTTAGGACACCTTAACCCAAAGACACCCATTTACTGCACTTCCTGAGTGAGCATGACAATCTTCCATCCAGAAAAGTTAACCTGAAAGTCTCTGTCTGTAACGATGGGACACCGATCTGAAGAATTCAGATTTGAGAGCCAGTTAACCAGCTGACCGTGCCTGCACAATGAGGAAGCACAGCTGGAACAAACCACCCACCCCAAATCTGAATCAGAACTGGGCCACCATCCTCAAGAGCAACCCTGATCAGTAGTGTAAAATGTACATTAAAAAGCACTTTTCAATGAACCAGTACTCTTATAAACACTTCTGTTATGTTCTACCAAATCTTTGTTTAAAAAAAAAATCTTCCTTTCTTAGAACTGAGGCATTCTACTTCAGCAGGGGAGAATTTTGTTTTCCTGATTGAGTAACTAGAATTATCAAAGCCCACATTAATTTTGTGGTTTTATGAGTGCACTTGAAAGCTGGTTAAAAACGACAAAAAGCCACAGTCACTTATCAAAATAAAAAACAAAGATTAGTCAAAGGAGAAAACAAACGCCAGGTGCAGTCCATCATCCCGGCTGCTAGGCTCGATTCTAAACACATTACACATTGTTAACGCTCACAGCCCTATGGGGTAACATTATCCCCATGTATAGATGAGGACACTGAGGCACAGAGAGTGACTTGCCCAAGGCCACCAGCTGCTGAGAAGCACAGCCCGCTATCAGCTGGTGAGCACGTCCTTGTTCTTAACTACCTGCTATTTGATGTTAAATACTCTGTGGAACTACAGTAAGTTTCTCATGTAACTCGCTGATAGGTTTTGTGACTTTAAGTGCAATGAGGTATAATGAAACCAGTTTTACCACAGGCTAATCGTGATACGGAAGAGTTAGGTTCCTACGACATCATCAACGTTCCAACTAAACAATGTTGATGGAAATGATGTTTTCAAGGACCTGCTTGCTTGTACCCTGTTACACTTTGAACAGAGAAGGTTAACAGATGACCAGAGGATTCTGTCTGAGGAGCTTAAAACTATGTGCCATGATATAGAAAGGCTCTGAATTAAAATGACTCAATTTCATGCCTACATGGAGCAACCAACCCTACAGGAGGTCCTGGGAGAACTGGAGAGCTCTGGCGAGGTGTCTCCTCTGAGCGAAGGTGCCCTGTTCCTTTTGGCACCTTTGCCAGAGGAGAGAGGGCTGAGCAACGAACCAGGGCTCACCTTCGCTCCTCCTCTGTGCCAGCGTGTGCAAGGGATGGAGGCAGAATGACAGAAGGTGGTGTTATCTAAGTAGGCTGAAGACAAGTCTCCTTTCTCAAAAACGTGCCCTCAGCCATATTTTAAAAAGGATCGGCATTAACTGCTTTATATACTATCTCAACACTGCAACTTCCGTAAATCCAACCCAGTGTCTGTGATGTAGAAGGTCACTTCACAGAGAAAGTCGACTTTTTAAACTACATGAAATCTCAGGTCCCCAGCACAGTGCTATAGCTTTATTAAGAGTAACTGTAACCATTTATAGTTTTAAATATGTGGATTCATATATTCATATTAAGCTCGGGGAATTTCATGCCAAATATCAGTCTCCACTGAATTTCCCATTCTCTAAAAATCAGAACTACATCACCTTAGATCTGGAAGAATGCTCCTACCTGCCCCTGCGGGCCCAGGCCAGCTTTCCTCCATCCACACCTCACCCTGCCCTGGCCAGGTTTTTCACCTTGACCTCAAGATGCTCTGTTCCATAGTAGCCTATGTTTGATCCCATGGTTTTTATTTTCCTCATGATATAAATTTTTGTTATATGAAATAAATCACAGATTAATAATAAGGCAGAGATAGAAAAAGTTTAAAAATACTTCTTTATTACACTGAAAAATATTTAATTTCATAGTCAGCTCTGGTGTGAAATAACGAGGTCTAGATACTGACAGTAATTAAATCCACACTCCATTTCTGGCTTCGGCGCTGCAGTGCTGAGAGGCCCTGGGAGGGTCATCTAGCCTCTGTCATTTCCTCACTGCCCCAAAGGCTGTCTCAGTGCTCCTGCTCTCCTCCCCACCTCCGGGGACAAGCTCAGGACAAATGAGATAAGGGTCTGGCAAGCACCTGATTTCTTTGGAACCCAAATTATACTTTCACAAGCTCATTTTATTGGTATAAGTGCTATCTATGGATATGGGCAAGAATCGGTGTTAAACTCACTTGTGGAACAAAGAGATGGCATCTTCTATAACTGGTGTTTTCAGAGAAAGGAACGTGTTTGGGGGGCATGTGGTCTGTATCTGTGCGCAGCCTCCTCCACTTTCCTGACAGCGCTCCCTGGAAAGAGGGCGTCTCCGGGAGCCCCTCCTTAACAGACCCCACCCAAAACCTTCTGTGCCTCATCTGAGAATTACACAGCCCTGGGCTGATAACTTTTCCTTCATAGTTCTCCAAGAGGCTGAGTCAAAAACATCCCCCACCCAGTTTCTGAAATGGAATCGAATTCCATGATAACAAGTAACTCATAACAGACATCCTAGATTAAGTCACACAGGCAGAAAATGATGAAGTAGTTTCCCTTAGCAGATCTATCTACCTGTGTCATCAGAGGCTGTATAAACCGGGAAGACGTACGGTGGAAAGGACCTCGAGACATAAGAAAAGTTCCTGCCCTCAGAGGAAGAGGAGATTTTCTGCTGAAGACTCATTCAGAGAAACTGTGCATTTTACAAACTGACTCAGGAAAGAATGCAGTTTCCTAATTTTCAACATGTTTTTCCTGAATCATCTACTGACCCCAAAATGCTCTACCAGAGATGTATGAACAGGGAGATGGCTACCAGAAACCTCCCCAGCAGAGCACACACCCCATGCAGGCGTGCGGGGTAGCAAACACGCGCCTTCTCTTTAGAAGGCCTGGTGTGGGTGCATGTTCTCTCCAAGCCCCAAATGCTGACTTACCCTTACTAAGCCTCACATGCTGTTTATCCTCACCCAATGCAGATCCCAAGAACTGAAGATAACCCATCGAAATTCTAAGATCTTAGGAAGATATTTCATCTCTTTTTCATATGTTTAAACCTATTAAGGACTTACAGTCTCAGTGAGGGGTATTAAAGCAAATACATGCTGCGCCCACTTAACATAAAACTGAGTTTTGGAATGTCATTACTTCAAGATGGGTGAGAATCATGAGAATGTTGAGCTGAGTGCTGCTGAGTGACAGGCTCCGTCACAGCTCCACTCAGGTGGGGACAGAGGCTGTCTTCACAGAAGTGGTCCTGCAGGGATTACTGAGCTGTGGAACGAAGCCTAGAGAGAATGCATTAGATGAGATAAATAGAAACTAGTGAATTGCCTCCATGGATAAAATATCTGATAGGCACTTCTTCAAAAATTCTAATATCCCAGTAAACTCCTAGGCAGAATGATCAATTTCTGCAGACCTACACTTTTCTCTTAGTGATTTATTCTTCCTCTTTGGTTGACTACAAATAGAATTTGCTTTTTTAATGGCAACAGCCCTTAGGATAATGCCTGATTTTTCTATAGGAGTGGTGCAGACTCAGGTCCAAGTTCACATAAGCCTATTATGCCATAACAGACTTGAAGCAGAACTTGTTCCGCAGTTCCCAACTCTGGAACAGAGCTTTATTTCTGTGGCAAACCTGTGGATTCTGGTCGGCCACACCTCTGGGGGCTGGGGTTGCACCGCAGTGCGAGCACCTGAACTCTCTACACTTGAGAAGGCACATTGGGAGCCCCTTCTCACATCCAGGGGGCATTTCCAGTCTCCCACCACCACCCATTTATATATAAACTGCATGAAAAAACAAAGTCAGCAGTTCTTCTCAGACTAACCTCCAAAAAAGTCTTAACGCACCTTCCAAAATGCAGAACTTTTTACATTTATTTATCTCGTTGGCAATGTCAAATAACTTCTAAAAAACTAAACTTTAAACTCATTTCTAGGTAAACCCAGACCAGATCCATGAGGATGTATCTGGTAAGAATGTGAATTCTGGGCCTGACGACTCAGCCAAAGTGAGGCTGTGCCAGTCTGAACAAAGGTGCCGCTCCCCTCAACCGGAGCCCCTATTACTTCCTGTAACTACTAAGAATTATTACTATAATTCTTATGTAAACTGAGTATTTTACTCAATCACCTCACTTACTATTTTTTAAAAGAAAATAATCAGAATTACTCTAATGAAATGTTTTCAAGTTCAAACTTTATTTTCTTAAGGGCTATGGTGTGGGGCTGTGGGGAGAGATGCTATTAAGAACTAAAGGCCTGAACATGTAATTTATCTTATTCCTCATTATTACCACTGGCAAGAAGTATGTGCTGAATGCTAATACACTGAGCTCTGAACAAAATGAAATGAGACATTGTTTTTATTCTTCAGTCCTGATACTCTAAGCATTTGAAGTTCTCGGACTTATTATTAAGTGAACTCAAAAAGTAGAATAAGAAACAACTGATTACTCAAACTAGAAGGATTTCGAAAATGAAATCATTGTAGAAAGGCAGTATTTTAAAACCTACTTAACTTGTGTCTTGGAAATTACATTAAACACAATGAATTCTTCTGCAAAATTTAGTGAGAAAAGACCAAAGTCTGGGACTGTAATAACTGCCATCTGAAAATAACCCCGATATGGGACACTCCTCTCTGTCACCAATCACTTTCGGATGATGGGGAAGTCAGGGCACTCCCTTCCTATGAACGAGCTTTGCAAAGAGCTCCTGCATCTCACGACCAGGATGAGGGTCTCACATAGGAAAGCACAGCTCGGCTCAGGCAGCAAGAAACCCAGGAATCCTGAACCGATAATGTTAAGTTAAATGAAACCACTTTTTATTATTAAATAATCTTTCTTTCTTTTTTCTTTTTGAATTTGGTCTCACATTCTAGGGAAGGACAGAAAAGGTGCTCATTTCAGGTAAAACAGGAGACTTTGTTGAGATGAATGCCCTGGCTTTTACGGAGGACATTTGTGTATCAGGTAAGCCCAGGATCCAGCTTCTCCTCTCAATTTATTTTGTAGGTGTTTTGATTCTATTAAGACAGAATCATGGGGTACTCCAAGCCACCACTGTAGGCTTTGATACAAATCAGCTCTGTCTCGGTAGCACCCGTGCAGGCCCAGTCTAGGGCACACTTCCTGTTTCTATTGTATTGGCCAAAAAGTCCGTTACATTTTTTTCCATAAAAGATACATTTTTCATTTTCACCAATAACTTTATTGATTTGGAAATGTTGAGTATGTGGGCTATCTCCCGCAATTGGTTTGTAGTGGGTAGAGGCCAGGAGTGCTGCTAAACATCTTCCAATGCATAAGACAGCCCCACAGCACAGAATTATTTAGCTAAAATGTCAATAGTGTCAAGAAACTTTGCAAACTACTTTGACACATTTGTTTTGTCCTAGCACCTTCTCCATACACTGCACAAATCTTTATTTCTGCATTTCAGTTGTGTTTTTAACTTTCTTGAAATAATATGGCATAATATGCCAAAAGCATTGTATTTTCTTCCATCTTCATTATTAAAATGGCTGCACAAAAATTCACCGATTTTAATTTTTTTTTAAATGCACGCTGATATGACAGCTGTCACAATACAATCTAACAAAAATTTTTTGAATTAAGTTAAAGACAACTAAGCACTACTAGAGCCATCATACGGAAAAATGTACAAGACTTTTTGGCCAACCCAATAGAAGGCTCCTCAGGGCCAAGGGGGAGGAGGCCGGTGCACCTGCTTCATCAATCAGAATAGCTCCACTTTCACGTACCAGGGCTCTGTGTAATACTATTTTAAAATAATAGGTTTTTCTGCTTAATATAAAATGAGAAAGCTTAAATGCACTGCCCGAGACACCCTGATAGAAAATCAGGTAACGGTACTGGGACAGGCAAGTGATTTTTTTGAATCCTCAGTGTAAATGTCTTCTAACTCTGACAGCCCCAAGTCTTCTCCCCTGGTACCAGGTCCTGGCCCCACTCTTAGCACACGACAGCTATTTGAAAATGTTGATGACAACTGTCACTTATAGATGGAAGGAGTCTCCTTCACATTAGACCAGCTGCATCCGCGTCCCCAGTGAAAGGCTGGTTGCAGCTCACCTTATCACTGTCCAGTGTGTTCTGAGATGTCCGGGAGGCAATGGAAATTGTATCAGGCTGGCTGCTGCCATCGCCTTGGCTGTCCAGATCCTCTCCATCCCTGGAGACACAAGAAAGGTTGAGTTTCTGACTCTGCTGGATTTGTTTTTCAAGACTGGTGAAGACCTTCCATCAGTCATTGGAGAAAGAATGGATTTGTTTAAAGATGCGCCAAGGAGTCATCATGATTGCTGCTCCCACCATTGCCCTCACGAGAACCGATCACTCTTTACTAAGCACAGGCTCTTTGCCAGGTGCTGGGCCAGGTATCTAACATATCTCATTCCATTCAATTCACATAATAAAATACAGTTGATATGATTATTTCCAGTTTAGAAATGAGAAACAAAAATGTTTAGATACTGTAACTTGTTCAAGGCCACATGCATGATTTACACACACGCCCATACTCACACTTGAGTGGGAAAGGGAAGTGACCAGGCATTTGTGCCTAGCCCTTCACTTACTTTAAGCTGAAGCAGGGTCTTGTCTTGATAAAGCAATTTCATTGCTAAGAATGTGATATATAAACAATGTTTAAAAGAAACACATTCCTCAAAATGTCTGACAATTTTTGAAAAATATTAACTTAACATTGCCTTGTTCCTTCCCTACTGAATAAACAAACTTACCAAAAAGTCCCCACAGCACACTCACCTCCTCCCCTTCTGTCTTGTTGCCGGGGCTGTTTTGGGGATGTGAATGGGCTCTTTCAGGGCGCCTTTCAGGTGGATAGTCCGCTCCTGTATCACTTCCCGGATGTGCTTGATCCAGTCCTGTTTGTTTTCTATGCTGGACGCCTGAACGATGTGTGAGAATCCATCAGGACAGAGAAGGGACCCTTTCCAGGTCCTGTGCTAACCACAGGCAGGTCTCCCACATTCCTGGAGTTCCCCATTTAAAAAATAACTTTCCAGCAGCAAAGCAACCACATCCGATGTTTAATGTGCCATCAAATCAATGGGCCCTGTTTTGAACACTTTTTTCATCAAAATCATGTTTATTTTATAGCATTTAAGTTATTTCAGAGCTCTGGATATTTTAGTCATCAATCATTCCCTGGCCCCAAGAACTTGAAAGCAGCCCTGGGAAAATATGAAAACACAGCCACCCCGAAACAAAGCTTCTCTGAGGCTATTAGGCCATGAGTAGTGGTCAGTGGCTGGTGAAATGTCAATGGGACCTGAACGCGTCATGCTGCCCCGCCCATGGCTCACTGAACAACAACTGCAGTGGCCGCACTTCTGTACCTGCACCCTCTCCGCACTCCCACAAGCATCACGTGGTGTCAGGCCTCCCTTATCCTCAAGGGACTGTGGTGGGGATGCATCAGAAATGCACCGAGGTCACATCAGCAGCAGGTGAAGGACCTGAAGTTCCCAGAGTGCATGGCGGAGCCTGCCCCCAAGATCTGCATCAATGTTCCTCTGCTTATACATTGGAATAAACCACTAGAATAAACCAGGGAAACCTACTGCCAATTCCATGTGGTGCATTTGCCTCAACTTTATTACAATGGTGGAGAAAAGCTCCCTGAACATGACACATAGTAGACACTCAATAGCATCTGCTGAATGAACACACATGGCACCACTTCTTCGAGATTTTTTTCTTCCACTGTGCCTCAGGAAGGCTGGTGTGTCTTTCCTTTTTACATGCCCTGGGCCTTAGTAACAGTTTTTAATTTCCTTACGGAGAACATCAACCTCCTATGATATACACATAATTCCCTGTGAATGATTAAAACAATCGTCAGGGGGATTGTAGATGAGATCACAAAAGGGAGGGGAACCCAGCACTTTCTCATGGTGGGCCTTGTTTTGGAAACTAGAAAGCCAAAGCCCATGGTGGGAAAGGAAATTAAAATTGACAACGCTCTAAATAAAATGCTTTAACTAGAACATATGCCTTTAAAGTTACTGTAGGGTGGTAATGGGTAAGTAAATAAAGGATCAAAGGAGCCTATTGCTCTGTTGCAGAATCTGCTCCCAGGATAGCAGTCAAACTAATTTCTTCTGGGGGAGGACGCAGGGTGATAAGGGAACAGGGGAGTGTGTCTATAAACAAGCATCTCAGGGCAGAAAACTGAACAGGCAAATCTGCTGGAATTTAAATGCCTTATACAAATGTTTGGGAGGGTAAAAAAAGAGAAGGACCCAAGGAAGAACATGCAACAGTGTTTGGAGACAACTGAGAAAAACTGTTACTATGGTTCAGAAATCAAGAAAATTCTCATGCTATAAAGCAAATTCACCATCACATTTATGGAGGGTAGATCTCCTAGTAGTCTCAATCTGTTTAAGGAAGGATTTAGAAATTAAAAAAAAAAAGAAAGCCTCAATTTTGTGTTACAACTACTGGGCCATCACCATCATTGTCATGATCACCATGACTGTGACTAGCACCACCCTCACCTCACAGCCACCACTACCAAAAGTTCTACTATCTTCTCAGTCACCATGGTCATCTCTACCATCACCTATACCACAGCCATCACCACTATCATCTCTACTGCCACCACCTCCACCTCTGCCGTCACCACAGTCACCGTCACCTCGACCGCCACCACGGTCACTGTCACCTCCACTGAGACCACCCTCATCACAAAGCAAGCTCTGAAATTAATGAGGACAGCATTTCCTTCAGTCTCTCCTTGGAAGTCATAAAAATATTACTCAAAATTCCCTAGAAAACTTTCATCTGCTAAAACCCACAGGAAATCTTATTCTTCAATTGCATCATGAGTATTCTATCATGTCCTAAGTGAAAGTAATCCACATCTGGCTAAGACATCTGGCACTATTTCTTAGATACACCCTTTGGCATCTGTCACTGCAGCTAATCTGGATAAACACTTAATATAAGCTGGAAGTTCTAGGTCTTGAGTAGTTTAAAAATTTAGGCCTTAGAAAAGTTTAATTATCTAATATTTAGATAACAGCGCAACTAATATCTTACAGGGCTTTATGCCAGTACTAACAAGAACACACTGGGATGGTAATCATATATTCATTGCAAAACAAGTCGTCATTTCTATGTGAATAAACACCTTAATATACAATGGTGTAACAGTCAGCGGTCACTAAAGTACAGGCCGCTGAATCATCATGGGTGCTGGCAATACCACAGAGCGCTTAAAAGGAATGTTCGAGACAGACTCGCTGACATGCAAGTTCACAGACCAGAGTCCTATTAAGCTTTTGGCTTGTTTCCCAATATTCTACAAATCTTCATCTACATCTTCCCCAGAACGTCCATAAGTCGATTACGGTTTTTGCAGACAACTCAAAAAAGACAGCTCCATCTGTATTTTCTCAAACACAGAAGGAGGGAAGTTATTTAAGACACTCTGAGAGTCCTCTGCCATTCCTAGGAGAGGCTAGGACAATCAAAACAGAGGTCAAATCAAACATTCAAAGATATTTTCCTCTCTTGAAGACTATATACCTCAAAGCAGCCTTAGTGTTTTTTAATACTTTACATTAAAACATTATAAAAAATCCTGTCCCTGGCAATTATCCCCATTTTTCCTTTGCCTCTAAACTAGAAAGTGGAAGAGCTAGGACCCCAAGGAGACTCTTGGTATGTTCAGCCTGGAAACTGTCAAAGGCCATGACAGCGCCATCAGGTGCCCCTTTTCCTTTGGAAACCCAAGGTCAACTGTGCAATGGAAGCTATGGGTCCGTATCCCTTTCCTCCTCTATCTTAACTTCCTGCATCTCTCAGGAAAGTATGGGAGACTGGAAGTATGGGAGAAGTGTGAGGACTTGCTCCACTTGATCTTTAGTAGGAAGCAAAAGTTTAGTTAAAGTTATTTCAACCCTGGAATACCAAACTGAATTTATTCTACCATTCTTCTTGTGGTTGCCACTAATCCCAACAGGACATAAAAGGAACACATAAAATGATATGAACACCAGTATGTTTCAACCACAAGGGAAAATAAAAGGCATACATCGCCATGATAAACTTGTCACACAGCACATCCTAAGCTTTAAGTGAACGTACCTTGAGGACGATTTTATTATCTGAAGTTGGCGTCCTTCCTACCCACAGTGCAAATTTGCAAGGATCTCCTTCCACATGCTCTGTGACGCCCAACTCTGAGGTCTGGATAAAAAGACAGGGGGACAAAAAACCTTTTTGGTGACTTGTGGTCATGCTAGGTTATAACAACATAGTTGTTAACATATTACTATGAAATCTTTAGCCCTCATTTTAGTTAAAATGAGGAAGTTTTGTTCTTAGGCTACAAACTATGGTTTTATCTTTTTCATTTCCACTGAGTATCTCTAGTGGAGATTCTAATGCAAGTCAACAAGTAAATCTAGAGGAAGCAAAACAAAGTATCCGAAAACCCTATTACCTGGAAAATCAAGAGTTGACTAATTTCCGTCTTATAAATAACAAAATGAGTTTGTTCTAGTTGGTAAAAGAGCTGCCACCTTCCATTTTCAGCATTAATAAAGTAGCTTCACAGAGGCAAATGGTGTTTAACAGCTCAGTTACTGTCCAATTTGTTTACCAATAGCACTAACTTTTAGTATTTCACCAATAATTTTAAGGGCTAAGAGACAAAATTGCTCTCTGTAATATATGCAATTGTAATTTGCAGAAAATGGTAGCGTGTAGATGAAGGTCAACATCTTCAGCCACCACACCCCCACCACCATCAAGTTCACCCCAAATGTGTTCTTCTCCCTCCAGCAAAGGAAGTGATTCATAAGCTATAGCTCCAGAGGTGGCCTCTGAGGGAACCTTAACTTTTAGAAGATAAATTAAGTGAAGATGTATCAGCTTCTAAAACAGACTAGCTTGGTCTCTAAGGATAGATTAAAGCCAGCTAATGAAATTACTAGCCAGCAATGCTGCATTTTTTTCCTGTTAGAATATGATCTAAAATGATGTAAGGTGGGCTGTGATCCAAAAGACAATCTCAAACAGGATGTCAGCCAAAGAAAATGGTATGAAAACCATTAGTTTGAACTTGCAAATTCCAGATTATTATTAAGATGATTTCTACACTTGGTAGTATTTTATTACTTTGGGAATTCGATTAACATATGGATATCATAAAAATGTATAATGTATGAGATATAAATTACCCAAATTCCAAACATCTACCAATATCTGTATCGAGAAACCAAACTCGACTGCATTTTCTATTCTTTCTCTGATGGTGATTTTTCCTTAGTTTTGCCCAATCCTCCCGCTGCCTGACCCTGCCCAGCAATTTTTTTTGATGATAGTCCTCTGAGATATTGCTCACTACGGGAAGAAGGAAATATAGTGGACCCAGGGGACGACACGTGCCTGAGACTTTTCTGTGAGTTAACATGTGATTTTATAAAGAGGCTGGTTGGGCATGCTACTAATGAAAGGAGGGTCTTAGGTATATTTCTCTTGCCAGGAAGTACATTGACAGGTAAGAATTCAAATGTATCACTGTATCTACCAAGCACCCAAGGAGGGCTGCTTCTAAATGGGTGGGATTGTAGATCTTTAAAACTATATTTGCTTACATATACTTTCTTCCAATAATATATTTTGCTATTGTTAAACCCATATATTTATTCATTATAAATTTATTTTTAATGAAAAAATTTTCAAACCTCATCATTAAGATCCCACAATGAGCCACCCAGGAAGGCTGCTTAAATATATTCCAATGTTGGTGAATGGAGAATTCATTATAAGAACTTAATCACAGTCTGATATGATCATTGTATGTATTTATAAAACCAGTTAAGGTGCAAGGGAGGTAAAGGACTTAAAGTCACTTACAAAGTGTTTTCTTATCCTGTAGTTTGATTCTATAGAATTTAGAAAAAGCAAGTGTTCTAAGTCCAGGAAGCCCAAACTCACGAGTGCTCTCTAGTGGATCAAAGCTGTCAAAAAATCTCACTGCAGAGGATGAAAACAGGACAATTTCGGACGTTTCACATTTTAGGATCGATGGGGAGGTTAAACTGAAGGCAACGGATAGTAATTTTCCTCTACCTACAGAAAAGCTGCAATTGTGTGACCTTTAAACATAAAATTCTGAATGCCTATACTTACAAATAATTTGCTTTTGTAAAGGTACTTGCTTCTCCCACTGGAATCTTTCACTTCTTTACTAAATACTAAGGACATTTCAAAAAGGAAGAGATGCCGTTCTCGACCCTTTCGGATTAAGGTCTTTGGGTCCCACACTTGGAAGGATTCCTGCAGGATGAGTTCTCCCTGAGACTCAATATTTTCATCAAACCCTGCAACATAAAAAAAGGAGGCACAATCCATTTAAAATGAAAATTAGAAAGACAGCATTATGACTACTTAAACCAGTGGTTCTTAACCTGTGAGTCATGACCCCTTTGGGGTCAAATGACCCTTTCACAGCAGTTGCCTAAGACCATTGGAAAACACATATATAATTACATATAGTTTTTGTGATTAATCACTATGCTTTAATTATGTTCAATTTGTAACAATGAAAATACATCCTGCATATCAGATATTTACATTATGATTCATAACAGTAGCAAAATTACAGTTATGAAGTAGCAATGAAAATAATTTTATGGTTGGGGGTCACTGCAACATGAGGAACTGTATTAAAGGGTCGCGGCATTAGGAAGGTTGAGAATCACTGACTTAAACATTTGTAAAATGCCAATCAATTAAATCTCAGATTAGCATTTCCCATTTGGGCTCCTGACTCCAGTTTCCCCTGTACTGACCCATCGACAAAGGACAGTTTTTCCTAAAACAAGGCTTGACATACATTTTCCGTTGTTCCTATTAAAAAAAAAAATTTTGCAGGGATTCCTCTTGGCTTTATCCTTCAGATTCTATCTCTTTAGGGTGGAGTTCTCACCGCTTGCGACCAGTTTAACGCCCTAGGCCTTGTCGCCCTTCACTCACAGGCTCCCCCATGCTGACCCCCTCCTCTGCCAGAGTGGTTCCCTGGCCCCCCGCAAGCCCACGCCTATTCCAGCCGGTCTCCATCCTCTGCTTCCTCAGCCTGGAACACCCTTCCCACACATTCCACAGCAGCTCCAGGCTTTCTTCAAGGCCCTGGCCTAGCCTTCCCCCTGAGAAATGGCCCTGGCCGCTTCTCGTGGTTGGTGGAGTTCTCCTTCCTTTGAATACAGAATTCTTCACATGAATCAAGTCATGCTCTGGCCACTAGCTGGTTCTCCCTAATGCTCATCTCTTCACAGAAGTGACCCGTTGTGTGGACTTGCAGATACCTGGGTCAGGTGGGAACTGTTAGTTAACTCCTGGCTGCCACTCTCTCCCTCCTCCCAAAGAGCAGAAGCCCCTCCATGGACTTTGAAAGAAGCACTACATTTCTCCAGCACACTCTGCATTCCGGGGCAGCCACTCACCTACGTTCAGGCCAGGTGGGGACAGTCATGTGTACAATGTCTGCTTTCTGCCCTTCTAGCTGTTCCCTTTCCTCCCTTTCTCCCACTTTCTGCTAGATGGAAGGTTAACATGGTTGCGACACATCCTGAACCAAGACAGCCAGGCAACACCAAGGAGTGGGGAGAAACTAGCTGACATAGAGCCTGAGTCCCTGGCGTCATGACGGGTTGCTGCATCAGCTTGGAACTTTACATGAGAGAAAAAGCCATGTCACTTGGCCTTTGATTTTTGAGTCTCTGCAACAAAGAGCAAGCAGCGCCTTTGCCCCAACTAGTACACTATCACTATGCTACAGTGATAATGACACAGGCCACCACAGGCTTCTCGTGACTATTTCTGTGTAACCTGATTGTATAAGTTCAGCTCTATAACACAGAAGGAGCTTTCTGGATCAGAGGCATTCACCGAAATTATAATCACGACAAAATTTTATATGTGCATTTATCTGATTCTCTACTGTGTTATACACCACATTCAACCCCACAAGCAGGTATATGGTACCTGCTATGTTCTAGGCTCCAGCGAGTGATGCAAGGGACACAGAGATGAGGAAGGATTTTATCATCTAGGGGGACTGATCTATCCTTCCTTCCACCCATCCACATAACACAAGAGACCAGGCAGGCGAAGGCAAGTGACAAAGTGCTCCTGGGGTCCAGAGTATGGAGAGGCCATTCTCCAGTAATGGAACAGGGACAGGCATTTAAAGCAATGGAGGCCATTCATCTGATCTTCAAGGGAGGCAATGAAACTAATCAGTTAAAAAAGAGGACATTCACATCTAGACCGTTAAATCCTAAATAAACATAGAGGTGTAAAACCACGGTTTTCAGGGCATGGGAAATTCCTTTGCAAACGCCAGCAGAGAGCACACCCGTGTGCTCTGGGGGATGTGGAGTTCCGTTACCTTCCAGCATGCTGAGGTGCATGGCGTCGTTGGCTCGCTTGGGCACGCTGAGCATCACCTCCAGGCCATCTTTAATCTCCCCCTTTCCTTCCTCACAGCACGTGAGCAGCTCCTGTGGAAGACCAAGACTGTGAACTAGCCCAAAACTGTGAAATTCTCTACTGCCAAGATCTTGGCAGAAATGAGAGTATGAAAATCCATGATTTTCAAGATAAAAAAAAAAAAGACTGGGGTCCAGTGGGCATATATTCCCAAAGAAAACAAATTACTGCCTATATCACATCAGAGTAAACCAGTGGTAGTCATAATTTAAGATAAAATTAGTGCACACGTTAACTATCAAGCCTCAAAAATGATAAATAGAAATACTAAATTAGTAGAGCAGAGCACAGTCAGCTACTAGTTGTATCTGAAGGTCACGCTGGAGTCCAGCTGGTGCTGCTGGCCTTCCCGCATGATCCCAGCATGATTTTGAACCTGTGGTGCCATTCCCACAAGGCCATCGAACCTGGGACTGCCACACTGAGCAGCAGGAACAGGGATGCTGTAGGAATATCTACAGCGAAACACCTTTCTTTAGGGTGTGGAATGTTTAGAAAACGCTTCGATGCCTGCATTACAGTCCCTGGGTGTGAGTACCTCACAGGTCTCAGAGGAACATCGGTGTCCAACGAATGGTGACAAGGACGACAAATACAGATTCTCCTGCACTCCGAGATACCTTACCGGTGTGTTAATGACTAGTAATCGGTCAGTGATAGTGTCAATGGTTTTTTGTGCCCATTGTGTTCAACAGAAGGACGTGACAGTGCTGGCAGCTTTGGAGCAACATGGCTGCCTGACAAGCACCTTGACTCACGTCCGGATGATGTTTATCTATTAATTTTAACAGCATGGCAAAAAGTGCTTAAAAACGCAGAGACTAACTGCACTGGCAGAAAAGCTTATTTCTGTTCTCTACAAGAACCCCTCAGCAGAATCAAGGGAGGTTTATAAATTAAAGCCCCAGTCTAACAGTGAGTGACCAGATGTGAGGTCACAAAAAAGAGGTCTTTAGTGGAACCACATGCTAAAAACAAACTCCTTAGAGTCTGAGGACATCAAGATGTAAACTGCTTTTGTGAAATTAGAATGCAAAAAGCAAATGTTAACATAAACAGCTTAGCCTGCTGGCTTTTATTTCATGTTTTTCTACAGGGATATTCAGACAACCACTCGGTGAGATTCTGATACTGAAGAGCAGGAAGCCTATTCTGATAGAAAAATTCCAGAATGGTATCACTTTCACAAATCAATGTAGTCACTTCTTCACTGTTTCTAGATTTTTCTTACCAACCAAGAGTTAAGAGTTTCAGGTATTCATAACTTCATCTTCTGAATTTCATTATCATTTCCTACTGTTGTGCTACGAGTGAACTGGGGATACAGTTGGATTCAAAAAATACTGTTACTGGGATGAATGGAGGGTTGGTATAGTCTAGTATTTAACTAATGACATTGACCAACCAAGGAAATGGGTAAACATCATCAGGTGGAGGTTGTAGATTATTTTTCTTTTAGTCAAGAGAATATGTATCAATTATGTATGTAATGCATTCTTTGAGATTCTTACCACAAATTCTAAGTTTTCTTTACCATCCTATTGTCAAGACTAATAGTTATTAAATGTTTACAAGTGTGATTTTAATTATAATCATTCATAACCAAGAAAAAGCAGAGGTCAGTATGACTCAAATACTTGTGATTTGTAGAAATGATATGCATAACTTTGTGTGGGACAAATGGCTAGACTAGAGATAGTGGGGAGGACACTCTTGAGGGCAAGTCCTTTCTGGATTCAGTGGAAAACCTGGGCATCAGCCTGACCTGAGTGCAGAGCCAAGCCCAGGCAGTAGGGATCCGGCAATGATACTGGGCACATCCTGTGCCCTCTGAGGCAGGCTGGCACCCCCGCAGACCAGCACTGTTGTGAGTTTAACTTAATATACACAAGCATACAACACAGGGGCTGGCCTGCGGTCAGCAAGCCATACTAGGAACAATGACATAAAATATCCAGGGTTGACAAATTTCTCTTTCCTTTCTCATTCTGCGTTAGGGACTACAGTTGATCAGTGATGTTTAGATGCACAATCAAGGAATATTCTCTTATTTACCTGCTGCACTAAGAAATCAGACAGGGAAATAAAGGGAAATGAATTTAAAAATAAAACAATATGCTGGGTGTTATTTTTAAAATTCAGGGTACTTTACATAGAAAGAAAAATGTCAAAATAGTAATGCACAAATCAAAATTTTGCAGACTGAAGATGTTTCATACATACTTTTAAAAGGAGCTGATACTTCGTTATTCGCTGAACTGGTTTAATAAGGTAGGAAGAGATGGAATTGGCTAATCCGTGCCGCTGCTGTATCTCCTGAATTAAACAAAAATTGTAAATATAAATAAAAACATCACTGGGTAATTGGATAGCACCAACTAAAAGTTTACATTTATTTCCCCCACAATGAATATACACATATTATTTTTCTGTAAATATAAAGCAGAAATCACTGGTTATTCTTTTAATATGGTCAACCTAATAATAATTAATAAATCTCAGCCAAATTATCACTTGTAACCCAGAAATAGCAGCGTTTGCTCTGTATGACTGGCTCTCGGGTGCAGAGATCAAACAGGCCCAGTCAACAAGCCCTGGCGCTGCCCCCAGGGGCCAGCCCTCACACCTATGTTGGGGACTGACTCACCCTCTCTCCTGGAGCTGCAGCTGCTGAACCACCGACCACATCCCTCCCCACAGCCCAACTCTCGCTATGAGAGGCCTCCCTCTTCCATCTACGCACTCCCTAGGAATTCTGCTGTCTTATCCACTCTCACTACTCAGCTACCTTCTAGCCCAGAATTTTCACACCAACCTACTGCATGTGCATTTTTTAGTTCTTAGCATCCTTCTTGTAAGTTTTCTTAAAAAACAAAACAAAACAATTATCATCTGACAGTCTATGCTTCAGCTTCATGTTGGATTTTAAAACCACCACATGGTTGTGTTCTCCATCTGTTTGTCATTAGATTAGGCCCCCCAGGAAAAGCAGACTAGAGGGTGATTCCTGTGAAATGCCAGCTGCAGGAATCACCGATGGGCTTGTCACTCAGGCATCAAGCAGATTAAATTAAAAACTTGACAACTTCTCTGGCTTCCAGGTCATAAATACAGTTTTGAAAGTTTCTTTTCAACTTGCAAACATTAAAAAATGTGTGACTCAAGGTGTAATGATAATACACACCTCCATCACTATCACATCTAGACGATTTCTTCTCACATACAGTATAATTCAAATTCCTAAGGACAGGTCAGTGAGCTCTGGGCAATGTTAACCAACTTGCTTCCAAACCAAGATACAGAACATTTTCCATCATCACAAAAAGTTCTTCATGCCCCTTTCTGATCAGTTCCCCAAGCCACACCTAGATGGTATCCTTGTTTAAGATTTCTACCATAGAGTAGTTCTCCGTATTCTGAAAGTTCATATAAAAGGAATCATACAGAACGGTATTCCTTTATATCTAGCTGCTTTCAGGCCATGTTTTAATGTATTATTTATTTATTTTTAGAGAGAAGGGAAAGGAAGGAGAAAGAGAGGGAAAGAGACATTGATCAGTTGCTTCTCACACACCCCAAACTGGGGACCTGGCCCTCGACCCAGGCATGTGCCCTGACCAGGAATCGAACCAGTAGCCTTCTGGTCCGCAGACTGGTGCTCAATCCACTGAGCCACACTAGCCAGGGCTCAGGCCATGTTTTAAAGATGAATCCATGTTGTTCATGTATCATGGGTTTATCCCTTTACACTGCTGAGCAGTAGTCCTTCTCCTGAGTATGTCATACTACATTGAAAATATATCATAATATCTTTGATTTACCTTATTCTAACAACATTTTCAGAAATGCATCTCCAATATTTCTAAACATGAATCTACTTTTGTTGGCATCCTTGTTACCTTATCACAGTATTATACATTCAAAAATGGTTCTAAGATCACAGTAGTCTTCTAAGATACCTAACAGATTTTTTTATAACACTTATATATTTTTATTTTATTTTACTTTTTAAAATTTTATTGTTTTTCTATTACAGTTGTCCCATTTTTTCCCCCATTGCTCCCCCCCCACCCAGCCCACCCCATCTCCCACAGTCATTCCCCGCCCCGATGTCCATGTCCATGGGTTATTTATACTGACACAGATTTAATATTAAAGTTGCCCTTTTCTGAAATTCACTTATAAAATTTCACTTTGGATGGGAGGGGGCAGAGAGTTGGGGGTAAAAGGAGGATCTAACTCCCTGGTCAGTGGCATATCAGAGGCCATGGTTTCTCCTTTGCATTTGTAATAAGTCATTTATATGCAATCGAGTCCTTGCTGCTTTCAATCCTCTCTGCAAAGGTGGGCACCCTGTGTTATTCACACTCTCTGCTGAGCACCTATGACCAACATTGTGAACCAAAGAAGCCCCTGACAGATGAGCAGAAACACTGTACAAGGAAAACTACAAACAAGTAACCTGTGAAATCTCTAAGTGAGACAAACATGATTTCCTGTATTCTTGAAGATTTTTACAATAAAAGTTTTTTTTTAATGGCTTTGATGCCAAACATTAAATGTGCCACATACTCTCAATGCGCAGGCCTTAAATAATTCTAATTTTGCATATAGCCACACAGTATGGGGTTTCTTCTAATGGCAAAGACCTAGGGTTGTGTGACATACTAGAAAGAAATGGCGGCACTGGCCTTGGAGCAGATTTTATACTTACAAAAGCAGTGAAGTCGATGTTTCATTACCCATTACCCACGGTCAGGAGAATGACAGCTAAAACAGGGTCAACTGCAGGCAGGGCTTTATCTCAGAAACAGAAGCTAAACTGTATTCTAATCCAAGATTTTCAAAGAACAGATTGTCACCACTGGCCATGCATAAGCATACAGACAAAAACGTCTAATATCCTCGTGGCCTAATGAACCAAATTATATATGACATTCAAAAGTACCTCATCTTTTAATCAAAATTTATTTGGCACACATTTGACTGCATTCTGGCAACCCAAAAGGCATTCTGCACGTTATACCATAAGGCTCCATTCCTTTTTGTACTAAGTAACTACCCTGCAATATTTTTTTAAAAAGATGAGCCACCTCTATCTTTACACCAATGAGAATATAATTAATAAACTTCCCAATGGGCCTAGTTGTTACAGTGCTATTTGTAAAATTTTACTGGTAGGCCACTTTCAGAAAATAATAACATCATGAAATTAAAATGTAAAAAAGTAAATGATTAAAAAACATTCAAAGTCACTTTTTTAAGAGGGAGGAAAAAGCTTAATATTTTATATCTTCTATATAAAACTTCACAAGTAAAAATTTATGATTATATAAAAATAATAATGATGTATACACATATGCATATTAAAAATCTGAATTTCTTACAGATATATAGCTTGCTATACTTCAGAAGGAGCTTTTAAAAACAGAAGAAAATATGAGAATAATCCACCATATATGTGATAGATAAAAATAAAAATATTGTCCCATCCATTAGGTGGAAGTTATGAATAATACTGCATTTTATGTATTCCAAATACAACGTAGGAAATTTCAGTTTCCTTAGTCATCTATGACTTACGTCAAAGTAGGATCCTGCATGCTCCAATATTAGTTGAGTAGAATCAGGCTTATTTTTGCAATAAGTGACATACATCTGAAACTTGTCTGCCTATAAAAAAAAAAAAAAATTAGAATATCGCTTTCTAATGGCTGTACGTCAAAACATGCCAAACTTTTATGAAGAAAAGAGACCATGTGGATAACAGGTATTTAAGCCCCAAATTAAAGAAACCCTATTTAATAGACACCTATTAAAATAAGAAACACCTCCTGCTGATACCACATACCTCCAGAAGCTGCCCCTGACCCAGAAAGTTGGGGTTGGGCACCTCCTCTCTCTCCCCACACAGTGGTGCGTGGAAATCTGGGCAGTATGCTTAGATGGTACAATCACCAGGTCACTTGTTTGCCGTCCCTCTGGACTGGGTGATCCTGCCCCCACCCTGGCAGGACCGGGCACTCACGTTGAACTGTGAATTCCCAGGGTCACACTAAATGGTCTATTTCAAACCACCATCACTGACAAGAATAAGTTCATTATGCATTAATAACTAGCTGGGGAATGTAAATCTCCGAAACAAAGTCTGGTTCTCTGTATGTAGCTACCAGTAGAAGATGGTGACAGGAAAGAAATGAACAATGTCCCTTCTAACTTCCTTCAAAGACACCAAGTAACTGTGGGACAAGAAGAAGCCGAGGTTTCATTACCCAAGTAACAAAGCAATGCCCAACGTCCTCCGGCAACTGCTCATATTTTTCCAGCTCTTTCAGGAATATGCTACAGAGAATAAAAATGGGATCATATTATTATGATGTTTTAAAACATTTTAGTAGTGAAACATGCCAGAAATTTGACCAAACATACCATGGCTTCAGGCAATGCCTGAATTTCATCATTTTAATTATGTGCAGTGAAAAATGTATGCCCTCTAGATTCTGACATTTAACAAAATACATAGCTCTTATCTAGGGTAAGTTATTGTGACTTCCAGCTAATCAGTTTAACATTTAAACACTTTCTAATATAAATTTTATCCCCATAGCTGACTTCTGGGAAAGTGCTATGTTTAGTAGCTAGGGGCATGATGTAGGGGTGTAAATATTCAATCAGAAGAAGCCCCTTAGATTTTAGTGCCTTTTTGTTGGGTTAGAGGCAGTGAAACTCTGGCCTCACGTCATCTTTCCATAGGCTATTGGGCTGTGCAGACTCTATCTAAAGGAGCTTCTGCTGCTTTTTAAAAATGTCTTAGAAATAAGACTATGTGCCTCCTCTGACCAATGAAAAGTGCATTTTATTTTGCACAGACTGCACATCTGTCCCGTCTTATCTGAAAAGACTGAACATCAGCCTGCCGCCCATGGAAGCCTGTTCTTTCTTTTAACCCTAACAAATGACTTACGTAGCAGCTGATGGCACAGCTTGAGAGAAGTTAGGGTTCTCACAAAAACAATTTTCACAGTTTTCCTAATCTTATTTCTACAGAAAGTGAGCATGAATATAAAGTTGAGTCTGTACTAAAATAGTCTTGAGAATGTCAGTCTTTCTAAAGAAAGCCTGCCAGACTTCATTCAAATTTCAACACAGTCACTGAAATCGATGCTTGTTTCCCTTGGAAACCTTGATTTCTTGTTACGGAGCATCAGCACAGGGCTGAGATTCCAAGAGTAACTACCCTGGCTCCCCAAAGATAAAGCTGCTCACTTGTTGTGGAACTCGTAGATTTCCTGCATGTTTCCGAAGATGATGAGCTCTTTGTTCACAATGCCGGGGGGGATCTCCTCCACGCCGCTGGTCATTTCCCACAGGTAGGTCTGACCAGGAAGGAAACGAAGGCATTAGACAGAAACCAACACCAGATTCTCAAGAAACAGATGTTTCTAACACCTGTAGATATGGACCCAGAGTTAACATTTATCTGAAAATATATCTTAAGAATGGAAAAAATAAGAAAAGAATTAGAAAAGCATAAAAAACTTGGGGAAAAGAAAAAAATATAAAAGCTCCTCAGTTGCTATAATACTTAAGAATAGTCCCTATACTTTTCAACTCTTAACTTTTTTCTAGCTTTGAATTTTGGAATAAACCTAGTCCACAAGGTACACGGAATATTCATAAAATTACTGAGTATCAGTTGTCAATTATAATTGGTAGGCACCTTTCTCTGAAGCTGCTGTAAAATTCTATACAAAGGGAATGTCAGCCAGGCCGTCATGTGATAAATGGAACAAGAGGATTAATGCTGTATCATCCCCGTAATGAGCAGAAAACAAGCCTAGAACTTCACAGAAGTGCAGAAACATGAAACCAGCGGCTTATGCACATTTTAAATCTCAAAAACAATGAAAAAGTGTGATTATTTTAAGAATTACTAATAGGTAGGAATAAATACAAAATTATCCTCAATCTAAATAAACAAGTAAAAAAACTTACTTACATCCATACACTCCCGGAGGTCTCTTACGTAAGCCTTTTCAGTTTGAATTAACTCAGCCATTATGAACCTTAAACAGAGGAAGACAGCGAACAGTTTAGTTACAGTCAAGATACACTACCTACTTTTATGGTTTATGAAATAATAAAATGGTTTAAAAATCATCAGTCAGTAATGTATTTCTAATAATTAAATCAAGAACAGATAGAACGATAGCAGTATTCAGCCACCAATTCAAAGGAAAAATCAATTTACCGACAACCTGGGGTCAGATAATGCTCTGCTGGGGGCTGTCCTGTGGCTTGCGGGATGTTTAGCAGCTTCGCTGGTCACTACCCATCAGATGCCAGTAACAACTCCCCTTCCCCCACATGAGTGATAACCAAAATGCCTCCACATTACAATGTCCCCCAGGACAAAACTGCCCCTGAGAATCACTGGTTTAGAATAATCTTTTTGTCATATTAATATCTAGGAAAGTTTACTAATTGGCGACGTTTAAACACCTCTAGTTGTGTTATTAATTTCTTCTCCTTAGTATTGCTACTCCGGACCTATTGGTGACAAATGGGACTACATCAACCTGTCAGCCCCAATTTTAACAGGGGTGTGGGGATAAAAATAACAAGATACTACTTCTGATGCAGGGGATAAGGAGACAGTGCAAAGAGTCAAGTCTGAGCTACAAAAACTAAGCACATTCAGAACAAACAGAAGTCATCATGCCATTTGGTTTCAAAGCACACACAGAAGCATGTGATAGCTTCTTGAATTTTTCAGTGAATCTGGCAGGTTCCTCAACACTGGCTTACTCTTTCCTGCGGGCAGATTTCCGTTTTTCTTCATTAAGCTCATGAGCAGCATCGCGCAATTTCACCTCTGACCCAGGGATACTGGCTGGAATGATATCTAGCTGAAGACTTTTACTCTGTGGAATAAGAGAGTCAATGAACTTCGGTGAACTGCATCAACAAACAGGACAGAAGAGCACCGTGATTTACTCAGTTCACACAAAGCAATTTACCGATTTGTTGGAATCTGAAGAAATCCCCAGGGCTTTCTCCAAAGAGGTCCTGTACTTCTCCATTCGCAGAGAGAAATCTCTGTACCTCTTATCCACAGCGGTGACACATTTTTTTATCTCTGCCGCATGGGCATGCCCTTTTTCACAAAAGCCATCAGCCAGTTGTATCAATAGCTTCACCCTCTCTTTGGTTTGCTACAAAAAAACAAAACATCAGGAAAGTATTATGAAGCAAATAAACCCAGCGGCCAGGAATTGGGGGCAACTTGCCTACAAGTCAGCTCTGAACCCGAAAACGCTGTTGGCAATAGAAACTCAGACTCATGCCCCGAGTCCATCCTCTTCAGCTCCCTGAGCCAGGACTAGCTCCCTTTGATTAGCTCCTCCACAATGAATGGCATTTTTTTAAGACCTGGGATAACAAAACATCTAGACTTTCAATGTCTTCATGTGGTCAGTACTCAGTAACAATCTGTAGAATTCACAAATGAATATTCACTTGGGATGTCTTCTCTGTGATTCCAGAACCACCCTCCTTTGAATGCAAACGTATTGATTACAAAGACCGTCCCTGCTTTACACATGTTTACTATGTGTGTCCAGTTAGATCAAAGGTTCCATATGGGTAGCAGCCATTCGAGATTTTGCTCTTCCTGACGACCAGGTGTCCAAGGCTCTCCCACGGCAGACACTCAGCAGAGTTCCCGATGAAGCTCCTGGACATCACACATTCACCTCTCTTTTCACTCGTGGGAGATGTGGAGGAAAGGTCACTAGTCAGGTAATGATCTCTGTAGAGGTATTTTAAATTTTGTTCCCTGTTTAGAACTCTCCCTTTTAGAAAGATTATTTCAGCCCTGGCTGGTATGGCTCAGTGGATTGAGTGCCATCCTGCAAACCCAAAGGTGGCCAGTTCGATTCCCAGTCAGGGCACATGCCTGGGTTGTGGGACAGGCCCCCAGCTGGGGGCGCTCAAGAGGCTGCAGATAGATGTTTCACACACTGATGTTTCTTTCTCCCTCCCTCTCCCTCTCTAAAAGTAAGTAAACATATTTTAAAAATTATTTCATTTTATACATAGAAAAGCCCTTTTATTAAGTTAAGCATTACGTTTCTTATTTCATGTAAAGTTAAGGATAAATATAAAACATTGATTCTCTATATATGGCAGTAATTTCACTCAACTGATTTTTCAACCATTTTTAGTCACATTCGTTTCATTTATTTTTACTATGAGGCTTCCTTCAACATTCCCACTGGAATTTCAAATGAGTACAGTTACTCTTCTGCTGTGGAACCTGCTTTTCTCAGACAAACTTTAACTAGAAAGTCTTAAGTCAGGAGTTTGACTTTAAAATCCCCCAAAAGAAAGGTCAGAGTTCAAAATCTGGATAAATTACCTTGGTTTGCACAATAGAAGTTTTGAGCCAGAACTCACCAGGTAACCTATCAAGTCAGCTGTAAAGATCCTCAGACTATACAGGAGCCCCGGGCCAGGGGCAGAGCCTGAGCACCCAGAGTCCAGCACCCGTGCCAGCTCTCGCCTTGGGCTCTGTGCACAGGTGCTCCTGCTGTCCACAATGCTAGTCCCCTAGGTGTTGCCATGGCTCCTTCACGTCTTTGCTCCACCAAAATCCACCCCCTGCCTTAGCCACCCTTCCCCATCTGCTCAACTGTTTCTAACAGCATATAGCACCTTCTAACAAGGATGTAATTTACTTATTACACAATTGTCTGTCTCTCTTCTGTTAGGTGGTAACTGCCACAGGCCAGGGACACTTGTTTTGCTTACTAATATCTCCTGCACCTTCCACATATCTGGCATATAGTGACCATTCACCAAATATTTACTGAGAAAATAAATGAACATTAAGTTCTTTATACAAAAGTGTGTATGCCTGTAACTGTAATGGGCATAGTAGTTACTGATAATCACATAAATACATATGCTTCAAAAAATAAATGAAATCAAATCTCAAGGAATATTACCTCTGTGAAAAAAAAATCAATATTGTGGATTCCATAAAAGCTGTTTAATTGGAAAAGGTCAGCAACATTGAAAATACTCTCCAGGTTTCCAGGGCTTTCATTTTGTGTGAAAATGAACTCTAGTAGAGTGAACTAAAAGGACAATGTCTGTTAAACAAACGTTCTGGCTTCTCGTCAGCGTGAAACCTTTCTGAAGATAAGACAAGCCTAATTATAAACCAAGGAAACAAGAAGTCTAAGTTTCATATCTGGAAACTTGAAGCATAAATTCCAAAAGGAATTAACTTAGAAACACTATTAAGTTTTAATATCAAAGGGAATTAATATGACCAATGCAAGACTTGTAAAAATTAGGTTGCCTTTTTCAGCTTTCACTGCCGTGTGCCAAGACAGTAACCTGCTGAAAAGCACAGAGAAGTGATGCTGTCCCAGCACTGAAACCCAAACTAAGAAAGCTGTATTGTGTTTTAAGTGCTGGGGACAGAGAAGTAAGGATAAAAAAAGACAATGAAGCTGACCTACGGGAAAAGAGAAAACAAAACATAGCAAGACACTGCAGGAGGATTTCTGTCTTTGTGTAACATCACAAAACAGACCAGATGCTGGCATGTAACACCAATAAGCTGATCCTGATTATAGGAATGTATTTTAAAATGCATTGAGTTGTAAATGAATCGCATTGTCTTAGTGATAAGAGGCTTTATTTACATTAACACTAAAAGTGTTGCAGTACTAATTACTCTTACAATTGGATTGGAAGATCATCCTGTCAGGGTGAAGAATTCTCTATATAACAGTAGAAAACTGATTTCTTTGAAGACAGTCTGACAGAGTGACAGAGGACAAACAAGAAATCAGCCTAGTTTCAACAGGAGAACCTAAACGACACCTCCAAGCACCAAAGCAGGTGCTTTCTGGTGAAAAGAAAGACAGCCAGAAGCCAGACAAAAATGTTGCTAAGAAAAAAAGGTGAGAGGTGTCTTTAAAACCTACCAGTTTCTCTCATTAATATAGCCAATGAAAGAAACAGTTCTATTTGTGATACAGATAGGTCAGATGTCATCTATGATTTCAGATGCTTTAAAAACAATAGAATATAAGGGCAAAAAAAAAAAAAAAAAAAAAAAAAAAAGCCTGTTACTGATCATTCTTCCAATAATCATACTCCAAATTTGAGGAAACAGGAAATTTAAGAATAACAGGAAGACCTTTCATGAACATCCACTGGTGGAGCAAAGCTGCCATGCTCCTCACTCAACTCCTGACAGGGACATTCACGCCATGTCCTAGGTGCACGGGGGCCCCTGAGTGGTGCGGTGAACAAGCCGTTTGGTCTTGCAGAGCAGCCTGCAGAGTGGAGCATGACTGAACCTTAGAGTCAGTGAAAAGGAACAATTCTTACATCTACACTGAGTGCTATCTCTAAGTATTTTTTTCATACCTTTATATTCAAAGGATATTCAGAGAAACAAATATAGATCATACCATGCACACAGTTCCTGCCATTTATTATCCCACTATTAACAAAGATGAGAATTACACAGCGAATGGTGTGCTGTGTCCAGAGGAAGGAAAAGACTGGATCCTCACCTGCAGAGGCAGGACAGGTCAGCTCCCTGGGGGCGCCCATGGCCCCCTGTCTGAGGCTGTCCTGCCTGCTTGCCTGAGCCCGCCCACCCTCCCAGTGCTCACAGTGCCCCACAAAGGGCCCACTCTCTTCACCAACCAGCCCTGCCGTGGTCAGTCTGTCTCCGCTAGACTATATGTTTCCTCAGAACAGAGGCCAGGGGTTCTGCGTGCCCAACACCCTGAGGCTGAGTGGAAGGAAGTTAACTTAGAGCTTGGGGAGGGGAGGGGGCCGGGAGCAGAGGGCTGGGAAGAAGAGGAGGAGTCAGAAAACTGTTACAGAAAACATAAAAAAGTACAAGTAAACATAATACAAAGTAGCTGTCTTTATCCCATATGATTAAAAAATTCCTCTTTGTTATGTTTGCAAGCCAAGTAAAGGGCCACACACACACACACACACACACCAATCTTTTTACTTTATAGGGACACTTCTTTCTAACTCAAAATATTACTTAGCTTGATCATTTGTCTTCTACTTTTAAACTTAATTTTTAGCTTTTTCTAATAACTCAACATCTATCATTGAAAAAAAATTGCAATAAATTATATTCAAAAACTTTGAAAAACAAAGAGGAAATACCAGGGGTTGAGAAGGAAACTCCAGAGAATTGCAAACTGTTTGGAGGTAGAGGAGACAGCCTCTGCAGGTCAATGAGGAGATTCTTATATATTTGCTTAAAAATCAATATTTACTCACATATACTGCATATGCCATAAAGGTGTGTTTAATTTTATTTTGACTTTTGGGTGAAAACTGAAACGGTCTCCAGTTTTGTAAACCTGTGAACAACCACTAAGGGCAATGATGTGAAGCCTGCCAGCCACGAGCACGGCCGGCTTCATGCTGGGTGGGGTGGAAAGGGTGCTGCTGGGTGGGGTGGAAAGGGTGCTGCTGTGACAGTTTTCAGGAACTAACAAGAGGAAAGACGGCTCCCACAGAACAGTTCCAAGTCCAGCTGGCAACACCGTTTCATAAAAACAGCAAGTACTCGGAAAATACCTTAGCAAAGAAATCAGAAAGAAAAAGAGAATAATAATGAAAGGGACCAAAGAAATAAAAAGGAAGCAGGTGGGAAGTATCTGCAGAAATCAGAGGAACAGCAGCAAACAGCTCAATGAAGGAAAAACTGAGGGGCAAGTGCCAAAGGCAGTAAGAAGTATCAAAAATATCATGTGTAACAATCCCTTTGTCGCCCCATTTCTGGTTTCCTAAGGTATTTCTTAACTGATACTTTTGAGAAGTACTTTATTTACTTAAAGTATCCGTTCTAGGTTATTTTGGACAAACCCAAGCAGATGCACAGGCCACTGTACAGACGCGCACGGCTGATCTGAATGTACCTTTGCAGTTATCTGGAACTCCTCGTGCTCCTTCAGCAGCTCTTGCGTGTGCTGTATACTCGACCCCGTGGAGGTGTGTGTGGACAGGTAGAACTCCCCGTTGTCATGGATCCATTCCAGAGCCTGGACAGGGAAGGAATGAAAAATGTTCATGGCTGAACAGCGGTGAAGGTCCATATTCCTCAGGATCTCATATAAATGTGGAGTCACAGGCCAAGGCTGACGCACCTCGAGAAGTACGCCTTCAAAGACAGGCAAGTTTCTGAAATAAGTATCATAATTCTAAAACTTAAAAAGAAATTGACAGTCTAGAAAGTTGTAATTGTGTCACTTATCTAACAACAACTAAAAGGTCAAGAGTTTCTTATAATTATGAGCCCAATATCACAATAAAAGCACTAAGATTCTTTTTCAAGAATACTGGGATGGTGTGGGTAAAGGGGTGGGCTGAGACCCTCTTATTGTTAAATATTGAGACATTTTACAACCTGAGACGTTCTAACCAAAAAAAGAAAAAGATGTGAATTCCTAGCTTTCCAAAGTACAACTTCAGCCCTTTCTTCCTATTCTTGGATCTGACATGTACCCACTCCATCTGTTTTGAGGGCTCCTCAGAGGGCCTGTCATATTGGGTGTGAATGAGCTCTGGGGAGATGACCGGGAAGTGGCTGATTCCCCAGGTGCAGGAGAGAGACGGCCACGGCTGGAGAGAAAGGGGCCAGCGAGGTGCAGACTGCAACAGAAAGGCACCGTTTTCCCTCACCTATTCTTTCATGGTTTTAGATGGAAGCCATTTGTTTTCCTTCCATGTTCACAGAGCTGAAGTGAAATCAGACTTATTTCAGCTACGTATGGAAAAGAAGCATGAGAAAGTAGAAGCTTTTATGTCTGCCCTTTATAATCTCAAAGTTAGCCACTGTCATTTGCCGGTATTGGAACAGAAACATTACTGTCTCTGTTGGACATTTTGCAGCATTTACAGTGTTTTAGGAGAAAAAAAATAAAAAGAAACCAATGACCCAAATTACTTACCACGCAGTTTTCTGGCTGGTAATTTAGTTTTGTTATGCCTGAGAGTGCCTATCCCATCTCGGAAACAATGTTAAACCTGGTTCTGAATCAAGGCAGAAAGCCATTTGTCAATTTATTCAAAGGTCCTTGGCTTCTCTATTCACACAGCCAATAGTACCTGAGTGCCTGCTACAGAGTCAGGTGCTGGGTGAGGCACCAGGGAATGAGAAGCTTAGGCCCTGCCGCTGTAGACTGGGAAGTGGGGAGAGATGAAGAAAGACGTACAAAAGACGAATGAGAGAGGGGAGACCTTGCTTAGAAGGGCGGTCAGCGGAGGCGGAATCAGAGCTGGGACCTGCAGGCTGAGAAGGGAGGGACTTGGGAAGGATGGAGAGAAGCTGTGCAGGATGGGGTAGAGTACTGGGGGGCGGTATACCCCATGGCCCAAGCTGAGGGAGCCGGGTCCACTGCAGGGAGAGGCTGGAGGCGAGGCTGTGGAGGGTGGAGGGCTGCTGTGTGGAAAGGGATTGGAGCGAGTGGAAGGAACCACACACCTGTCAGCAAACTGGTTCAGAGGTTGGGCCAGGTCATGGCTGGATTTAGATGGCACAATGGCTCCGGATGTGAGAGGGTCAGGCAGATCTGACACTCACGGGAGATCTACATCTATGGGCCCTGACGATGGTGTGAAGACAGGGGGGAAGACAGGAATCAGGAACCACACGCCCTGCAAGATGAGGAGACACAGGGCACAAGGACTCTTCAGTCCACGTCTGCCCTTAGGGAGGCCTAAGTGGAGCCACGCCAGGGAAGTGGCTGGGTTATCAGTCTGGGTACCAGAAATGGAGGTCAGGGTTGGAAGACGGCAACAGAGAAGATAAGAGAGGAAAGAGAAACATGAATGAGCCTCAGCTGAGCACTGGGGAAAGTCAACACCCAGAGGCGGAGATAAGGAAGAGGGGGCAGCAGAGTGTAGACAGCAGAGGGCAGGACTCTCCCAGGCAGAGCCAGGGCTGGAAGGCCCCTCTCTACCACCTGGGGGGCTGCACCCGATGAACCTCCGGGTGCCAACCTGCGAACTGCAACCCAACCTGGGCCTCAAAGACAGGCCTGCCGTAAGCACCGCCACTGACTATGGAACTGTAATCATGTACAGAACGGAGCCCTAAAGGTCCATATGGCCAGTGGGCCATGCTTGGTCATGGCCTAAATGTAATGATTTTATATTTGGCAAATGAGCTGACTTTGGGAAAAAGCAAGAACACATTACTTCTGTCAGGGAATAGTTTACAAATTTGTTCTGTGTAGCTGAATGACTCCTTGTCTTTTGACAGAGAAATTAATCAAGATATGTGAGAAAGAATTATGACATAATTTCTAATTAGAAACAAATCAGGTTACCCTAAATCTAAAACATGCTTGAACTGTTTTAAATAAAATGTTAAGAAAATGTAATGTAAACAATAAAAATACTACTACTTTCCACCTCTGCTGGGAATATAATAACTACACCTGGGCAAGTCTGCCAAGATGAGAAAAAGGCCAAGTCAGGCCACCAGGTGTGGGGACCTGAGCTCCAGCTTTTCAACCCCTAGGGAGCCAGGCCACCCACTGCGAGACTAACATTCCCCCACATGGAACAAAATGTGCTCCCTCAGTGGAAAAGCTGTATGAGGAAGATGTAATTTTCTTAGGCTATAAGATCTTACTAAACGCCTGCTCCGTGACAGGCACACAGTAGGCTGAGATGGAGCATGTGAGACAGCCCCACGGATTCTGAGGCTACCGTGAAGGCCAAAGAGAAGTGACAGGGATCTTAGTGTTCAAGTTGGGGGCCTGACAGACTTTCCCCTAGGATGACCTTCCATGACTGACCATTCCGGCAGAAGCACTTTAACCCAAAGTGACTTCAGACAGGGGGATACTGCAAACGCCTCATTAGCCAAATGCATGAAAGGTGTTGAGTATACTTAATTGTTAGAAATTCTCTCACATTTCTGATTTAATTTTTGCTTGATTTATCTGAAGAACAAAATTTTATCTTGAATACATAAGTACAGCGATACTAAAAAACCACCCATCACAATATGTACACAAGTACAGTGCCGAGATTCCACAATGATTTCTAAATTGTCATCATATGTAATTTGTACTTGGATGTCTTGGATATGAGGTCATGACAGTAGAGACAAGCTGAGTGGCACACTCGGTGAGCACCAAAATCACCAAGTGACACACTTTATGAGGTCGTGGGGGTTTCTTTTTACACCAAACTGTTAAGTACAGGGCACGGCCTGTTCGGATCATGAGAAAGTGGTTTTCAAACTGCGGACATGGAGGTCTCGGTACAGGCTGGTGGCACCAGGCAGCCCAGTATGACTGATGACTGACCTGCTTGGCGCTTCGCTCAAAGACCACGTACTGCTGGCACTGGTCCAGCCGCCTCTTCCGCATGGTCCAATAATGCAGCACCCTGTTCTCCCGCTGGAAGAGCTCATTCAGGATATCTGAGGGAGGACAGAGAAAGGCATGCGCTGGTGTTTGTAATCTGTGAAAATGCCCACAAAATCCCACTCACTTTTACTTGAAGACTTTTTATACAAATACCGTCGCAAGACAGAACATGACACAAAGAGCCACAAGGCTCGCTTGTCCGGTGTTCTCACAAGCTTGTCAACAGACCTCTCCTTGGTCTCTTACCCTAATTTATTATCTGATGATCGAGATCACTGTAAGGTTAAAGTTGGTCTGTAATAGCTCAGGGCAGCTGGATCAGTGGGCCATCCTACTGCCTCCCATGCCGGGCAATTTGACAATATCAGTATTAGATATTTTGTTCAAGACCATTAAAACCTTCGTATAGAAGGAATTTAGTATAGGTTAAAGGATGTATGTCCAAATGGTGAAGGGCTAGAGGAAACAAAAGGATCTGAAAAAATAAAATGAAGTTGAGAAAGTCTGAAAAACCCTGACTACATAAAAATTAAGAATATCATACCCAAGGAATAAATGCCATAAATATACTATATCAATTTAAAAAACAGGAAAAAGTATTGGGAAAATATAAGATACTGATCTAATTTACTTTATAATAGTCAACAGAAAAAGATGACACATCTGTAAAAAATTAGCAGAGCCTATACACATGAAGCTTATGATTTAAAAAATCTGGCCACCAAATACAGAAACAAGTTTCGGCTCCCTCACACGAGGAGACCACCACCTTTCGCCATTTTCCCGGCAAGGACTGTGCTATCATCAGTGCTGGAAGGTGCAGGGAGGCACTCGGGACCCTGCCTTCTTACTGAGGGAGGAAAACAGCACAACCCTCACAGAGGGCCACTGGCAACAGGGGGCGACGATGAGGTGTTGGTACCCTGGAAGCAGGGTTTACCTCCCAGGTGTATGGTGCTTACACAGGCAGCTGCAAGGCTTTGTGCTCAGGGGCACGGACACTGAGGCCCAGCAACAGGTGAGCCCATGAACTGGGGGACAGGTTAAATCAGGTACAAAAGCCCTACACTGGGCATGAAAAAGAACACAACAGATCTTTAAAACTGATATAGAAAGGTGACTAAGACATATCACTAAGTGACTGAAGCAAATTGCAGGGAAATGTAGTCCCATTTTGGTAAAATAAAAAAAGAAGCAGGATGGGTGAGTGGAATCAACATGTTTCAATTTCTCTACATATTTAGATTTATGCTTATAGGTTGCACAAAAAAATCTCGACAGTGGTTACCACAGCAAAGGAATTAGGTAAATTTATATACATTTGTCACTTTTCAAATTCTTTACAGTACATCTGCCTTACTCAAGTTTATTAAAAAATAAATAAAACAGATAAAAAATTTCAGAAGAAAATTCCCAAGATTGAAATTGCAAATCAAATAAAGGGTAATTAGAGTATATTGGAAAACCTTAAAAATACTAAGTTTCCCGCAAATATTTACTGATTCCTAGTAGGCTGAATACTTTGTGTGAAACACTCTTAAAGCAGCCTTCACCCTCCTCCTCCTCACTTGACTGCAAAACTGCACTAGTTTTGTAAAACAGGTTAAGACATTGAAATCTGAAGCCTGTCAAAAAATTACAGCTACCTCCTCTTAAATGAAAGCCTCACATGGGAAATTAACATAAACCACTGGGTCTTTTCTGGTCTCTGATTTCCATCATTTCTGCCTGGGGCAGGGCTGATTTGGGGCCAGGAAGCCACCCAGCAGAGGGGCACCCTGGGGCTTCCTCAAGCTCTTGAGGAACCCTCTGGTCATGGGGGCTGACCCTTCTTGGCCTGTACCCTCTGGGGGTTATACTATCTCTTCTGGCACCATCACCCTTGCATAAATCTACTGCACTGACCCACCCATAAACCTTTTGTCCCCAAGTTTATGGTGAGAGAAAAAGAACATTTCTTTTTCAATTCTCCCAGCATGGTGAGAAATACTGGCAAATGCATAATGATTATCTAGTGAGCAAGCACATGAACATTTATCCCTCTCATACATGCACGTACCTATCAAACTAGTACAACCTGAAAAGCATCCTAATATTTTCAATCAGAGCAGACTATGGCCAAACACTAAAAGCAATATTGAGAGATGGCAGAAAGGAAATGATTTTTCTATTAAGTGAGTCAAGGAAACTGATTACCAATGCACATAAATTGCAGGCAATGAAGATTCATTTCTGCTGAAAATGACTGCTCCTGTTAGTCACTCATTTTCCCAAGAAAAAAGCCCACCAACTAATAAGTATATAAATCTCATCTGTAGAGCTTAGGGGATTGTACCAATGCTAGAGAAAATTATTCTGTGACAACAGATGAATCAGATCAACAGGGAGTAGAAAGTAATTTATGAAGTTTTTGTCAATCATGTTGCTTTAGAAAAAGTGTGTGAGATGAATCATTGGGGTTAGGCGGTTATTACAATATTTCCCTATAAAACTCAGCTGTATGAGTGCCGGCTGCGTGACCTCCGTTTTCTCCTGTATTTAAGCACTGACTCCCAGGCTCGTGGTGAGGGTCAACGCTGACAGAATGGGGCCTTAATACCAAGACTGTTCTAAGTACCTCTCATCATTTCTCAGGATCCATTTCCATGTCATTTCAACCGAACTTGCAAAAACTATGATTACATTTAAGTTGAAAATTATGTAACACCTGATTGCATATTCTCCATAAAATACTCTATCAGAATTCAACAGAGTAAAAATTTAAGTCCTCTTCACTTCCATCCACACCAATCCTATTTAGCATTTAGTATAAATTTCACCAGATCTTCTTCTATGTATTTACATACCTATGTTATAGTTAAAACATGGTTTTATAGATTTTATACCAAATGATATCAAACTATATAATATTAGTTTGCAATCTTTTTCTTAATGATGCTTATATAAGTAAAATTAATAACATTTTACAGAAATGATATTGGTATATAATTTCATGAATTAAACCTTAAAATAGTTTGCTTGTAGATAACTCTGATTTTCATTTTTTTCTCAATTTATAATTTCATGAATTAAACCTTAAAATAGTTTGCTTGTAGATAATTCTGATTTTCATTTTTTCTCAATTTATAATATTTTTACTTACTTTAACAAAATAGTCAAGGCCAATACGTAGCATCCTGAATTATGTTTTTTCTCCCTGTTTATATTCTTCAACTTTATTCAATAAATTATGAGCCTATATATTTAATATTCTATTACTAAACTAAGATAATCAGCAAGAACTTTAATAATATGAAACCAACACCTAAAATGAAGTCCTGGATAAAGATCTCTGAGCACATCTTGCCCAGCTCCTCCCGTGGCCTGTCAGTCAGCTGAGTGCTGGCTGTACTCACTTTTTACTTGCTGTTCGGGGGCCTTGATGTGTGTCACCATCCCCGGCATGTTCACACTGTTCCTGTGCAGGTACTTCAGGAAGACATCTGCATTCCTTCTGGCCAGCGTGCAAGCCTAAGAACAGTGGAGAGCAACATGCTGTTCATCTGACTTATATAAACATGGATTTTGACTTATACTAATATGACTTATGGACATTAGTTGGCTCTAACATACGTCTTTACTGAAGTGTTCACCTGGCCAGCTATGGTTTGGAGAATACATAGTGTAAATGATATTTCAATGAAAAAAAAAAAAAGTCTTGGAGCTTTTGCTCTCAGGAAGCCAGCTGCGCTGTCGTGAACTTCCCTATGGGGGGCCCAGGTGGCAGGGTGTGAGGGAAGCTATTGGCCTGCAGCCAGAGAGCCAGTGAAGCCCTTCCCCAGGCCAGCCTTGAGGTGACCACGTCCGTTGCCCACACCTTAGTCACAGCCCTGTGAGAAACCCTGAGTCAGAGGACACGGCTGAGCTGGGCCTGGATTTCTGTAAACGGCGGACACTAAAATATTTTCAGCTTTCTGAGCATAGAGTCTGTGTCTCTGTTGCGGCTACTCAACCTGACCACTGTGGGTGAAAGTGGCCGTGGATGAGCCAGGTGAGCCAGGGGATGGATTTAGCTCTCAGGTCTTGGCTTGCCAACGCTCCGTTTAAGCCCTCAGATTTGGGGTTGGTTTATTATGTGGCATTATTTGGTAATTGGTAACTAATATTACATGTTTACAAACTGAAGGGACCAAAATTCTACCACCCTGAAGCTGCTTTTTGGGGATACCAATTTTAAACTGATTATTAAGAAACCAAAGACTCAGAAAGGACCCTTCTTTCCTGCCCAAGAGATTCAGGCAGAGAAACCTGCTTCCAGAAGAAAGTCTTAGGCTGTTTCCCCTCACCTGATTCGAATTAAGTATGGTAAATAGAGGGCTTCAGGTAGGAGCCTGTCAGCTAAATACCTCATGTGAACCAGAGACATGGGAAGAAGCAACAGACTGACAGCTGCAGTGGGGAAAGAGGGGTGGGTGGTGGAGGGGAGGGGAAGGGACTAGTCAAAGGACATGTATGAATGACCCATGGACATGGACAACGGAGAAGGGTGGGCTGGGTGGAGGGGGGCTAAAGGGGAAAAATTGGGACAACTGTAATAGAACAACAATAAGTAAATACCATGTGTCCCGTTGTTTCTGAGTGGCCTAGCAAGGATCTTTCTGCCATGTGTGTTCTGTTCCTCCTCAACTACCTGGAAACCGTCCACTCCCACCTCTGAAATCTAATACGTATCCCACTTCCTCACCCTTTTCTCCTTTGTCCAAAAAGCCTTAGAGGAGGATACTCAATGTGGCCTCACTGTCTTTGGAATTTTCATGGGTTTGTCATGTTTATGTGAATTCCCCATGTACATTGATTAAACTTTGATTTTCTCCTGTGTAATCTGTCTCTGTTAATTGGGTTATTAGCCCAGTCAGGAGAACTTAGAACATGGGAGGAAAAGTATTAATACGTTTTAGCCCCCACAAAACCAAATAAGTAATTATATTAATGTATTAAAAAACAAGAAGTAAGAGAAAAAGAATATAAACATGAAATGGAAGAAGTTAAGGAAAAAACACAATCTAGGCATAAGGGGTGTGCACTATTATTGGGTTGGTCACTGTTTCTAGGCCTTTCCCACTGATGGGGCTAGAACACATTATTTTTTCTTTTTTTTTAATTAAGAAAAAATATGCCCTGTGTATCTACAGTTGAGTCTAAAATGAGCTGTGAAACGAAACATCAAGGAAGCTGGTCAAAAATTGCTGGGGTCATGTCAAAAGGACACCTGTACCAACTTGACTTGAAGGGGCTCCCACTAATGGGACAACTTGAATGCTTAAATGACTGCAATGGATTGAAACATATCAATACATTAAAATCCATGATGACAGTGAAAAAGAAACAACAAAAAACAAAAAACCAAACCCTAAATTGTGTCTGTTAGAAGTTGCTATAGCAACAGCTCATTATTCTGTAAATGGTAAGTAAAGGGAGAGTCAAGCATTTACCGTGCCTTTTCTGCATGAACTCTATTTTAGATTAACTAAACAGCTGAGGGAGGAAGGAATGGCATTTTGCAACTCCTAATGAATAATATTACCACTGGCTACTAAACCCATTAGGCGAAAGGCTGGTGGGGAAGAGTAGAACAGATGCACATATGTACTGGACTCACCACGTCTGAAGCACTGATAAATCCTCACATTACAGAGAAAAAAAGAGACATAGACTTTATGTGCCTCCTGATAAAACACGTGGGAAGTACAAGCACCACCCATGGGGTGTGCTAAGTGCACGCACACACACACTCACATCTGAAGCCAATCAAGGCTCTCAACCTAACAGAAATTTAGAGAATCCAGGATGGTGCTATTACTAAAATCTGGAAAATGGGAAACACCACAGTATGAATAATAAAAGAAAGGGTGGATTTTAGATTGAGAGATATAAGAGGCACACTAATCAAATAAATGTTTAGACCTTGTTTGGATCTTGATTAAAACCATGTATAAAAAGACATTTGTAAGCCAATCAGGAAAATTTGAACACTTTGACTTTACATGATATAAGTTATTAATTTTTAAGATTTCAAAATGGTACTGTGGTTGTTTTAGAAAGAATAATCTAATATTTAGGTATCCAACAAAGTATCTGCAAATAAAATGATATAATATCTAGAGTTTAAAACAATCCAGTGAAGGCAGGCACATGCCCCTATGCTGATAATTACTGAAGCCGGGTGAGAAGCATAGGGGTCATCCTCTTAGTCTCTCTGCTTTTGTACGCATCTCTAAACTTCCGTAATAAAACGTTTCAAGACACCCGGTACGCAAACACTACGGAACTCCAGTGAACAAAGGAATCTAAACAGGCCTGTGATTATTTTTATTTTATAATTTTATTGAAATATTTTCTTATTATATTAACCAAGTGGTATTCAATTTTGTTTTATACTAAGTGGAGTCCAGAAAGAGAGAAGCAAGTTATGATTCCAACTCAAAACATCTAAGAGTGGTTGGCATTTCATAAACTTAAATAGCAACAAGCCTGGCAGGGCTTCCAGGTCCTGTTTAAAATAGTTACAATTAGTGACTCTGGGGAAGCTACAGCTGGTTTCCCACCCAGACTGGCTTAAATAGAAAATCACTGTGGTGGAAGCTCGAAATTAGTATACTAGATAAGAATTTTCAGCTACCATTTATTCTCCCAGACTAAACAATAACGTTCCTTGTCAGGACAGACCATCACCTTCAGAAATGAAACAAATTATTAAATGTTACAGGAAATAGTGTCAGAGCGGTCAGAATGCTGAAGCAATAAGAAAAACTAAACTTAATAAAGCAACAATGAAAAAGTAAATACCACACCTATTTTCAACACGTCTGAGTGGCAACAAGAACCTCACAAAATCTGTTCCAGGAGTAAAAGAACACAACCTGGAAACGTTCAATGTCAATGCTACACGTTAGCCACTGTTTAAAGTTTAATTGTTTCAAAGCACATCAGTGATTTAGGCACATACACACACACACACACACACACGCACACGCAACCTGGAAATGTTCAATGTCAATGCTACATGTTAGCCACTGTTTAAAGTTTAATTGTTTCAAAGCACATCAGTGATTTAGGCGCACACACACACACACACACACACACACAGCAGGCCTGAAGAAGTCCCCATTTAAAGCTTCTCAGAGTCAAAACTTACATCCTGGACTGAATGGAATTAAACTTCTCCTGCAGGAAACATTTCCTGAGTAAGAATTAGAAGCCGATTCTATAAACCACAAGAGGTGTTCCTGCTTTGTGTCTACACAAAGCTCATATATCTTCCAAGACACAGACTTTGTTCCTAAAAAAGGTGAATTTCCATAAGAAGATTACTTTAAGCTATAGGCATCTTTGATTCACCAAATCAGTCAGTCTCTCTCTGTTCAGAATCATTTAGTATTATGACTTTCACCCATTTTTTATTTACACGGATCTCTAGCTTTGTCTGTGAACACTAGAAAGACAGTGTAAATACCAAAAACGTTTTTAAGTTTTTTTCTGAACAACTAACCTCTTGCTCATGCGATGTCACCTTGATCACTTCCCGCACAAGGGGAGAACTGTGAGGTGTGAGGGGACCTCGGATGGAAAGTGACGCTACTGCACCTGGCCTGCAGGGGTACCTACAGTTCTCTGATCGGCCAACGCTCAGTACCACCTTCAGGTGACCCCTCTTGGATCTGCATACACTGTTTCGTGAGGCATCAGCCTCTGGGGAAGACAGTGCGTACCTTCAGGAATGCTTCCTTTTGTTCAAGGTGCTTGCTGATCATCGGAGTGACGTGATCTGTCTCGGAATTGGGGCCCAGTTTGTCGGCTCCCCCACACCAGTCCTCTTCTCTCTTGTACTCCTGCTCCAGGCTCTCGAGGACACTGCATACCTGTGGGCAGAAGCGAGTTCCAGGCTCAGAGGGACTGCTGGCACCTAAGGGCATGAATCTGCAACTCTGGGGAGCATTTTCCGTCAGGTTCTGGGCATAAAAGTGCTGGCCAAGGACCAAGACCCCTGGAAGGAACCAGGGCCCCATCTTCCATGAGGACTAATGCAGGCCTTTCAGAATGAGGATGAAATAACAGCTGAGTCTCCTGTCTTTCAGGCCACACACTTAAATGAGAGGAAACTGGGCCCCTTCCTGTGCTTTGATATATAAGGAAAGCAAAAATTATCTTTGAAGACACTTCTTTTCTCAGCTGCACTTGGAGTTGGTTGGTTTATTCAATGATTGAGGAGTTAATGACTGAGCTGTCCACTAAAATTAAGCTCAAAATAAAATGTCAGTTGGGAGGTCCAGGGCGAAGACCCCCCACCCCACTACCTGTTCTGAAGTTTTATAGAAGGCGACGGATGCGTTCACGAGCTTGAGGCGGTCTTCCATCTTGAGCATGAGCTGCTGCCAGTGAGAGGCCACCTTCTCGGCACAGTCCCTGATCATGTCCATGTCGTAGTGATTGGCCTGCAGCATGGCTTCGGCCTTCTGCTGCACCTGCAGCGCACTCTGATGTGTTTTCTAAGGACAGACAGAGAAAGGGAGAGGCCCATTTATCTACTGGGTGGCACGCATTTATTTACTGGGAAGGAACTGGGCAGGCCACTGTGCTTCTGTTCTGCTTGCTTTTATAGACGCAGGCTCAGTTAACATGCGTTAGGACTCTTCTAAAAACACAACAGATAGTTTAGTTAAAAAAAAAAAATTTTTTTCATGCCTGGCAATGACTGTGTTTCTATTTAAATGACCTAATGAAGGGTGAAGTGCATCAAGACGTTCCAGAATAGGCCACAGCAGTGGGGTTTTCAGCTTGAGATAGCAGGAGCAACCTTCACAGCCAATATTCTGAAAAGGCTGTTGAAATGTTCCAAGTTTATTATTCCTATTGATCCTTCTTATAATAGCAGCTACAGGCAAATGAACAAGTGGATAAAAAGGTGGCTAAAGTGAGTACTTTTTATTTTCATTTTCAACTTTAACTTTGGACTAGTATAAAAGGTTTTCAAGAACTATTGATTCTTTAAAAAAAAAAACTTAATGAAAAGCGAAGGATGAACGAACCGTATTCTCTGGAGGTTCATGGCATAATGAACCTATCAAAATAACACGACAGCCCAGGAAGGCCTCCTGCTCTCATATCCTCACTAGAGAGGTCAGGCTCTCTCATGAAGAAAAGGCCTACTGGGCCGGGCAGCAGGTGCGTCTCTGTGGACACAGACTTTTCTTTTTTTTAACAGTAACAAAATTTTGTATTTCACCTGAAAAAGAGCTAATGATTCCATTAAACACCGTACCCAATATAGTCCGAACACCAGATCTGGGATGTGCATTATAATTTAATCACTAGAAATTACTTGGCACAGTGTACAAATTTCAAAAGATTTTTAGAGTTTGGGTTTCAAGAAATGTTAATGTGTGTTCAATGGCACTGATTAGTTAAAAACTAATCTAGGGAATAAATTAATGGCAATTCCCGTGGCTTCCTTCTCTGGCTGACAATGTATATGTAAAGAGATGGAAACAAGTTTTCTGTAATCAAATGCTCCTTTACCTTTAACTTTACCTTGAAACCACCTGTCATAATTATTACTGCCCCCCAAAGAAAGCTAAATATGATCATCTACCTGCTGTGAGAGTGAATCTGAGCAGGCCCAAAGTGGGAGTGAGCCGCTTGGCTAAAGTGCTACATGGCACTGCCCTCTTGAGGCAGGAAATGCTCTGGTGAGGAGCGCTTTCAGCCAGGGCTGGAGGAGCTGTTGACTGATAACATGAAGAGTGATCTGTACCTGGTCTTGTTGCGCCACCTGGAGCGCAGTTTTGCCAAGGCTGCTTACATAGTAGGAATGTGCCTACGAGACCAGGAAAGTTATTAATAAACCTCAGCTGAGACACCAACTTGGGCTCCCTGGTGCCAGGTCCCTGATCTGGGAAGATGTCTCATGCCAGGGCCCCCTAAGCAGGGCCGTAGGGGCCACGCTGGCCTCAGGGACCCTGGCTGTGAGGCTGTCCTGGCTGGCGTGCACAGCTGCACTTCACTGTAGTCACCAGGCTGTGGCCTTCCCCAGAAAAAAAATTGTCAATTTGTACGCATTGCCATTTTGGGTTCTGCAGACCCTATTTTGGCTTCCAGGGTTAGTGCCATGCGAGGGGATTTAATAGGCTTCCCTTCAGGCTGGAAAGACCCAGTTTTGAGGTGGGCCGAGTGTTCCTACCTCGATGGCATGCTGGAACTGCTCATGTTCCCTCTGCAGCTGCTCCGCTTCCTGCAGCGAACTGGCTGTGATGAGTCCTGCGTTCAACATCGACTCTCCGTTGCGGATCCAGCCCAGCACCTGAAACGTTACAGAGGGTACTCCAAGCAGTGGCCCTTCCCAGGGCATCCTGTGGACCAGCAGTGACGCGAACCAAGCCGGCAAGGTGGTCGCACTGCTCACATCAACGACAAAGTGCTGGTTTCTTTATGACCCTACTGCCATCAACTGATGACCTGCACCAGTGCGTGATTGTGAGTGCTGCACTTTTAAATGAATTCTACTCTTTTTAGTTACAAATGGGAGCTGGAAAGGTAGAGGGTCCAGAGGATGGTTATTAGTCCACAGGTCAAAACAGACTGAGGACCATGCATGAGAAACCCCACTACCACAAAGAATTCTCTGATAATTTTTTTTAAAAAGTATTTTTCATTCCTTTCAGCCCTAATGAAAATGCACAATTGGCAAACTGCTTGATATCAGCAACCAATTTTCCAATTTCATATCAGTATTAAATGGCACAACAACCAAAGTAAGAATGAAGCTGTACCACAACGTTCAGGGTCACACCACGAGATTCTCAGCTTCATACACAAAGAGGTCAATTCTGACTGCAGAAGCCACATAGACTGCAGAAGGTCATTCTCGGGAGTTATTTGTGGCAGAGACCATTCATTACCTAGCTAATACATTGTCTCCTTTACTCAGAAAACCCCAACTTTTGGGGACAGCTTAAATCAAAACCACTTCTTGGGCCCCTATTACAGCTTGGTTGCAGATATGACATAATTCTAGCCACTGAGATCAAAGCAGTCACCTCTGGGAGAACTTTGTGAAAATGTTTTTCTGATGCCTGTGTCGCCTCTTTCTTGTTATGCTTTCCCCTTCCTGCGTCTGGACTGTGGAGGTGATGGTCAGGGCCACAACAGCCATTTGGCAACCATGAGGGAAAGGCCAACTTACCATCAGCTCTTAGCCTAATACGTCATGGGGCCTCGGGATGAACATCAGCTATCCTACCACCTTCTGACTTGTTATGTGAGGAAAATAATTTTTAAGCCACTATTTTTGGACACTGTTGCTCATTAGGCAAATGCAACTCCTAGTGAATAGGTCAGGCTATTCCTTTATTTCTTAGATGAATTGTTTTATTTTTTGGCAAGAAGGAACACTTTATTGACTATTCTTTAAAAGGCAGGCCACATACTTCATCTCATCACATGGGAGGGAGACTGGCAGGTACTCTTCTAAAGACTTCTGTTTAATAATACACCTGCTTTACTGTGAGTGCTGCCCACTTACGCACCATAGTGTGCTCGTGGTCTGGGGGCACCTTAAGTCCCCTGCGGCCACACTGACACATGCTATCCTGTCCCTGCGCCGAGCCAGCACCAACAGTGGTTTCGCTGCTCACAAGAGAAAATGTCACGTACGTGCTGAATATGCACATATATGGAATCCCAGTGACACTGGGCCGGAAGCGGTCCCTTCCAAAGGCCCCACTTTATTTTGCATTGCTATCTAGAATGCGGCAGTATGGACAACGAAAGAAAACCTTAGCCCTGTACAGCCTGTAATCCAGTCCAGATTCCTAACAGTATATTTGGCAGAAAACATCATACGGTCATTTGGATCAGGAAGCAAAGTGTGTAGGGTTTCAAGCGAGAGAGTAGCAATAAGAAAACAAGCTAAATGGACATTCCTCTCTAGTGCCTGCTGGGCGGTGAAGCCCTGCCCACTGCAGTGCAAACGTAGCTGTGTCAGGGTGGGGGTGTTATATTATGTATCAGGGCAGCTATGTTCTAATCAGGGACAACCTTTCCCATGTCCGAACTACCAGATCTTTCACGAAGTGCATGCAACTGGATCGCTATCCAGTACTCTGTTTACCTGCTTCACTTCCGCCTGTAGGTGGCGGAGCTGCACACACTGCTCCAGATGCTTCCGATGCTGCTCAGCTGCTAAGTCCAGTTCTTGCTGCTTTTCATGAAGAAACTCCAACAAGTCCTGGACCCGAGTGGCCATGTCTACATCTCTGTCACAAAGCAGCTCCACACCTGTGGACATCAGATGAACACCCTAGAATTCAACTAATGTTTCAATTTGTTCTTAAGGGGCGAACGCCAGTCTGTGTGTGTGAATCATGTGCCCAGAGGGGGGCCAGGCCATTACTCTGAAGGCCAAGTTCAAGGGTACAGCCAGCAGTAGAATGTTTACCCCTCCCTTGGAGCATGGAAATGTGCCTCAGAAAATGTATTTGACATGGTACAGCCAAATGTAATAGTGTCTAGCCAACCACACTAAATCCATTTGCTATTAGTCTACCTCTCCTGCAACAACTATGAAAATGTGACATCATTTACAAGTGACTGAAGTTTGGCTTGTTTTTGTTATCTGCTGTATATCTTGTTTACTTTTTAGGAAGCATTTAACCCTTTGAGTGACGTGCATAATTGGAAATCTGAATCAACATGAGAAAAAATTATATCAATATATAACCCAAGGTACAAAAAAAGAGAATAAAACATAAAATACAAATTATTCCATTGTTATTTACATTTATAGCCATCGAAAAAAGTCACTGGGAGCGACGCTGGCACTTTTGGGAAAATTTGTCAGCGTCACTCACAGCGACATTGGCACTCAAAGGGATAATAATAAGATTTGTGTAAAATGAGTGATGTACTACTACTATGCAGGTTGTTGCTAAGTTTCTAACACTACTACAGAGTTCTCTACATTTTTGAGCCTATAGTGCCATCTACTGGTAAAATATAAATTAAGAGAAACAGCATGTGAAAATGTTTTCTGGGGATTTACATTTTGTTCAGGGAGATAAAGATCATTTATAAAATTTAAGTTCATGCTACTTAAAATAACATCTAAGAATATAAAGGCTAAGTGCACTGATTGTAATGTTAGATGTGATTGTTATAATGTGGGGCAGGGGGAGCAAAATGTTTTCTATAAAGAGCAGTTACCTATAAGCATCTCTGTATCATAGGGGCTAACTGAACCTTGAAGTCATCACACTAAATAAACTGTATGAATTCCCACAGGGACAGGATGGCATGCACTTCTTACCAGAGGCCTGAACTTCGTTGACATACTGCAAAAGGTCCTGCCCTTGGTGGATGACATCAAAGGTCAAGTTGTTCATGGTCAAAGCTTTGTCTGCATGGTGCTGGAGGCGCTGTTCCGCTATTGTGAGATCTTCCGTGTCAAAGTCATTCATTTGCTGAGAAAGCTCATCATTCCAAGACTCAAGGTCTGAGATGATCTGACAGAGGAAAATCTCTGTTTAGAATCAAGACTTAAAAAATAAATATCTGTTGCAACAGTTGCCGTGCCAAGTAAGGAAGAGACTCGTGATAGTGTCGAAAGGACACAGGAGCCAATTAAAGGGGCTCCCACTGGCCAAAGATGGGATTGATACTGAAAAAATGAAAATTACCAGAGTTGAATAAAAATATATAAAAAATATATTTCCTAATGATTCTTAAGAAAAGAAAAAGAAGAAGAGCTAAAAGCCAAAAATTAAATGAAAAAACTTTGGTTCCAACTACAGGTAGACAGGGAACTAATCTTTATCCTAAAAATTGTTAACTATAGAAGAAAATTATATAAGCATTTAATGGTGAAGGAAAGTTCCCCTTTATGGATAAATCTATGAAGTGTAGAAAAAAATAATAAAATTGGAACATTTCATTATAATTTTTTTTTGAATTTCTAGTAAACGGGGTAACAATCATCAATGCATACTAAACTATCATGAGAAAGGTGGATGGGGCCCTCAATGGAAGGGTGGGGCTGCCACCTGCCAAACCCGCAGGCCAGCTGCAGCCTCCCTTAAGGACTGGGACCAGACAGGACAAGTCTCCTGACAGCAGGAACTAGGATGTACCACCTGTGGGACATTCTTGCCCCCAAACAGAACCTGCCTGAATTCTAATCAGGCCTTTCCATCTGACTTCTAAGTTTACAGGAAATACCAGGGAAAGAAAAACAGTTCCACAACCTGGAAAACATCAAGTGAGCAAGTGCAGAACTGACAACTCACGAAGTTATTTCCACAAGTCACAGCATGGAGGGAAAAAAAAAAGGCGGGTGGAGAGAAGACTCTGGATGACAAGACTGGGCAGCAAATGCAGGCGTGGACCCCATAAAGCCCCTGAAACTGCAGTACCTGCAGAACCTGAACGGGCAACCAGGATGACTGTCGGCCTGGTGAGGAGTTTAGTGAATTGTGGTACTGTGAGTGGCCTTATATCTTACGGAAGTCTGTAGTAGTGAAGAGATATGCTGACCAAGAGTTTCTTTCCACTACTACAGCACAAGAGAAACAAAAGAAGGGATACCTGAAACAAGGGAGCAAAATGGTGTTGAATCTGGGGGATAGGAAGTTTATTGTATTATCGTTGCTACTTTTGTGTAGATTTACAACTTCCTTAACATACTTTTTTAAAAATTAAGGGTAAAATGATAAAATCCTAAAAAGGAGGGAAAAAAAACTTTTTGTGGAAGAATATTATACAATAAGCTTCCATGGAGTAACATTTCCCATGGATCCTGATTTCCTTTATCCATATGAGCAGTAAGGAAATTACTTTCAAACTTGGTGAATGTGAGAGAGCACGCATAACCCAGCTAGGAGCTGGGAAATAATACAAAACCCAAGGCCTCCCCAAACTCCTCCTGCACAAACCTTCCTGATTTATTCTTTTATTACAGAGGCCTGTATACAATATGTATGTTGCATTCATTTCTTAAAGTGCGCTTATTTATAAATTAATCAATTTAAATAATGCCAAACTAGACATAAACCAAAAGCCACTGAGAAAAAGATTGTTAAAAAGGAAAAAAAATATCATAACTTTGATCTTTAACCTCTACTCTAAGGGGAATTTTCTTTCTTAATGCTTATTTTCTGGCGCCGAGGGAGAAGACACTAAGGTGTGGTAATATGCCTCATGGAGACACACCAGGCTCAGACAACACTCAAGTGATGGACGATAAACACAGAGCAATGCGCTAAGGCCAGCAGGATTTGAAAACACTCTCTCAGCGTAAAGAAACCTTGGCAGTGGCCACGATCAGAGGACCATCAGGAAAACTCCTGCCCAAAGTTTCAGCATTAGAGTTTGTTAACAACACAAGCCAAGAAATGAAACCTGTGTTGAGAACAAAGTTCAAGAAAGTGAAAGTCATTTTTGAATATTGATTCTTTGGAGAAATATCTTGGAAACAATTTTTTAGAATGTATCCCAGAATCTTTTGAAAGTTTACGTTTTTCTTCCTGAACACACATATAATTAAGACTTTTCCCCATACCTGACCTGTCACAGCATACTATAGGTCAATAGAACAGATTTTATGTGGTCTATCTGGAAGCTGAAATAGCAATAGTCCAAGCCATAGAAAATTACTATCCATTTCTGAGAGATGGAACTGTTATTCTAGTTGAAATACAGAGATATGGGGGACTTTTTAAAACTTAACCAAATAACAGATACATTTCTACCAACAACATAACTCCATGCTTCCTACAGGTAGTGAGGTGAGGCATTTTCCCAGCCGAAAACGTAACTGCTCGGATTTTCACGTTTCAGTGTCATTCAAGGTAAAACGGTCCTAAGGATGTGACGTGTTCAAAGCTCTTAAACTATACTGTAGCGGGCCTGTGACTGAACTGCAGGTTTAACTTCCTCGGCTCAGGAAATCACTAGCCCCCAGCCTGGCACCCTGGCTTTATTGAGGTCACAGGGAATTTTAGGCTTTAGTGTGGGGAAAATGTATGCTTTGGGTTCCTGATCTCTATTTTAAAACTCTGGTTCAATGAAAGTAGAAATACAATTAATTTTTCCCCCTTTAAAGTACCATTAATACAAGTGTAGTTGATTTTTTTTTTTCCAAATATCCAAATGTTCTGGAAGGAAAAACTTCAAATAACGCTTCTGATTGCTTTGTGTTCCTTTAACTGAAACTGTTTAATAAGCAGCTAAATTTACAAAAGCAACTCCTCTGAAGGAGAGGTCCCACAGGAAAGCAGGCGGCGGGGCGGGGCTCCTGGGCACACACGGCTGCAGGCGGGCCCGGGGGGCGGGGCCAAATTAGCTGAGGACTGGCCGCTGCTTCTCCACGTGGCTCCAAGTGGATTTAAGGGTCAAGACCAAGGATATGTGTAGGGTTTAACATATTTCTTGTCATTAACTGAGGATGATGATGATAATGAATGCAGCCAAGAAGGCCTTTCTTTCAGGAAAACATGGATGGGAGTTTAGACAAGCACCCGACCAGAGGGCCCTGCGAGAGGCCTGCACAGGGCCTGGCCTGGCTCCTGCCCAGCACATGCCACTCCGAGCTGGACCACAGATGGGCCCACTTCAGGCGGAGGGTCTCTCTGTCAGCTGCAGTCACCCAAGGCAGGCTCCACAAGGCCCTGCCCTCACCCTGCCTTTGGTGGCACTTACGGTCTGGGCCCACATGCCCTCAAGGCACTGTTCTAAACCCCAGACAAGAAATAAACATGGGGAGAGCATCCTCTATACATCCTGGTCACAGGCAGTCACAGGGACCTCCCTGGCAGCCTATCTTAAGAGGCTGAGGAGGAGGCCCCAGGAAATCAGCCTCCCAGGCTGGAGTTTTGGTTCCTTTCATCGTGTTTCACAGACTCTGTGTCGTCCAATTATACTTCCTTCTGCTTTGCACTTAACCAAGTTCAAAAGAAAAGAAAAGAAAAAAAAAGACCTTCCCTGGCACAGAATTAAGAACCACACTCCTTTTGCTGAATAAAAATAAAAGAAAGCTGAACTTCTTTCTCCTAGTCACACATCAAGTGTAAAAGTCGAGTTTTAAGTAAGAATTATGGATCACCTGAGAACACTTCTGTGGGAAATAAAAATTGGGTTTTCTACTCTCTAAGATGCAATCGCCCCAGGCTAAGTTCATTCCCAGGCTTGGACGGAAAAGAAGGGGGAGAGGAGGGGGGGGCAGGGATGGAGGGAAGGGAGAGGAACGCTGCCTTGAGCCTGTGCCCTGCTTCACGGATGGGGAGTGCTCTGCGTGGTGAGCTAAGCGGCGAGATGCGCTTGTTGTCAGAAGCTCTGCCTTCAACCCCCCTCTCCACCTGGCTCTGCTGCATCCTGCTGTGCAAGGGTGGGCCCTGCCATCCCCTCTGCCTCCACCAGGCTCAACTTCAGAGGGAGGAGCTGAGTCCCCAGCTCCCAGCGAGCAGCTGAGGCAGCTCATGTTCCCTCCCCCTCTCTCCTCTTCACACCAAGGCTGAGGGGGACGACCCAGGAAGGGAGCTGGGCAGGGGACAGGTAGGGGACACAGGAGGCCCCCTGGCGGGCAAGGACGGGCGTGGGGACACTCACGTCGATGGCATCCCTCTCAAAGATGCGCAGCTGCAGGAAGAGCTCGAGCTTGATCTTGCGCTCCTGGAAGAGCTCCTCCATCTGGGCCTGCGCCTCGTCCAGCTGCTGCAGCACCGTCTCGATGTGGCTGATGGAGCTGTTGTGCGGGGTCTTGTTGCTGGAGATGGCGGAGTCCCTGCAAGGGAGCAGAGGAGGGAAACGGGGGTTTCAAAGAGACAAACAGGAATTGGAGGAGCAGGTCTCACAGTGTCAGATACCAGATCCGGAGGCTCAGGACTTGAGGGGGTGGGGTGGGGGGGAGAAGAAGGCCGGCAGGAAGCGGGACTGCTTGTCTCAGAAAATGGAACTGGCAGAACAACAGCGGCTTCCTCCTCTGAGCAATGCTCCAGACCTGAGGATGCACCGAAGAATTTCCCCCCCATTTTCTCCCAGTCACTCCTATAAAAAGTCTAATGATTACGTAAGATCGTTCCAGCAGAGTACCACTGCTAGCCAGTTTTCTCCTTAAGGAGAGAGAATAGCTCATACCTGTGTACTACAAATGGTAGTTCTGTTGGTGATGAGGGATTCAACTTTGATGCATCAGTTAAGCCTCTATCAAGTAACTTTTGCCTGACTCCTTGCAAAGTGAACATCGTGTGAGGTTATCAGCCATGACTCAATAAACTGGCCTCTGAGTAACAGAGTCAGGAGACTACATTTACGTAAAGAGTCCCTGTGATCCAATCAAAGGAACTTGCTTCCAGCCCCAGCACTGTCCCCATCTTCCTGCTATGAGGGACAGGGGTCACCCCAAAGTCTGGCTTGCCCGGGCCACAACCTTGAGAAGGGGGACACTCCCACCACACTCTAGAGAGACAGGTCACTCAGGGCCTGAAGGACACAGTCCTTGGAGGTTTAAATTAATCTGGAATAAAAGGTGAATTCTGGGAAGGTTTATTAGTCATTGCTGTAATGAGAAAAATTATAGAGAAAAAACTGTAAGGGAGAAAAAAAGAGACGCTCCCTTCCATTATATTTCATAGCTGTTATTTGTTCTCTAGTGGGACAGAGAATTATAGTCAATTATTCCAAGAAGTGAGGGGAAGGGGAAATCGCTGGCAGGATTTCAAAGTGTTTGTACTCAGACTGGGAGGACAGGGAGGCGGGCCCACCTCAGCTGCTGGATGAGGTCCTCCCCTTCCTTGATCACGTTGACGGTCACCTGCAGGGTCGTCTGCTGCTGCTGGCCGAAGCGCTTGATGAGGTCCTGCACGGCCTCCACGGACTCGGCGTATACGTCGTCCAGCAGCTCCTTCTGCAGCTCCTCCAGCCACGTCCACAGCTGGGGAAGGAGAGACCGGTGAGGCTGGGCCCTGCTCACGCCCAGGGCAGGCCTGGTGTGGGGTTGGGGAGTGATGGGCTGGGAGGGAAGCGGTGGCAGCTTGCCCCCAGGGAGATGGGAGTCGGGGAGAAGTACGCCAAACAGTCCGAGAGCCAGAAGAAAAGAGGCACAAAAAAGGCAGTATAAAACCACAACGTAGTGAGAGAGTGAAGAGGCAGGGAGCTGAAGGGGACTGTCACAGGTGAGAAAAAAATAATGGGACAGGAAGTTGCTCTTTCCACCTCTTCCTAGGCTCAATCTGGGTACTACAGGAATCAGAAAAGACCCCCACCAACAACAGAAATATCTGCCACACAGAACAGCCTTCTTTCACACACCTTCTGGATGGTTTTTATTTTATTTTTAGCAAGGGCACTACAATCCATTACTAATTATTAAACCACTGCACAGGCATGGGAACTTTACAGCCCTCAGAAAAGGAAGTATATAATGTGGTGGAATAAATCTACCACCAGGCCTGGCAGGAGATCCAGATATGGCCCTGCTAGGAAGCCACGCCCAGACAGGACAAGGTCAACCAATGGCAGCTCAGTGCTTCTGTGAAAAGAGTGGGCATACTGAAACCACTTAAAACATCTCCTTTGTCACCACCATTAAAAATGTGTCCAGGGATTTGGATGGCTAAGACAACTTGGCTTTAGGCCTGGTGGGAGCAGAGCACTCCACCTGCTTCTGGGAAGTCAAGGCCTCCTCCAGGTCTCTGAGGAGCCATTCAGTAAACCAAAGAAGATAATTAATTAAACTGAACAGGCTCTGGGGGCTTAGAACTGGTTTGGGCATGGAGAAAATGCTTCCTGTTTCCTCAGGAAGAATCATCTCCAATACCTTACACAGGTGTGTTACAGGCAGCTGCCTGAGCTATGGTGACATAGGGCCAAGACATGTCCTGTGACACCGCCCAGCCATGCCAGACTTGGTGGCCAACACAGCAAAAGCACACTTGCCACAGCAAGTTGTGTGCATTTGGTCTTATTTCTGAGCTCATCCTTTTAGAAAACTGCTTTGCTGAGGTATATATGACATACAATAAATTGCATGTATTTAAAGTGTACAGTTGGATAAAAGTCTGACATGTGTTTATGTCCATGAAAACATCACTGCTCTCAAGGGTGAAAACATCAATGCTCTCAAGTGAACATCTACTTCACCCCAAAAGTCTTCTCATGCCCTTTGCAATCCCTCCGTCTTCCTCTGCCCTTCCTCTCCAGGTCATCACCAATCTGCTTCTGGCCACTATAAATTAGTTTGCATTTTCTTCAAAAATTATGTAAATGGAATTATGCAGTATCTACTCTTTTTTGGGTGGTGGTGGTGGGGTCTGGCTTCTTTCATTCTGCACCATTAATTTGAGACTCATCCATACTACTGTGTGCATCAATAGTTCATTCCTTTTTATTGTTGAAAGTATTACATTTACGTATATCCCACAATTTATCCACTCCTCTGTTGATGACATTTGGGTTATTTCCAGCTCTTGGCCATGATAAACACAGCTGCTCTAAACATCTGCGTACAGTCTGTGTATGCACCTACGCTTTCCTTTTTTGTAAGGTAACTATCTGGATGTAGAGTGGCTAGATGATGTGGCAGGTGTATGCTTAACTGCTTAACAACCCACCAAATTGTTTTCCAAAGTGGCTGTATCATTTCCATTCCCATCAGCAGTATGTGCGAGTTCCAATTCCTCCATATCCTCATTGATACTGACAGGGTTGGTCTTTTTATTTTAGTCATTTTAAGTGAGTGATGTCATTTTGGTTTTAATTAGCAACTCCCCAATGACTAATAATGGCAAACCCATGTGAATCTTTTAAGAGTACTTTTATTGTTAGACCTATCTTCAGTTGGAAACAGATCTCTTTAGTCAGGTCCACAGTTATTCTAAATATGGCAGGTCAATTTAAAAGTAAGGGACATGCCAGGTCTAAGAGGTCACTGCATTTCTTTGAGACTTACTTTGCTCATCAGAGATGCTCAATATCAACACTGCCCTCAAGAAGTTACTAAGACAGTCAGAGACAGAGAGAGTGTAGGACCGCTGGGTCATCAGCGATGTTCTGCACAAATTTAATTACCCTATAAGTATAATGACCCACTCAAATTAACTGAAGAGGCAAGATTTGCTAAAAGAAACCAAGTATGTGACAATAGGCTGTTCTGAGCAATAATGAATAGTTTACTCAAACAAGGCTGTAATATTTTACCCAATCAAAATATTTAACCAAAAACATCCATATGTTACCTAACAGGTGGACTTTTTAGAAGCTGAAATGGTTTCATCAGCTTCATGGTAACCTGCCTTCCACATGCTCCCAACAGAGAAAACCTTTCAGCAGTACTTGGTCATTGTAGCCTTCTGATTCATGTTCTAACATGAATATTTATGAAAAAGTGGACCTTCGCAACTGCACTTCTTCTGCTGAAAACAAAACCAAAACCAAAACCAAAACCAAAAAACCTTACTTTCCTCCCTTCTCTCAAAGTCTCAGCTGTTTCTTCCACCTCAAGCCATGTGCTGCATTGAAGCTGCCCCACCTGGTCCCTGTGTAATGGAGCCCAAGAACAGGTGCGCTCCTCCTCCTCCAACACACCTGCCTGTAGCTCAGCCCCAGTAGCCAGAGGATGGGCAGAAAATGGAGAACGCTTAAGGAACGAAGGGAAGGACACTGCATATTCAGCTGTTGAGTCTTTGGAAATGGTGCTGCCCCAGCATTTTATGCTCATTCATTGGAGTTGAGTGATTTAAGCAAACGTACATCCAAACAAGAATGCTCTTCTCTCATGTAATCTAAACATTAGTATCAACGACACGAAAGGTAAAGGAGCCAACTCCACCACAAATACTGAATCTGCATCACGGGAGAAGGTGTCTGACGGACACATCAGACAACAAGCTTGTCTTCGAAGACATCGAGGGCCGGAGCCAATGCTGCCTCTAGTTTTAGTTACAGGATGCTTTTAAGAGCTAGGATCTAATAACACCAGTGGAAATTAGAATAGCTTCTTTTAAATTTGGGGAGAAAACACCAGTGCAGGTTTTTAAAAGTCCACTAGAGAAATAGCCATATCAGCAAAACGATATTAATTAAGGTGGCTGGTAGAGAATTTGCAGGTGCTGGATAAGATACACCAAATTTACAGGGGTCTCAACTACCCTTTCTCCCCTGTTCAAACAGCTGGGTCAGGTCCCACCTCCCTGACCCATGTGACCCAGCCAGTGGAACTGGATGGAGATGGGGTGGGGTGCCTGTCTGGGTGGAGATGTCTGCAAAATTCCTCTTCTCCAGCAAAAATATACTGTCGTTTACTAATGCTACCATTAAGTACCACTTAAAGTACAAGACCATTTTAACAAGCCTTGCTTCTATGCACTCTTGAGGCACTATGCGGAGCTGTGCTTCTATATGACTACTCTGCCATAGCATAAGTTAATATTTTATCCACAAATAATGAAAGTAAAATATTTCTCATAAGAGGGAATGTGGAATAACATTAAGAGCATGGGTTCTGAGGTCAGATTGCTGGAGTTTTCAAATCCTGACTTAACATTTCCTACACTGTGACCTTGGGCAAGTTACTTACCTGGACCCAAGTGTCAGTTTGTTCTTCTATAAAATGGGCATGGTAATAATGCCTCCTTCACAAGTTGCCAGGAAGATTAGAGAAGGTAGCGTTCCCAGAGTGAAGAAATAAGTAAATGCCAACCACTGCTATTGGTTCGGTTCTCGTAAGGAAAATTCTAATAATAAGAATCACAAAGTTTTAAAAGCCTTCTTTCTCTAGATAGTTTTCAAAATATGTCACTTAGTCTGGTCAACTTAACAACATCCTAGATGTTGATGTTTTCACATCTAAAAATAGGACAGCACGAGGAAAAGGTGCTGGAATGAGTCTGCTGGAGTCTATAGAAATCACTTCCCCTTCATTCCAGGGGAAGTGCCATGAGTGCTTGTGAGTGAAACCTTTTCCCTTCCTCCTGGTAATTTTTTTAAAGAACCAGTGTATTCCCTCAACATCCTGGACCTTTCAACACATGTCCACGGTGGAAATGTGATGGGCCACGGCTGTACAGGAGACCATAGGAACCAGTCCTGGGAGCAGGCAGATGAAAAAGGAGAAAACCGAGGTAGGAGGAGTGAGGTTACCTCTAAATCCATGAGGGTAAAATGCCCAAAGGCAGGCCCTCTGCCCCTTTAAAATGTTTCTGTCTGGTCCAACAGAAATATTCTCATTTAATTTGGAGAAAAACATCTCAGAGAGAAGTCTTTTCTAATGCCAATTGGAGATGAACTAATACATTCATGATGCAACAGGATTGAGGCAGTCTATAGTTAAGCTTTGAAAAAAAAGTACATATGACTCCTAAAATAACCTTTGAACAAAAGCAATGAGAGAAAGCCTTCTAGGAGGCCTGTGAAATTTTTACTATAACCTTCCTGAATGTGGGAAAAAATTGCAATTCTGTGCATGCTGTTAATTTGCCATAAAAGGTAAATCTCTGCTGGAGAACAAGAGAGGAGTTGCACTATATCAAAGTTCCGGCGGCGCTCACACACGGATTCTCAGTAAGACAGCAGGGCCCAGCCTTCCGCTCCGCAGGCAGTCAGTTAGCCAACGCTGCCCCCTAGAGGCCCTCCGAGTCGTGGCCGGGAACGCGCCATGGAACAGCGGGAACCCAGCCCACAAGTGGGTGCAGGGGTGTACAGACCTGGTTCACAGACCAGGACCCACAGAGAAGGCTGGGCTAGGGAGATACAAAGCGTTCTGGGGAGAAAACTCCTGTGATGAAGGTGCAGGAGACGCTGGGCCTGGATCCACTGTCCAGCTGAGTATGACCCAGCTGCACCCTTCCCACAAACTCCGTGCTGCGCGGCCCTAAAGGAGGAACCTCACTCTGCTAGGAAAAAGGCCCTGAAAAATCCCCTTCCTCACTAACTGGAGAGGGGAGACCCCACCAGAGAGGGCTCCCAGGGGAACTCATTGAGTGGGTGGTGGGATCGAAGCCTGAGGTTTGGGACTGCTCTGTGCAGCCCCTCTCAGATGTAGAGTTTGTATGCAGGCTACAAGCACGCTCACAACACACCAGCCGGTGGGGCCTGAACCCTCTGAGACCTTCAGTTGTCTCATCTATGCAATGGGATCGTGCCGTAACACATGTCTCCCCTAACTGGCAAAGCCAGCTTGAGAGTCCATTCCATAAGCTCTTTATAAACAGGAGCTACTGCCGCTGGCATCTGTCTCCCTACCCCTGTTTATGACTAAGATGATCGTTTGGGTGCCAGTGGGGATGAGTGAGCAGCAAGGTGGCATGGGAAGTAGAAAAGCCACAGCTCCCAGCAGGAACTGCAAGCCAGGAGCAGAAGTAGGTAGTTTCAGTGGCAACTTGCAGGTGGAATTTCAGAGGGCACCTGCTATGAACATAAAATGGGATCCAGTTTCAGGTCTGAGAAGCAGATATTAAAGGAGAACTGTTCCTGCCATAAGCAGTATAGCAACTTCTCCAGCCTGAAACAACCAACTGCACCTGGTACACATACCGGTTGCCTCAATTAAGGAGGAATAAGGGTTTCAGCAGTACTGGTTATTCTTGGTGCATCGTAGATCTTGTTATTCTTGGACGGGTGATTAAAGATCTCTTAATATGATGAAAGGAAATTTATGAAGGATGAGTGGGCAGGACCATGAAATAATACCACTGCAAATATGTGTAAGGGGAGAGAAGGGGAGAGACCGGGAGCATGTTGGGGCAGTGTACACATTAAGGAGGGACACCATGAGAGCATCACAGCACTGAAGGGTAGAAGCATGCTGAAGCATGAGCGAGGACAAGGTGAGGCCTGTGTGACAGAGCTGACAGAGTTCAAGGTTGGTGCCGGAACCTCAACACCCAGATGCTTACATGAAGTCTAATTTGCTAAAAACAGAGATTTTGGGAACAGAATTTTTTTCTTTTCTTTTTATTCTCCAACATCCCTGAAGGATAAGACATACTCCCTGACATGTCAAGTTTGGGAAAAGCTCCTTCCCTCCCCAGATCATTTTGAAAGCAACTGCTGTCTCCCTGAAATAGTTGGCGGTTAGTCAAAGTGTTCATTTCTCTTTAACTCTTTAAATCTCTGCAGGTGTGCCCTTTTCTGCAGCCTTCCCTCCTTTTCCCAAGGCTCGCACTTTACCCCTGATCTTGGCCAGGAGTGCATCATCAGAACTCGGTCTACACCAGCTCCCTCTCCTCTGAACTATATCCCCTTTCAAAGTGGCAGCTGGAGAACTGAAGGCAACACCCCCCCCCCCTTAAGGATCCTGTGCTTTTATTCATTCCAGCAGATCCGTTACTTTGGGGTGTGACATTATTGTGGACACTGTCAATTAACACATATAAGATTATTTTTTGTTTCATGCCTATATGGCCCTTACTCTGTAACCTGGCTAAGTTGGTATTTCTGATTCAGAACAGACTCATATATTAAAACCTACAAATAAATTTCTATGATAGATACTGACTTACCCCTGCTGAGATCTTTGGGGTCCTAGTCTATTATCTGACATATTTGATAGACCCTGGTCTAGACTTCAATGAGTTTGCCTTCTAGGCCAATCTACCACTCACGGGTTTTCTGCATGGGGACAGAAACCACTGGAAATGTCCCCCAGCCCCGTTGACATCATCCACTAGCCAACCCCTGTCCTGATAGTCTTACTTGTAAGGGTGTTAAGACAGCCATGGCTCTTTCTGCTATACCCCCAAGACTGTCCTCACTCTGTGGCAAACTGCCCATTTTCAAAACAAACACCTCTCAACACAACAAAGGCAAGTTTTCAGGGTTCTCGAATTCAGATGAGCAGTCTCTCCAGATGTCACATACAGACTAAGAGTTCTGAATAAGTTAGTGGCATCAGTTCGAAGACATGACAGCTATACAGGCTGCTCCCCGATATAAAGTGACAACAGTAATTAAAGTCATCTGTCTGGTGGGCCTCCAGTTCAGCTGAGAAGACTGGTCTACCATCTCCCATCACCTCCTTCTTCAACTGTGGGTCTGGACTGGAAATTACATCCTTATTCACACACGGGGTATGAGTCATGTCTTGCTATCACAAACACTTCTTCCTGGCATCTCCTTGGAGATCAGCACAGGAGGAGAAGGGCAATCTTCTGTGTTAACTGACACCCTCAGTTGATTCTTTTTTACAGCATTCAGCAGTGGCATCCTAATGTGACTGTACTAACAGACAGCCCATGGTTTCCTGTCTTGTCTGTAAATGTCAAAGCCCTTGTCAAATGCTCACTAATTCCACAGTGTGCCCTTCATCAAACCAGAAACACAGTAAATAATGAAATAAAGTTAACATGCTATAACCTGTTAATTACAGGTATCCCCCCTATAGCATGGTACTTCTATAACACGATTTTGCTCTAACACAGTTAGAGAATTGGGGAAAAGTCCCATATGACACAAAATTAGGGAAATCCCCATACAATACTGAATCTGATAGAAGCTTTTAAAAGCAAAAATAATTCATTTAAAATTTTTCATTCGAGCATGTATGTCGTATCAGTTTACTCTAAAAAGCATAAATAAAGGCCTAGACTTAGCTGAACAGTTTAGTCATATTTCTTAAATGAAGATCCTTGCACTGAAAGAAGCACAAAGTTTAAGAGAGAACTTCAAAAGTGCTTAGCATCGTATAATGAAATGTCTAAATATTTCTCATCTAAAAGCAAGCAATCTAAAATAACAGATTTTTTGCAAAAAGTAGGCCATAGAAATCAAGATAATGCTAAAGAAAGTTCAGGAGATGAGGATATCTTGTCAAAAAGAAAATGCATTTGGTTAATGGAGCTTAGTAGTGATGATGAAGAAAACATTACTTAATTCATATTAATATGTAATACTTTTGATAAAAATTGCTTTAATAAATACACTTCTCTTAACTATAAAAATATAGTATTTTAAAAAAAATTTTGGAACCTAATCCCCTTTTCTGTACTTGTTCTTCGTTTATAACACGAATCTGCATAACACGGCATCTGTTAGGAACCTAACAACCGTGTTATATGGGGGAGTTACCTGTACTTCCTTTGCTGGCTGCTTGTAAACTGTCTTTTCTAGAACTCTGCCTGAGATTGCTTCAACCTGAGTAATATGTGAAATCTAACTTCTTTAAAAAGCACAAGTGCATTTTCAGCCTTCTGGCATCTGTTCCCTTTCCCACAGTTCCTTAGAGAGCAATAGACCCAATGTGGTGCTCTAATACCAAGTTCTTTCATTATCTGGGGATCTAATTTATCTTGGAAAAGAGATTTACACTTATTTAGAAGAAATAGGTCTTTTCTTATAAAACCTTCACCCATTTTGGTTGTTAGCTTCTTGTAACCCAGTTTGAAGAATAGTCTCCTGGATGAGAAGAAGCCAAAGTGCGAGTTGTATTTTTCTACCTTTTCTGCTTTCTACTTGTATCTACCCCACAGCACTGGTCCCAGACAGAAAGCCTGACCCTTCTTTGATCTTGTGGCTCCAAATTTGGTATTTTAAAAAAGGAAGAGAAAATAAACAGCAACAACAACAACAAAAGCCTTATCACTCTCAAAAAGCCTTCCTTATCTGGAGGTTTTAAGCTTCCCTGGCAAAACCCTAACTAATCCATTGCTAGTGATCATTCTTTCTGTCACTTAGTCAATAAGAACAACGAAAATCAGTAACAATACATGTCAGAAGTACATATGGATACTTTACTGCTTCTCTCAATTAACCGAAGACCACATTTAGTTTGTGAAGCTGAGTATCAAACTGAGAAAATAAGAATATTAAAAATACCCTATAAAAATAAGTCTAACAAGTAAATGAGACTCCATCCCCACCCAATTTTAGCTGGGCATTTTAAGACCTATGTCATTGCATTTCCTGATCTGCTGCTGAAGTGGTTTACCCTTCTAGGGCATCCACCGAGGCCACAAACAACAAAGTAAAGCAGACATCTGCAACTCTCCGTTTAGAGGTGACCCTTCAGCAACAAAATTGTAAAATTTAGAAATCAGTGCACAGTTATATATTTTCAATTCCTGTTGTAATAGTTACAAATAAAGATAATACAATGTATTATTAATTTATCCAATAATTATCCTAAGTGACTCTTAATGCATCAGGTATGTTAGCATTCCCTATGATTTTTTGCACTAACTTCTCTGCTGACATAAAAATTTCTTCTATCTGAAAATACTGGGCTGATATCAAGAAATAGAAAAATTCATGAATTTAAACAAGTTTTAAACAATTATATATAAAAAAATTTTTTACATGAGTTCAACTATTCTGACAAAAGGACTTTTCTTTTCGATAACATCACTCTTTTCCTATTGGCCAACATAAATATTTTACATATTTGATTTAGTGGGGGGAAAAAAACCATTCATTTATTTTACAGCTTTGGCTGGGAACAAAGGTATTTAGTGATGTGTACAAAATAATCTGTGCCAATATGAATGGAGCTGTGAGTCAAGATTCTTTGTAACAGTCTGCTCTGTCCTGAGGGACTGAGCAGGAGACAGAACTGAAGCGATGCATACCCCAGAAAGGCTTTGACATTTGACCTTAAGAAAAGGGTCAGAGTGTGGTGCTTACTCTGAGAATAGGCACCAGAAGCAGAGTAAGTAGTTCTTGTTGATCAAAGATGAGTGAGGAAAATAGCAAATTATACCTAGATATTTATATCTTTGTATTTTATACTTAAATCGGTTGAGGAATTTACAATGGGGGTGGGAGGGGGAAAATGGCAGCTACTATGAGACAGGCACCATGGTGTTTTACATATGTAATTTCACTCAATTGTACCCCATCCCTTAGATATTTTATTATTCCCATTCTGTAGCTGAGAAAGCTGAGGCCACATGGAGCAACTTGTCTCAGATCACTCAGCCAGTGAACAAGGGGATAGTGTATGCCATAATACAGTTTAATTATTTTAATAAAGATTTTGTAGAAAAAGAATCATATTATAATTAGATTCTTTTAAAAAATATTCTAATCTATGGGAAGACCACATATTATTACTATTTTTTAAATAACATACAGTCTTTGTGAATACAAAGTGCTAAACCAGTAGGAAGTAACTACAGTAAAATCTAAGGTCCAATATGCAAAGGCTGATGGTGTAGTAGATGGTTCTAGGCCCTTAGTTTCCTCTTGCTTTCTCTGGATTGAGACCATTTAATTGCTTATTTATATCTATATCAGATAAATAAATTAAAGAAATCAAACATTTAAGAGTACTCGTAAAAAGTTCAGCTAAGGAATTGAATGTTAAACATAGATTACTGAGATTTGATCATATGAAACAAACATCTTAAAATATTATGCATTGGATCTTAACCTTTCCCTCTGACAAACTGATCAAAGCAATCCTGGACTTCTGAGATGTGAAAAAGCCCGGGATCACCCATGCACTGCTGATGGGAGTATAAAATGGCACAGCTATTCTGGAAAAGTTTGTCACTTTCTTTTAGAAGAACACGAACTTACAAAGGACCTAGTGATTACACTCTTGGGCCTTTATCCCAGAGAAATAAAAAATCAGTTTATGCAAAAGTCCACACATAAATGTCCATAGCTTCTCTTTTCTAACAGCAGAAAACAGAACACATGTAACACAATTGTCCTTTAATGGGTGAATGGCTATGCAAACCATGTTATGTCATACTATGAAATGTTACGTGACAATAAAGAGGGAAGAACTACTGATACATGCAACAACAGGGTGGTTCTCATGGAAATTATACTAAATAAAAGAGGATGGGCTCAAAAAGTTACATATTGCATGATTCTACTTGTATAACATTTTTTGAACTAACAAAATTACAGAGACAGAGGACAATAGATTAGTGGTTGCCAGGAGTCAGAGATGCAGTAAGGGCTGGACATGGGTACAGGGAGGCAGCCCAAGGGAGTGACGGAACAATTCCATATGATTCTGTCCATTCCCAGTGGTGGTTATTAGAAGAATCTACACATGATAAAACTGTATTAAACCACAGGCACATGCACACGCACAGGTGTATGCACACCTGGGGACATGGAAATAATCTCTGGGGAATGTAACACAGTCCCTCTTTCTGCTCTGCTAGTGCACTGTGGTTATGTAAGATGTGACCACTGGGGGAGGCTGGGAGAAGGGTGCCTGGACTTCTTCTCTGGTTCTTTTTCCCCCCATTTTCCTGTGAACGTATAATTATTTCAAATAAAACTGTTTTTTAAAAAAGCTGGGGAATAATGTTTAAAGATATCACATCTAACTCTGGAGGCATATATGTGGGGTAGAAATAGGAACAAAAGAAACAAGCAAATCATTCTAAAGAATACATATAGGCAGATGAGTCATCAGCAAAGCTACTGCAGGACAGCCAAAATGGAGGCTTGACAGTTGAGAACCAAATTTTAGAGAACTGCATGGGAGATGTCTGGAGGAATCTGATGCTCAAGAGGCAGGAATCACTCAGAGAGCTAATCTGTTCCCATGTAGAAACAGAAGCAGGCCTTCTCGGGAAAGTCAGATGCAGTGAATAGGCTAGGCTCTGCTGATGATTACAAGATTCCATTGGAGGGCAGTTGGTCTATGCCAGGAGCAGAGAGAGAGAGAGAGAGAGAGAGAGAGAGAGAGGGAGAGAGAGAGAGAGAGAGAGTGTGGAGGGAAAGAAATATGGGTCCTTTAAGACCAGTGGCTGGTTGAGAAAGAATTGGGTATGTTTTCAGCATAGTCCCAGAGCAAATCAGGTGAGGACGCGAGAAAAGGCAGCTCCCAGTACTCTGCTCCCCTAGAAGTTAAGGGCACTCCAGATTCCTAGTAACCCTCCTCCGACCACAGTGCAAGATCCAGGAAGGCTTCTCCCTGCTCCCCGGGGAGAGTAAGCATTGGCTGAGCATAAAGAGGAAAGTCTGCCTGCTTAAGTGTTAGGCATAAAAATGAAGCCAGATTGGTATGCGGGACCAAAAAAATCTCCAGGTGGCTGGGAGGTCTTTATTTTTGACTTCTGAATAAAATGAAAGGTTCCTCTTTTCCCAGGCACTACCCCAAACAAAAACTTGTCCCAGTTCAGTGTGTAAGTTTGCAGAAGCAGAACCAAAAGGCTTCTTTACTTAAATCCAGCAAGAATCACAGCCCAATTCAAATGAGAGCGATCTTTCCTGGGAAACCATGGCTGCTGGGAATCAAGTCAACAAAAACCAACTCAGGGCCACTGTATCAGTTCCAGAAATAAACTCTGGTGGAGAACTCAATGTGACCGACCACCTGGTTGCCTCAAATAACCCACAAATTTCAAAGGTAATTATTAATTAACTCAGGACATCATTCCGAGAAAGAAGTTAAATGAGTATACATGAATGAAAATAATTATGCTTTTGCTATATTTGAAAATGGATATATGTCTACCTTTAAACTGCAGAATATACGCTAGAAATACACATCATTATTCCACAAGCAACTGAATATCTGCTAAGTCCGCAGGGAGGCTAACTAGCAGGTACAGAGATAAACAAGACACAGTTCTGGTCTTCAAGGGACTTGACATCTACCAAGAGAAACAAATGAATGGCTAAAACATGTAAAATACACAAAAGCAGAAGTATGTTTTCCACTGTTATTCAGTTACATATCACCTCCTCGAACATTACAGTGGACTTAGGAGACACTTTGGAATGAATAGGTGAAAGAATTAAAGAATGAGTAAATGAATGCACACTGGAAAAATGCATTTAAAAGGAAAGGAGGACAGGTGACAGAAGACTGATAATAGGACTACAGTAGTCCCTCTCTATATCACGGTTCACTTACTGCGGCCTCACTGTATCGCGGGATTTTAAAAAATATTTCATTATTTATCGCAGATTTTTCACTATATTGTGGGATTTTGCAGAACTGTATATGTATGTTGTTAAAGTTACATAGGTTTAAGAGTGTAGAATAAATGTAAGGTTCCTACCTCGCAGGGGGTGGGGGGGAGGTGTCTGGATTGTAATACCCGTGATAAGTGAGGGAATACTGTATTATTATAATCAGAAATGATGTGAATAATACTGAAGGGAATAGAGACTGGAAGATGAAAAACATATACAGGAGAATAAAAGTTCTCCTAAAATAAAATCTAAATTTATTTGGGACTAGTCAACAGTACTTTTAAATACTATTTCAAAAACATTTTTTAAAAAGGCATAGTGCCAGTCTTCATCTTCTAGGAGGAGGTTAAGCATCTCATGAAATCCATTCAGAGAAAAAAAGAGGGGAGAAAGCAGTCCTGGAATGCTTCCAAATCTGAATTCAAGTGTGAAATTGAGGCTGACATCCCCATCAACCACCTTCTACATGCAACCTCAAGGTATAAAATATTTGCCATCTCCATGAAAATACTTCCTCTTCTCTCTCTTCCCAGAAACAAGTATTCTGTATTCTGTCCTCTGGGGGTTAAAGAGTAAAGAGTCCAGAGAGCTCAGCACGCTGAATGGGAGTGCTTGGTCTGCGACAAGACTTACAGGCACCAAACTTCTTCCAGGAGTGATTCTTAAAAAGAATTCCTGAGCTACCACTGAGCAGACATCACCAAAGCCAATATGTCTTTAACGAATGCTGATGTCTTAGTATAATCAGTATTCTGTAAAGTTCACTTTCATTAGTATCTGAGAGTATCACACAGTCTGATAAAATCAGAAGGCAACTGTGACTGTAGCCACATGACGGGCTAACACCCAGAAAGGAAACCCAACAGCTCTTACCACACATGCAGGTTGTCTATTTATGCTAAAGTGGGCGCGCGCTGTCTCTCCCCAGGTCAAGGGACTCCAGCTCACCTCCTCATCCACACCTCTGCCCAGACACCCAGCCCTCACGGGTCCACTGCGGACACACACAGAGGCTCCCGCCACCCCCAGCAAAGGCACGCACGTGCTTGTGCTGCAAGGCAGGCCTGCAGAAAGTCCAGACCAGACCTCGTCTGTGCTGACTGGCTCGGCGGGAGCAGGCTGCATATCACCACCAGCCACCCCCGGTCCACTCTCTCACATCATGACCAAGCCACATTCCTTCCAACAAGTCAAAGACCCTCGAAGTCACAGGCTACATCTCTGTCTCCCGGTGTCTTACCTCCTTTACGTGGGTGTGAAAGGACACTGACATGTCCAGGAGGATCTTCCGTTGCTCGACCCGCCGAACAAAGTCTTGTATCCGGTCTTCAAGCTGATGGGCAGCCTGATAAATCTCCTCTGGGTCACATTCCCCAGTCTGAGCCAGTTGCTCTGCAGCTTCTAGCAACTTATCCGCGTTGGTGTATGTGTTCTGCACAAGAGAGCAACCAGGGGAACACAAGGTGAACAAAACACAAACCGACCAGACTGGGAGCCGGAACACTGCAACAGAGCCAGTCTGTGCTACTCCTGGTCATTTCCGTAACTCAGACAGAAAACGCACGATGGAAACTCTGATTTCAGGGCTTCACTACATCTCTATCAGCAGCCTTTCCCTTAACTGTCGTAGACTGTTAAACCTCGAACCTCATGACCAGCCCTTCGGTCTCCAGCAGTGAGCGGGTATCTGCAGGCAGCTGCTGGCCGTCTCCTGACTCAATCAGAGCTCTGAGCTTTTTGCAACTGAAGAGCCAGAAGACAGCTTGGAGCCACAAGGGCCCGTTTCACTTTTTCTCCCACTTTTGAGACAGAGCAGAGAGTTCCAGTTTTGTCTCTTTCACTATGATAGACAGACCACTGTTTCATGACCATTCATTCCAATGCAAGTAAAAAGGTTCACTTACACACAAGCATAAGCTACTGTCCCTTTTCACATGTTTTTATTTATTGGCAATTCTGTGCTTAATCTTCTTTCTACTTAAGGGTACATATTTTCTGAGAAAAGGAAACAGTAACTATAATGGCTATAAAGTAGTCAAGAATTTACAAGAGTTGGACATGAAGGCAAACAGGTGTCTCAAATACTCTGAAGGTTACTCCAGTTTAAATTCTTGCTAATGCAGAGGCTGCAAATGGGCTCCTGAAATAAAGAGGTATGCCAGAGCCCAGATGCTGTTCAGTGTCAGTGAGAGGCGTGCTGACGGGGGATGGAGAGATGCTGGGCAGGCGGAGGACTTACAGAAGTCTCGGGAACCTTGTGGTCCCCCCACTGAAAAGCAGGCTGAGCCCTTCATCTTTCTCCTCCAATATTTCAGTCTTAAGGCCAAGCAAGGTCAGCGACTCATCAGTGTGTGGAGAGTGTCCCTGTGGGGAGTCCAAGCCTGAGGGGGGACAAGGGCACCGCTGCAGTGGGCGGCCTCCCAGCTGGGAGGGGCATTAAGCTACTAAGCCCACACACTCAGGATCATGAGAGGCAGGTTCCAGGCTCCTCACTTTGGAGAACAGAGTTACAAATACGGAAAAGGAGAAAACCTGAGTTAATTACATGGCACAGGATGATAACTGGAGGAATCATTGAGAATAAGGAGGAGAAACAGCTGATTTCAGGGCTGGAATGGGACAAAGTACCAGATGACCCTGAAACGGTTCATTGGATCAAAGGTATGGAAATGCTCCAGAACCACGTGGACAGGTCAGGACACCGAAGTCGGCTGGAGGAGGTTCCTGCTGGCCAAAGCAGGGACAAGGAGAGCGAACAGTAACAGCGACAGAGTGTGAGCCGCTGAATACAAGAGGAAGCCGCAAATCCATTCTGACACAAATAAAACTGGATGAGGAACACGAGTCTATAGAGCTTCAAAGCACCTCCCCACAAAGTACTTACTAATTACAAGCGGAAGACTCTCTTTACAGCGGAGAAGTCAGGCAGACACACCATCTTAACCCAGGGTCAAAGTGAACCAGCTGTCACAGGACAAATAAAAATTGTGCGCCCGATGGGGTGGCCTGAGAAGGACACAGCTGCCCTCCCGGGATACCCTGACAGAGACATGGAATAACCAGAATCTAATCACGAGGAAACATCAGACAAACCCAAAGTGAGGGACAGTCTCCAAAATAATGGGCTTGAAATCTTCCAAAGTGCCAGGTCCCCCAAAAGAAGGGAGAACAAAGGCTGCTCTGGGCTCCAGGGCCTTAAAGACATGATAGCTAACAGTCTCGGGTGATTCTTCACTGGATCCTTCACCTGTGAAGGGTCTCATGGGCTGTGAGGGCTAGAAGGTCATCAGGTATCAGTGTTAATTTCTTGATTTTGATGGTGGAATTGAGGTTGTGCAACGGAATGATGCCCTTTTAAATAGGAAATATGCATTCAAATAAATGGTTCAGGACAAAGTAAGTTCTTTGTGCTGTACTTCCAATTTTCCTACAAGTTAAAAAAGTATTTTAAGCAGCTGTAATACACAGCATGATAGGTGTACAGTGATCTCCATGGTGATACTGACGCACATGGACAGAGCCAGTGCACCCAATGCATCAGGGTGGGGTGGGCCCCATCCATCCTGTGCAGGCAGCAAGGTGGATGCAGCACGGACAGGGTCTAAAGGGAGAGAAAGAGCAGCTAAATGTCAGCCTGCTCTTTTCATCATCACCCCCGAGTGTCACGGTCACCAACACTTACTGCATCAGATGAGTGCCATCCTTGCCCTGGGCTGCCCAGTCCCAACCACAGCCCTTTTACAGGGAAACTGAGGCCTGGAGGGCAGCCACGGGGCTCAGAGACGAGGCTGGCAGGTGGTGAATCAGGACTCCAGGGCCCGTGCTTATACCACCGGCACGTTGTTTGGTACCTAGGGCTGCTTAGCCCAGTGTTTCACGCTGCCCTGTTCACACGCTGCTGCGAGGTAGGGTTCATGGTCATCTCCTCCCTGCCCATCTGAAAAACCATTTTCAGGGAGTCTTTTCATTTTTGGTACTGTCCAAAGTCTCATGGGAATACTCTGCACTGTGAACAAAGGATCTCTCAGAACTCTTTTTAGAAATAAATGATGGAAGAGATGTCAAAGAATCCCTTAAAATTTACTAATTAAGGCCAGACTTGAAAAATGCCTGTGTACATTTTACATGTTCTTTGGAATCCAGTTATTTGAAATAATTTGAAAAGCACCATCAGTTCCCCAATCTAACTGTAGAACTTTTAAGAGCACTGTTTTATACATATTGAGTTTTATATATACTCAGTGTGACATATTTAAAAGCTAAGTTACAATAACTCCTCAGTTATAGTAATTCAGGCACCCTATATGCCCAGTGGCACAGTCTGGCAACCTGCCAATGATGACCATGACAAGAAGTCCTCCACACAGATTATGAAACCACCTTGGAGACACAGAGTGACATGAAGGGACGGAGAATCTCATCGGAGCCCTCCCAAACCAGTCCAGAGCCCAGAGCCTCAGGCTAGAGATGAAGGACCACCCTGCCATATGGAATGAATGAGAGAGGAGTTGATCTATGAATGAGGATCAGCTGATGTGGTAATGATGAGGGAAAGGATGACTGGCATTAACCATGGCAATAAGAATAATGACAGAAACTGTAGGAGCCAACAGGAACCTAAGAAGCCGTGACAAATAAACAGAATGAAGTACCCTGGGTGCGATCCTGGGAGAGGAGGAAACTAGGGACATCAGAACAAAGTACAGACTTCGGTTAATAACAACATATCAATATTGGTTCATTAACTGTAACAAATAGACCATAGTAAGGAAGATGCTAATAAGAGGGGAAACTGGGGACAGGGTATGGAAACTTTCTATGTCATCGTCACAATTTTTCTGTAAATCTAAAACTGCTCTAAAAAAGCTTGTTTAAGAATAAGTGTGTGTGTGTGTGTGTGTGTGTGTGTGTGTGTGTTTACACCTCGCCTTCCCTTTTGAGAGGCTAGCACAGGGACACTTGGCACGGCCTCTGGGCACAGAGGAAGCTGTCCTAGTGACAGCTGGATCTCAGCACCAAGGGCTCCTGCCAGAGAGGCTCCACATCCACGCTGCCCACAAAGGCCCTCCCATCACCAGAGGTGGCTATGAGGTGGCTCTGTGGGGACAAGGGGCTCATGGAGACCCACGCCTCCCCCTGCAGGGCCTCACCAAGGAAGCCAGCCCAACTCACAGGGTGTTGGGCCTTGTGCTGCGCACACACAGTTTTTCAGAGCTGAACCCTTTTCTTATTCATTGTCACTACAGCCCTGAAGCTGCTGCTCTCCTCTCCTGTGGACAGTGACAGTGACAGTGACTCCGGACAGCGGAACATTATGGCTCTGAAGGCTTCCCAACTCTTCGCTGGCAGGTAAAGACATTTGTACAATAAATGTCCAAAGGGAACAAGTGCATCTGTAGATTATCTAGGACACCAAACAACATTCATTTAGCCACACGGCTCACCTTACACCTGAAGGAATGAGCCAGCAGAAAGGGTTCAAAGGCCTTCCCTGGGCACACAACATCGAGGCTGCTGGAGGCTACACCTTCCCACAAACAGAACCTACCTTGATCCCTTGACCTGGAGATTTCCATGTGTTCATAAACATATGGGCTATAAATGCTAACTTTGGAGCACTTACTCTTGCCCCACAGTAGCCCTGTGACATGGACCTTATTTCATTCCCACATCTCAAGTGAGGAAACCAAGGCACAGAGGGCAAAATAACTCGCCTAAGGCAATCAGGGGAGCTAGGATTGTTCGAGCACCAAATGCCGAGGCCAGGGTTCCTCTTACAAGGGAAAATTTAGTCACTTACATTTAGACGTTTAGGCCGAAGGGGTGTCAGGTAAGAAAGCCCCTTTCAAAGTCTGAGAAGGCTGGACCTCTCTGTTCTACCTGCAGTCTTGGCCCTGGGGGCATCTCTCCAGGCTCAGTCCCTGCCAGGCCCAGGAGGATTAACGCAGAAGAGTAAGGGCTGGGCCAGGGTGGGGGCCCAAATGGTTTCCTCTTTTCTGGAGAAGTAAATTAAAATTGCATAATTGCTAGGAGTCAGGAAACAGGGAGCCTTTCGAAAGTGGTCAGACCTTCCTCTCCCTTGATTCCTAGGGAGGTAAAGCCCTAAGACGGCCAGAGGCTAGAGTAAGAACCTGGTGGAGAAGATGGGCTTTCCTGATCTCAGAAAAACTAGGACAGGAGAAAAACACAAGCATTTCCAGGCCTGAATTTAGGCCATGCTAAAAATGTGGACACGTTCTGTGTATCTGTCTGCTGACTACAGAGTATTCCCCTTACAGACACTGAACGAGTTCAGTAGCGACCAGGGAGTTAGAGAATCAGCCAGCTTATCTTCTGAAAATCTAGAATGAAAGGTAAGGTTTCCTGCTTTCTAAATCCCACACTTCTTTGTCCTGGGAGACAAGATAATTACATGGCACATATAAAATGCTGTTGACAGAAATGGCTTCATGGGGAATAACTTCTTGACAGGTTATGTCTTTGGAAGGTAATTTGAATCCCAAGGGACAAGCAGACAGGAGAGAAAGCAGTGGAAGAACTCGCAGAGTAGGCAAGTATGGGAAGATGCTCTGCCAGAGACTCACTAATCAATCATTTTAAAGAAATCTGGGCCCTCAAAATCATTGTTTTCCTTGAACCAGAGTTTTCTGGGCTTTACTGGCTTTTGTATTCAAAGCCTCTTCCATCTAAAAGGGAACATCATCTAAAAGGGAACATTAACGTGGAGGACTGTCAAAGAGCCTCTTCCTCTCCGCCAGTCATCTGCAAAAAGCTTCACGTGGAAAGTATTTTAAATTTCTTTTTTAAAGCTCATGCATGAACATTCTACATGGCTGCAGATGCCACACTATAAATTCATTCACATGGATTCATTCAACAGAATAAATCTGCTCACAATCACTGTAGAATAAAGAAGGAATGGATCTTCAAATTAGTGTGGGAGGTCTTTGGCTCTGCAAAATTGCGTGCAAAAGTGATGCAAGTGCTTCCTCTTGTGGCTACAACTGCATTGAAAACAAAGCCTTAAACCCGGGCCTGCAGCGAAGGCTGGCGTCCTGCAGAAGTCATGCCCAGCTGCACAGCTCGCTTCCACCAAGCAAATAGGAGGTTCCTTTCGGGTTCCTCCTTCCCGGAACACTACAATTATTTTATATGATAAATCTATATTTAGTACATTTTAAAGGAATTCAACCATAAGACTTCAGCCACTTCCTTTCTGAACCTATTATGTTACTTCATCATGCCACTACACACTGCTTTGAAGAAGCTGATTATAAAAAAAATTATTAAATAAATTGCTAATTTAAGATCTCTAAACTAAAAACAATTTAGAATGTCTTTTACAAAGGATCCTTCAAAACACAACCCTAAGAAACAAACTAAACCACTTTAAACTTAACTATTAAAGGACATTTCTTCTCCTGAAAACCAACATTTGTTTTACCTTTGTGAATAGATTTCAGAATATGAAATTAGCTCCTTATTAAGCACTAAAGTATCTGTTTCCATTTTTAAGGTGCTTCCAAAGACCATACTGTCAAAAAATACACAAATCTAAAATGCGACCTTAGCTCTCTGCCATAATCCCTTCTATTATAATTTGCTTTGACAGAAAGCAGTCAAAGATAGGGAAAGCAGAGAAGGAAATGTGGGGAAGGTAGTGATTCATGTCAGTGGGCCTCATTCCCCCTGTGCTAAAGCAAGACAGCTGTTATCCTCTTGTTTGGAACGAACTAGAGAGCTGTCAGTGAATGACACTACAAACACAAGTGTAAATAACCTTTATTAAACCAGGTAGAGAGGCCAGAGAGAAGTCTACTCTATTTTTTCAGGTCTTATGGCCCCCTCCCCACCTCACTACATTTCAACTGTGGCAAGTTCCTGTCGTAGAGGGCAGGACTACCTGCATGGCCTGATGGTGTACTCTGAGGCACAGCAAACTCCTTCTAGAACCAACCTGAAGTGGTTCAGAGGTATTCTCTGTGACGTACAAGGTCTGCATTGGAGTGACTAGATTCCAGAGCTCCATCAGTGACTGCCTGGGGCCTTTCACACAACAGGAGGCGCCGCATGCTTGTGGACAGAAAGAATCAGAGATTTTTATTCAGAAGCCAATGGAGGGAAATTACATGAGCGGCTGGGTCAACTGTGATAGACTTTTGAATGTCTATGATGAGCAACGGCGATCACTGTGGGCAGAGGCAGATTTAACGGCAGGCGCACCAGCAAAACCCCAACTTTACACTTTTTTCTAATGACACCAAGTTTGGTTTCATATGTGCAATTTTAATTACGTACAAGTTGTAAACTTGCGGGGCCCTTCAGAAGTCGGGGCCCTGGACACGCGCCTGGTGCACCTAGACATGCGCCTGGTGCACACGCCGTTAAATCCGCCTCTGCCTGTGGGCCTACTGTGTGCATGCTGCCGGGGATAGAGGGTGATCAGCAGACAGAGGAAAGCATCTAAAGAACAGAGCAGGATTAAGTGCTGTTCTTCAAGAGATGGGATGGTCTAAATGTTAATGCTAGAAAGAAAAGAAGTAAGAACAGGAGAAGTTGAAGATGCTGGGGACAGAGGCCAGGCTGCAGGGCACCGGTCCTGGCAGTGCAGTGGGAGGAGGGCACAGGCAGAGAGGGAACACTGAGAAGCGAACAAGAGAGAAAATGCAGGTGCAGCCAGGTGTTGGGGGTGAGAGCTCTGAGCCGGCTCCTGATGGTGGGTCTGCAAAGGCGAGAGGCCCACAGAGAGGAGGCCGGCACCTGCATGTGGCTCCCCAGAGTCCACACTCCAGCTCTTAAGGCCACATGGCCATGCTGCCGAACAGTCCCACCTGCTGCCCCCCATGTCTGCCTCTCATATCCACCTCTTTGTCACCAAGCAGGATTTTACTGATTTGTGGTTCTTGGTTTAGCCAGCAAAAACTACCAGGAAAAGCCCTCTGAAGGCAGCCATGCCTATTCAGGAATTATGGACCTGGCCTATCTATCCACCCACCCCCACCCACCAGTGCCTGGCAGAAAGAATGCCTGACACAGGACAGGTGGATTATTTGAAAACCAGAGGGAGAGAAAGTGGGAACGGATGTTTGCAAAGTGAGCAAAAGGTGGTTATATTTAAGGTTTCTTTTCATGCACAGCTCAAATTAGGCTTTTAAGCCCTTTCAATTGAAGGAAAAGTGAGCCAGGCACCCTTTAGAATCCCAGGGCCAGTGAGCAGAGATGATAGGCAAGGACTGAAACTCAGGTGGGTGGAGTGAGGAGCAGGCAAGCACCTGCCTTTCTCTGAACCAGTAGAAAGAAGCAGGGTGCTCCCCTTGGCTTGCCCTAGAGACCTTAAGGCAAACACGTTTCCTACAAAGAAAGCATTCTTGCTCTTGCTGCCCCCCTGAGAATCTGCTGACAGCTTTGATGACCACCTCAGACTTCGTGAAATTAGTACCAGGAAAATATAGGGCAAGATTAGCCACAGAAGAGATTTCCCTAATTTAGAATGGAAGGACCTGGAGGGACAAGGGTCCATGGGGTGCTGGACACACCCGAGGACCTTCAGTAGAGCCTCATTCTTCATCTCTGAGAGAGCACTCAGGAAGTGAGGAAGAGGCTGGGTGAATGTGCTACTCGGGGCAAAGGCTAAGTCTCTAGAGCTTGGTTGTTTGCAGTCCCACCTCTTAGGTTCTTTGGTGCCTGAAGTCTTTGCTGGTATGATCCCAACTTCACACCTGACTTGAACCACACTGGCTACAGCAATAGCTTATCTTGTGGAGAAAATAAAGGGGAGATAAGAGCACATTTTCCACATATTTTTTTGCTACAAGAGGAAAGCAAATATTTTCCAGTAAGTGTAAGAAAGAGACCACATGTAATGTAGAAAAGAAAAACCCAAAGACGCATCCACCTGTGGCAAGGCTGCTGAACACTCTCTCTTCTTGTTTCTTGAGATTCATAGCAGAAAGGTTGGGATGCTTGTCGTTACTTTACATATGAAGACATGTAACTTGTGAAAGTAACATTTTAAAGGTATTTTCACTGACTAGGACTCAAGTGTAGTTTGTTTTGTTATTCTGTAATTCTAGCCCATACTGAGTCCCTTGAGTAAATGAGTATATGACTGAGCCATTCGTCATATAAAACCTCCTCATAGAGCAGTGAAGGTTTGCTACTGTTTATTTTTGTTTTACAGATTTTGAGACTACAGTGTTAGATATATATTGACCCTCTTCCTTTTATAATTGAAGACCCTCTTTATTTCTAACAATGTTTTCACACTTTTCAGTTTATTTATTAAGTTAATATTACGAGTCTTATACTAGGTTTTCTGTTTGTTTGTTACATTTGCCTGGTAGATCTTTTCCTAATACTTTATATATTTTCAAACTTTCTGGGTATTTATGTTTTAGATGTGTCCTTTGAAAAAAATATATAGCATGATTTTTAAAAGGTATTCAATCAGATAAATCTGTCTTTTAACAAGTATAATCTATTTTGTGTTTACTGTAATTACCGATAATTATGGACAAATGCCTGCATTTATTTGTGATTTCTAACATGATTTTTGTTGTTCTCATTTCTTTTGCTTCCACCTGATCCATTTAGTGAATTTTTACCCAATTTTCTGTATTTCTTTTCCCTTTATATGTATTTTGAGGTGATTTCTATTCCTAGACTTATAGTAGTCACTCAAAAATGCTAACATACACCCCTGAATCTGCAAACCTCCTGCCATGTATTCCTCGGAACATCTTCCCATCTCCCATGTTGATGTGGTCTGATGCTTTCGTTCCATCTTGTTTGTAACTACCCCCCAAATTTGCTGTCTTTTGTTTAAATGGTCAATCCACTGAGATTTACAAATGCCTGCCCAACATTACAGAAGTGCAAGAACTGTTATTCTCTGGTTATAAAATGAAACTTCACAAACTAGTCAACAAACATTGGTACAATAAATATGGCAAAAATAACCAAGATGTTTTTCTGTTTCAAGAATATCACATTTTTTCAACAGGGTCAACTGACTAAACCATCTTTGGCCTCCGCCATGGCAGGTTCATTCTGAAATCTGAGCATCATCTCCTCTGAGTCGCCCTCAAACACATCTAGCCAGGCTAACTCACCTCAGATGTGGTTAAAACAGTGATTTAAAACCAAGCACATACGCATTTATGGGAGGAAACAGTGAAAGCCATTGTTTTACCTGTGCTACTTCTTCAAAGTCTTCATGACGTTTCTGCAAAGCTCTGGCCCGATGAAGAGATTTCCCCACACCCGTATGTTTGCTCAGAAATGCTTCCCCGTGGTTCTCAATCCAGTCCAGCACCTACAGTGAGAACAAGTTCATATGCCATAAAGACGATGTCCTGCCTTCAGTAGTGAAGACACATGCTGTTGTCCAAATTCTATTTAGAAAAATAAAAAAAGCAAAGGAGAAAAAAATGGAAGCAATTGTATACTAATCTAACACACTTGAGAATTATATTTTCTATCAGCTTTCCATCACAATTTTAATTAGATCTTTAAAAGAGTAAATATATGCATAAATCTTATGTGCAATAATGGTTAATTTAAATTTCACCTCATTTTATGCATGATCGAGCCACCAAAACTGACTATATTTGATAGTAGTTATCAAGCCACAGGGACCAATTTTACATTTTTATAAGGCTCAAAGCTTCACAACTCAGGCAATTCAAGTTTAACTACAAGTTAATGTTTCTCTGTCTCTTCTTTAGACGTCTTGAAACATATCAGTAAAATCTAAGAAAACAAACCATTTAAACACCACTGTCCTGGTCTTTGAGGATAATCTATTCTATAAACTAAGCTGTTGTGAAAGCTAAACATCCCATGGATTTAATTACCTAAGTTGCTGAAACCCACTACACTAGAGAAAGAGTGAAGGTAAAGTCGCATGCCCCATGTTTTTGGTTCACAGTTGGGACTGAGTAGCTCACTGGCTCTCGGACTGGAGAAAACGCTGACAATAACACAACATCAAAGGCACACTTTGTCGCTTTCTGATGGAGGGGAAATAACTAGTAAAAAACCAAGTCAGTGACATCTTTGGCTAAAAACTAAAAACATTAACTAAAAGATATTATTTAAATATTTAAATATACCTGTTAATATGCCACTAAAGTGCTGAAGGCTGCCTTGAAGTTGCATTTAAGTAAATATGGTAACTATGCATATGGATCAAAATGATTTGGGACTGAAGAACCCACTGGGCAGGCACAGCTAGGACAGGGGTCTAGAGGGCAACCTGGAAGCAAAGCAGTAAAGGCAAAATAGAAGGGGCCTTAGCGTGGGGTTCACTGCTAGGAAGAGGATCCTTGCCCTTTGCTACCTGCACTATAGAGGTCAACTGTGCTGCCAGATATCTAGAAGAAAAGAGGCAGTAAGGGCCAAAGACCCCTGTCCAGGGACAATAGGACTCGTTCTCCATTGCTCCAAACCAGTGACCTTCCGAAGCCGAGGTCTGAGGGGGTCCTCTGTGCATAGGTTTTAGCAACATTAGCAGTGCCTCTAATAAAATGGCTTGTAAACTGGAATAAATCTCCAGCGGGACTCTGTAGAGATCCTCGTAGACAGCAGAAGCTGAGAGAAGTGTGTGTTCATGTGGGAGGTAGGGCGGGGCGTGGAGGCCAAGCCTGGCAGAGGGTGCTTAGGTAAAAGGTTATCTTTTACTCTAGTTCATTTCTGACACTTTTTGTGCACACCACCCCTCTGCCAGTCAGCTGGGGTCACACTCTCACAGTAAGTCTTACTGGATCCATTAGTATTAGCTATCAACTCAGTCCCAGGTCCTCCCGAAAGCTGTTTTCCCCCTTCACTTCCAGCACCCCTGCACACAAACACAGGGTCTAGCTGTGTGCCCTTGGGCAAGTTCCTTACGGTCTCTGCGCTGCAGCTTCCTTACTGCTCAGCGGTGATAATCGTGTAAGGTTGCAAAGGTTCAGTGATATCTATGTTAAGCATCTTAATATCCAAGTAGCAAATATACAGCGCACGTGCATCCCCACCCATAAACCATACCTCCAGGCAGGCTCCCAGCTAACTGTAAGCACTTTGGTGGCACAGCTAAAACGATTCCGTTGCTTTTTAACTAGTCTGCCTAGTACATTACTTTTCTTTCCAGAGAGAGAGACATAGAGAAGGATTTTGTATTAGTACTGCCATGAATGCTATACTCACTGCCTGACTTCAAGGCAGACATGAAGTTGCTGAACTGCTTATACCACAGGCTCTTAGTACACATTTTAAAACACATATTTTAAAATTCACTCCTAAAAAATGTCCAATGACAACTTCAAGACATCTCAACCTCAAAGAATGGATACAGCAAATGGAATGTGCTTCTGGGCATGAGGCCAACAGCATGCAGAAGACAAGGATTATATATTTTAAGACTGAAAAGAATTTAGAGCTATATAAGTAACATCTGTGGCTCAGTTCACCTGCCCATCAGATCTGCACAAAGGGCTGGGAGACATTTTTAACTGTAATTATAGTATATTCTGTATATTCCTCAACTGTAAAAAAAAAAAAAAAAAAAAAATGAAGCTGTGGGTAAGCAGCAAACCTTATGATTACTGGTAGCTCAATATAGACTTGAAATAAAGTGCAATTTCTAAAAGGAAAAGGTAAACATTATCTTCTCGTAGAAAGGACTTGGAAAGCAAAATGTAGTAATTTAAAAATAATAGTACTCTGTTTTTTAAGCCTAAGAAAAGTGTTTCAGGAAGCATAAATTGGAAATAAAAGATATTATAAACCAACCACTTAGGGATATCATGGGCTTTTTTCTTTTATCGGTGCTTCCTTTAGAAAAAATTAGAAATACCAGGTCAAATGATATTTCCAACAAATATGAATACAATTCAAAGAAGAGTACAAATTCCAAGCGCTTTATTAAAAGAGTAGCAGACAATTATGAAATCAATCCAGTTCGTGTTCAAAACCAAACTCCCTCCCAGGCTTTAACCTTTACAAGTCTGAGACTATTTCCCAGATTGCCAAGAAATCCAGAATCAATAAACTGGACCAAGGAGCATTTCAGAAGCACACTTGTGGATTCTATCAGTTTAAAACAAACACATACAGGGGGATTCATCAAGCTAGTCCAGCCAGCTGCCTGCAACCTCAGCCGAGGCAGTGGCGGCCGTCATCTCTCTGCCTCGTGACCTCAAGCGCAGGAACAAGGCATGCACAGGATTTGCTGTGCTGCTGCCAAGACTCTGGGAAAAGGGCAAAAGCTGATCCCTTCTGGCAGCCTACCTGGTTCCAGGCAGAAAGTAAAGCTGGGAGTACAGTCCCTCTGCTGTCCTTTCCATTCAGAGAATGTGGTAGGAGATCATACTCCTGTATATTAGTGCCCTCTAATGGACACAGTGACAGCTCCAAGGTCAAGGTTGCTCCAAAGTGGCCATTAACACTTATAAGTCTTGCAGCATCAAATGACAGATGTGCAGGAAAGCCTATGGATTGTTTAGCATAATTCTCAGGTTGTAATTACAAGATTGAATGTGATGATGGTAAGTATGATTATGCTCTTTTCTTAAATAATAATGATATTGTTGTCAGCATGCTGTCTGCGATGTTATTTATGAAAACCAAATAAGACCTCTGATATTAAACAACCAAGAACACATAAGCCAGTCTATTTTTACTAGTAATTCAGGACCCAGAGAGTACTCAGAGAAAATATACAAACATCAGTCAATTTCAACTACTGTTTGAAAGACGCAACACACAGTAAACGTTTTCTGTCATGAGAACCCCTTCTAAGTCATTTTATGCATATGAAAATGGAAATAAGCTCTTCTGATTCTATATTCAGTTAAAAACAACTATGATTACATGAAGCAAATGAAAAACAAAGGTACTTCTAAAATATTCTGCATTTGTTCTTTTTTTATATAAAATCAATTTTTTTCCAGTTGCAAAATATGAATTTTTTTCCATGCCCTACCCTTCATTCCCTACCAAACCAAAATTAACCTAGTTTCACTTATTTTAGTTACTTCCTTGTTCAATCTGTTTGTTGGCTTTTCTTTAAATCGCTGGAGATGCTGATGTAGATAGAAAGGGACCTAATGGGTTCCTTGCTGTGCTTTTAAATACGCTGCTGAAAGAAGCATTTAATCTGAACCTTTATGATCAAATCAATGGTATGTTAGTGATTATAGCAAAGGACAACGGACTAACCCAGCAATGTTATTTCAAATTTACTAAATGTAAAATAAATAGATGACCAAAAAGGAGACTTTTGCTTATAATAACGTTAATTTTTATTAAGGCTGGTGTTTAGTGTTGCTATAACGTTAACTAATGTTATACTTTAATTTACCCACAAAGTTTAAAATCAAAAATGTTTAAATGACTGGCCTCCACATACTCATCCTATCTTAGGCTGCCTGACACTTTTGCCCCCAAAACCTCAGTGTATATTTTTCTTCTGAAGCTAGTACCTCAGTCCTGTTCCCTGCACCCCGAGAGGCCAGACGACCTGACCAACGGCACTGAGAACAGAGCGAGGCCTGCTGGCTGGGAAGAGCGGGGCTCCAGGCTGGGTGTTCTGTCCCTTGCTTCCTCCGGTTCCGTTTCTCCACTAAGGTGACTGACTAAACTTCAAAATGTTTTTTGTTTTTTTTAAGTCTCCTTAAGTAGCTATTTTCCCTCACCCTGGTGGGTTGGCAATGGCAGCTGCTGAGCAAGCCCTTTTCCCTAACTCCTTTTGAAGAAGCCCTTTCTACAGCCCGGAAAAGCCGCACTTAAATATTTCTTCCTAAATAAAAGGTCAATTCAATTTTACTCTCTGATTAGCTCACAAGTGAAACATCCCCCTCAGGTCAACAGCAACGAAGAGTTAAAAATCCACCATGCTTCTGGGAGCCTCGGCCACGACGCTTGACTTTTTAGAGGCTCCGTTATACTATCTGGAAAATGAGGGGCTTGGCCTGACATGATTGCAAGGGCCTCTGGCTCCACGTTCTATGACGTGCATGACATAACTTTGCAGTGAAAAGAAACAGACACAAAATTCAACACACACCTCTTGGCTTTGGGGGACAGAAGGAGGAAGGAGGAACATAGGTTAGGCATGTACGGCTGCTGGACACTAATGACGGTCTCCCCTGCACTGCTACCCCCCCTCTTTATTTCTCTCCACTGGAGCCAAGAACTCTCGTTTCTTCATTCAATACAGTTCAAAAGTAAAATTAAGTTTGTTCTAAATATATGTAATTATTCTTAATATGGAAATATCTTTTTTTTAGTGGTTTCTAGAACATTCCAAAATATACTAAGCCAAATCTCTTCGGTGGAAAAAGCTATCAAAAACAAAACAAAACAAACAAAACCCCTCAAAACCCTCAGTTTACACGCAGCAAACATGATACAGAACCCAGATGCCCTGTGTTGCAAAAGCTACTTTTGTTTAACTAACATATGTGCCTATCAAATGTCACTCCATGCTCTTTCTTGACTGAAAGGAAGTGTAGGCGATATCAATTAAGAAGGGCTCACAAAGAGGTTAAGAGGCTTTTAAACTTTTACATCATCCACCCTTCTTTAAAAAAATTCACCAGTTCTGGTATTAATCTAGTTTAATTACATAAGCAAATAAAATTTCTTAAGGAAAACAAAGAAAGTTGGAAAGAGGGAGGGAAGAAGAAAAGTAGGTACATTATTAGTCATATAAATAGTCTTACCTTGGATATTCCCATAAAGCCCTAACCAAACAAACCATCCCTCTACCAACATTGGTTAATCCTTTCAGTAATTTTTTAAACATTTAAAAATTATTTTTTCATTCTTAGTATGGAAATGAAAATAAAACAGTCCAAAGTTGTCCAGAAAAATCTTTCTAAGTCCAGATCATCTTATCTGGGGAATTGAAGTTATTATGTATAGACTAAGTCTACTTGTTAAATAAATTATATAAATATATATATATATATATATATATATATATATATATATATATGTACACAGGTATGCATATATGCATGTAATCTTCACTGTCCAGCTAATCCTCAGCCACTTTCCTCTTAGGGGGCCCCAGCATGGGCTGGAATTCAATGAAAGGAAATCCCAAGCTATATGGGGTTTGGTCTTGGCTCTGCCTGCTCCTTATCATCCAGGCTCTGGAGCACCTGTGTCCTCAAAGGCTTGATGGCCTCAGCTCCTCACTCACTTTTGATTTACCCTGGTCCCCTGGGCTCCTGCTTCCAGTCCCACTGGCTCATAGTGCCAATCCCGGACCCGGTGTTCTTGTCTTGTATCTGCTTTGAGGTAGATATTTATCCATTTTCCCACTTTTTAAACTCCCACTGTAAAATTTTTAGCTCTTTCCAAGCTACGGTTACTATGATTACTCTGACAGTCATGTCTCTTCTGCACTCACTAGGACAAAAGGTAATTAAAGTAGGCTCTAAACACACCAGGATCAGTGATCAGCCTCTGTCTGCTATCAGCATGTTACCAAGCCCAAACACTTGCCCTCCAGCATCTCCTAATTCTAATTGTGAAGTTCTCAGAAAAGATAGCAATCCTCTAAACCATTCTTATCAAGAGCCACAATCAGAACTGTGAAAGTCGGAATGTAAACAGAAGAGAATGCTAAATGGCTGGGGCTATATCCCGATTCTGATGAGTGGGATGAGAAAAACCCACCTTCCTGACTTCATCGACAGAAGACCAATGAGAAACGAGGTTCAGTAGGCTTCACTTACAGAGCTAGTTCTAGTGTATGTGGTGCGACCTAGATGGAGCCCCTGAGTCAGGCTTTTACTGGCAAACGATGGCAGCCTAGGACCCAGGTCAGCCTGTGAAATCACTTTTCTGTAGACCTGAAGACCATTTCTTTGCCTCTCTGGCATATCCTGACTTCTGTCCCCCTGCTAGAACTGGGCAGTTAAGCCCTCATTTTGCATTCAAATGGCAAAATCCTTAATATTTTAAAGATCTCGTGACACTTGCAAAACTCCCATGCACTGAAATTATCCCTTCCTTTCTAACTCCCTAACTCCCCAACATCAATCAAAGCTCCTGTTTCTTCAGGCAGATCTCCCAGTTGGATTACTTGATTCCAATATAATGCCAACACCCACTCCAGCCCCCGGAATAAATAAATATTCAGCCCAAAAGAATCTTTTAGCAAAATTGGAGAATTCCTTAAATTTCTTTCTTTACTAATTAACTCACTCAACAAATACCGAGCATCTAAGTATCCCAGACACTTGGGAAACACCAGGGAATAAAAAACACAGATCATTGCCCCTGCAAACCTACATTTCTGCTAAGATTTCTCCATGACTTGCCTGGATGTCCATAATGGGAGCTTCACCCATCTCCTTACCTAGAGTCTGGCTCATCACACAGCAGCCAGGGCAGCCTTTCTAAGGCAAGTAGCATCATGCCATCTACCTCTCACTGCCCACAGCATCAAGTCAAAATGCTCTGCATGTGGGCCCTTCATAGTATGAACTCAAGGTGCTGAGCTGGGAAAAGCATTCACTCTTCAGCAGGCTGGCTGTGAGGAGCAAGTGAACATTAAGACAGGAAAGACACTTACTGACCAGTGAGCACCCCCAAAGCACCAAGATGTGCTAGATGTCACACAGAGGTTCCCTCACAGCCACTCACAAGTCACTCCAGGCCCTGGCACCAATTCACGGCACTCAGTCAAGGTTTGCTGTGTCCCTGAAACGGTGTCCTAAATCTTACAGAAACAAGTACCAAGTGTTCATCACGGAGGTCACCTCTCCTGCACCAGCCCCAGCGCAGGCCTCCCCACCTCTCCACACAGGGCCACAGAATGCCCTTTGACTAGGCCCTGCTCTTTCATGTCTCTCCTCTCTTTGCAATTCCTCTTGCCCATTCCTCAGCCTACTGACCTTCTATCTATCCTTCCAAGATCAGCTCCCATGAAGACTTTCCTGGTACCCAGCAATTGCTACCTGCAACTCTATTACAGGACTCATCATTTTCCTTACATACTAGACCCTTGATGCTTGAGAAAAATACAAACAAAACTCTCGGGAACCCCCAAATTGGCACAAGACACTAACTCATAGATTTGTCCCCTTCAAGTACATGCACAGGTAGGCAGATAAGAGATGAGGGAAGCCAGTTTTATTTACACCCTCGCCCTGGATCACACCTTGGTAGGTATGACTCAAACCAAATACATAAGTGCTAAATCTGAGCGTGATGTGGTCTAATTTACTAGACTATTAAACCTTCTACTCTAATTAGATTATAACTCCTTAAGAAAAGGAACTTTGAGATATTCAACATATTTACTTATGTACCTCTCAGAATGTGACATTTAATTAAGACATTTTGAAAAAAAAAGAAGAAGTGCAGATGAGAAGAATCTAGTGTGGACTGGACCTGTTTGACTCTTTTCACAATATTAGTTAATGGCCCAACATCAACCTGGAGAAAGTTATTTCAGGAGATAATTCATCAAGGGTGATGCTCACACACAGGAAGTGCTGCTTGGGGAAGTGGGGGATTTTTTTAGGGAAAGGTCTCCCTTTCTGAGGGGCTTCTTTTGGGGGACCAGCCTGCACAGTGCAGGCCACCTCACCAACATGTTGGGGTAACTAGATCCGATCCCACCCATCCAAGAGGCAGGCGGGCTGAACTGATGAGTCAGAAAATGGGTTTGGTAGACTCCTACTCCCCAACTATCATCCCATTTGAATGAGTACAATAAAGTAAATTATCTTGTTAGAGTATACAAAAGCATACTCCAAACTGAAAAACCCTGCTTAGCAGTAACCCAACCATCCCTGAATTCAACCAAACATCCACTGAGCAGCGCTCTAACAGCAAACGGAAGGGAACGGGAATGCATACTATCTGACCATCAGGAAGTATGGAACAAAGATTACTGACTTTATTTTTAGGTTAGCAATGACAAAGGTTAATATCGACTATTGGTTAGCAGCCAGCAAGTGCATGGGGCAAGGCTTCAGCCAGTCTTCCACAGTCCCCTACCCGATCCTTTGATTTGAACAAGTGCTAAGTGTTATGTAAAGTAGCTTCACCTGCCCCCACACCACAGCACCTGACTCCCATTAGAAAACACCTTCCATAAAGAAATTACAAAATTGTCTTTGTTTGTTATGAAAAAAAAAAAAATAATAATCACTAAAGCAAAATTACTCATGTTTTAAAAACCAAATGCCCCCTGCCATGTTCCCACCATTCCCTTGCACACTGACAGTCTGGCATCTCTTCTTCAAAGTTTTTCTTTTTAACAGACATGTGCATACGCTTTAGGAGGCTTGTTTTCATTGAAATATCATCATTCCACACCTCCTGTGTGGTAAGCTGCTTCTCCTTTTTTTTCTCAGCAGCAATTTACAGATGCTTCTTCTTCAACCAACATAACCAAACAAAAACTCGTGGCATCAATAGTTGGCTAGTTACGCTTTTGTGGATTTTGATTGTTTTTCTCTTCACAAATTTATTTCTGTTGGCGGCGTTTTTCTAAATTTTTTCATGTCTTCTCAGTTTACCTCTCCTATTCCATGCTCAATACAACAAAAATTTCCACGTGTTGTAATTTCTTGAGTTTTGAAAACACAGTTTTGGTTCTGACACCCTATGCGCTCCTTCAAGGTAAAGGATGTCGCTTCATCTCAGCGACTTTGCTCCTGACTTCCCAAGTCAAGCCCACAGAGCAGTTTCCTGTATGCGTAACAAGTCCAAACCATTCCCGATGATTTAATCAACAAAACCTTTCCCCTCCAGAGCATTTATCTGTTTTTTAAGGAAGGCTAAGCATTATGGGTTCTACAGAACACCTTCTCCTGCTGACACCCCGCCCAACGACCGTTCTTGAGTAAAGCTAGCTGAAAGAACGGGCCTCATTCTTGTCATAATTACCTTTCTAATATAACAATGTTTGCTGCTTTCAAATTCAAGTGGATTAAGTACTCGGTGCCTTTCCTCATGCCTCCCCCTGACATAAACAGTCCAGTGCTTATTCTTGTATGACTGGGGCCCCAAGGAGCCATCAGAGGGGGGGTGAAAGAGGAGGGGGCAGCCCTGCTGCCGCTTCAGACACAAGTCCACCAAGTGTCGGTCCACGGAAGTGTAATGAATACTTGCTCCAAAAGCCAGAGAGGAGGGCGGGAACACCCTCTGGTAATTATATTTCACAGCTTGTGCAAGTTTTTTGGACAACTGAGAAAAATTAGTACTCATGTTTTCAACCTTACCATTTCAGTTCTCACAGTAACTCCTAGACTTTGACCCCTCCCCCTTCACTCCTCTCTCTGTATTCTTTCCCCTGCAATTATCTTCCTGGACTAAAACAACATTGTCAAGAAGCATGAATCACATCAAACCCATGACTCCTGAGGCACTTCGTATATGCAGCCTTCGGAGAACTCAAAAACCATAAGTGGAATCAAAGCATAGTATGTGAAAATTAAAAACTACGGCATAAATAAAATTGTGAACTCACCAGATTCCCGCTGCGCTGCGCAAAGAAGGGTGGTGGATAACGTGGAGAGTATGTGTTTATCGGAACACAGCATGACTTTCCGCAATCTCAGCCCACTCAGCAGAAAACCCTCTCACCTTCGGATGATACTCAGGGAGAGTGAAATCTGAGCTCCTACGTGTCTGAACAAAGCGCCCAGGCTCTCGGACGCTCAAGAAGAGTGGTTTGTCTATCACTGTGGCTTCCAGCCAACTCCCCTGGATGCTGAGCTTCCCTGCACCCCCCAGAATTCCTCATCCCCACAGTTGACACTTCATTCACACTCTTTTTTCCCCTCTATTTCAGAGCAAGGACACAATGATCATCTTATTTATCACTAAAGCTAAGTTGTATTTTATATGCCCCAACAGTTTTAACCTTCAAAACCCTGGCAGCAGGATAGTCTATTTTATTCCACGATAAGGAGATAGACAGTTTGGGGACTAGGCTTATTCTTATTTTTATAACAACTATAAAAGCGATGTCAACTGCTTAGAAATGAAGTATCATAAAAGCCCGTGTTTTATTAAACAGCTATTTATTAAGCACCTACTGTGCCCTACAGACGACCTGGTGGGAACAGAAATGTGATTAGCTTACAGTTGAAATAATGGAAGAGCAGACAAACCTTACATTGTAACAGCACCCTGGTACAAGCACGACTGCATTATTCTCACAAATCAATAGAACTATGAATGACCCATTTTAAGAACAAAACTCAGAGCCTCCTGTTAAGGCCCAGCATCCTCATGTGTTACACACACACATGAGGTAATTAGGGGTTAAAAACAGCCTGAGCAGGCGTTCTCAGGAGCTGCGTGTGTGTTACTGTGTATTTTGTGTTCTCCCATCGTTATCTCCCACTCACTCCACCAGCACAGAGGAGCCCCGTGTGAGACCCACTCACCTAAACTCTCAATTCAGCACGCTGTTCCCTAGGGGAGCAGCGGTGCACGGAACTGACCTGCTGGACGTCCTGCTGGAACACACACAGCTGCAGCCTCTGGTGAAGCCGCACCTTGCGGTGCTGCCAGATGTTCTCCAGCTGCCGCTGGTGGTGCAGCACCTCGTGGATGACATCAAGGACGTGGTGCACAGCTTTGGAGTAGTTAGCAGAGGCTGTCAGGGAATCGGAGCTGCCGGGAGTCAAGGGCCGCTGGAGCTTGTCGAGGAGAGACTTCCCATCCTGGCTCACCTGCCCGCGAAACAGACAAGTGATCAAAAACGAGTGATTACTCAAGATTTGCAGCTTTGCCCAGGCCATGCTGCAGGGTCTGTCCTCGGAGGCATGCACACACACTCACATATACACACACTCACACACAAACAGAAGCCACAGTTTTACTCAAAGACATAGTTTATAAAAGAACAAAGAAAGATAATTTAGGACAAATCCATCACTTATCCAGTGATATCACAAAACCAAATGTGGCAAAACACCGAGTTAAAAGAACACTTGTTTTCAAAAACACTATGGTAGATGCTATTCTTAATGAGTAAACATAGTACTTTGCCTTAACTGATGTAAGTCAGCTGATATTAAATTACATTGCTGTGATATCCTCAAATTAAAATTTAAAAGTAACAATTCTCTCTTGAGATATTGTTAGGAAAAAACAATGACAACGGAGTGAACTTTTTAACGCTGAATCTTGAAATCTCAGTTTTTAAAAAAAAATTGGTAATTTAGCACTAAACAAGGAATACGTACATAAACTTTCTTATGTAGTCGAATAGCAATTTCACTTCACAAAATAAAAAAAAAATTAATGCCATTTTATTTAGTTCATTAACTTTAAAAAGTAATGTTAATTAAAATGTCATCAGCTTTTGAAAGACTTCCGGGCTGTAGTACGGCAGCTGACTATCAAAATACAATTAAATGAAAAGCATTCGGACTAACTAAAGATAAGAAAGATGAAGGTGGGATATGGAAAGAAAAGAGTTATGTATTTTTCATTTCTAAGGAATTCTTAAGATTTCGGAATGATTAAGCCAGATGCAGAAAAAACATGTCCCATCAGACAATAAAGACAACACTGCAGGTAACTGGGCTGTGCAGTTCAGAGGGCTCCTTAAAGTAAGGCCTCAATCACCACCACCTGTGAGCTCAGACTCTTGTGAATCTGAAAACCTCCTTGGGTTTCCATTGAAAGGAGGAGCAAACAGGATCCTTGTTCACAAACACAAACAGAATTCAGATGTAAGCCCTCAGGATGGAGAGGAGTAGGGGGAGGGGTGAATAGGACAAGCCACCACCGGAAGCCTCTAGCAACCAAAAATCAGGAGGCCAGTAAAACGTCTGTGGAATTTTCTAATCTCGTCCTTTAATCCTTTTACTACCTTGTCATGCCGGAATGTAACATTTCCCCGAATACCTGATCTTGAGATCTTTGTTGGAGGTGCTGACCCTTGCTTGTGAAGGCTGCGCTTTGTAGGTTAAAACTGATCTAATACATCAGAATGGCGAAACTTAAGTGGAAACGAGCCATGCTGAAATAACAGGTTAAAAAAGAACCAAATAAACCACTGAATTAGGGCCAGGCACGTGTAAGAACAAAACGGTGGAAATATCTTAGTCTTCTAAAGCAAGGACACTCCCGGGGGTCACCGGAATGTGCATGGGCATTTCTGACAAAGTACCTGTAAAATGGGGGAGTCCCATGAGTGATCTGGCAGGTCACAGAGAGTGATCTGGGGGAGCTCACAGTAAATGATCTGGGGGGTGGGGAGAATTACCGTGATGTATTCAGAGAGGCAAGCCATCACTTCAAAATTATGCCAAGTGCCCTGCTTTTGGTAAGTCCCTGAGCTAGGCACTATTTCTCTTTTTCTTTTTCTTGCCTACTCTACCATACACTGATTTTTCTGGGAATGCAATTATCATGTTAACCCAAGCAAGGCAGTGCTTGGCTTTCTCGGGAACTTTACAAGAAAGAGTTGCTTACTATTTCAAAATATCAGCACAATAATACCAGTCTCAGTATCTGAGTCAACATATCTAACTCATGTCCAGTCTGCAATTTATAGTTGCTATATACACAATTGTTTTATGTATATACCCAGCACCTGAATATCTAATTTTTTCTCTTCTATTGTGCATGTACTTAGGCATTTATAGACTAAACACATTTTATTATAAGTCATCTTTTTTTTGTCTGTAATTTATGCTGTAGCCTATATGTGATATATATATATATATAAACAAACACATACAAATTTTATGTAAAGATAATTACCCACACATTTCATTTCAGCAGACATCATACCATTTTTGTTAAACAACAGGGGTGCAGCATCTCTTAGGACTGAGAACCAGTGTTCCAGCTCACACATTTCACATTGTACAGTGTCTAGAAAAAATTCCTTACAAATATTTCCTCTACATTTTATAATACACATAAGCAGGAAATGTACATCAGAGCGTGATTTAGTGAACACGTGTGAGATGGATATAGATCAGAAGGCATGGCAGAAACCAAAGGCTGCCCCTCCACATGCCAAACCCCTACAGTCAGGAACAGTAATACTGCAGGTACAAAACTACATTCCCCAGTCTTGCTTACAAATAGAAGTGGCCAATGTACAGAACTAAAAAATGTTGAATGGGACTGCCAAGAGAAATGTTAAATAGGAGGCTGAGCATGCTCATTTCCCCTTGCCTCTTTCTCCTCCATATTGCCAAGAACTTCGAGGAGATGGAACTTCAGAAGCTACTCATGACCTTGCAGAAACTTTAAGGATGGCAGTGCACCTGCTAAAAGAGGCAAAACAAAAAGTCAAAAGGATCCAGGGATCCTCTAACAGAACCACCCACCAGCCCTGGAATGCCCACCTTGGGACTACTACACTGGCAGAAAGCAAACCTCTATCTTAAGCCATTGTTTTGGATCTTAAACCAACAGTACAAAATGACAAACAGATTCCCAAACCTCACCAAGTCTCCAAAGACATCATGTAACACCATTAATATTCCAATACGGAGCAGGAAAGAGTAATCCGAGCAAGAACATTCCAATGACTGTCTTTCCTTAGGTGTCTCTGGGACAGCCTGAGAGCAGACACTATTCCTGGGTTTAGAATACCACGCTTGCTCACAGTGGAGCGGGGTGGGGAATGGCTGAGTGCGGAATCACAAACACCTTAACATAAGCAACTCATTAAGCAAAGCTTTGCCTTCGGGGAACTCCCAAGCAGGGATTAAAGTGTCTTGCTGCCGCTGCTGGTACTGTCAGCAGCAGAGATGCAGCAGCAATAGCAGGAAAGCTTCTGGGCAAGAAGACGCATTTGCACCCGCGAAGACCAGACAGCGTGCATCTCGGAAGACATGCTCAGATATCGCATTCCTCAAAAAAACCTTTCATTTAATTCCATTTTATTTCAGTGTAGCTTTCATAGGCTTGTCAACTTAAAAGGTACTATTCCAGCTCATAAAGGATATCATATATACTTTAGTAACTTGTAGCAAAATATCTTTGTCTTTAAGTACAGTAGTGTTATGTAGGAAAATATATGCTAGATTTATTCTGTTTTATATAAAAATTTTTAAATGGTATAGTATAACCAGAAAAAAATTACTGAAAGAAGAGCCTGAAAGTATATAGTGGCCTAAAACATTTATACACAATTTAAGTACTAAAACAAATAATACATATAAGTCTATGGTATGCATTGCAGTTTTGAGTTCTTTGCTATAGAACCACATGAATTAATCTGCTTAAGGTATATGTTTTGTCTAAAAATGTGTATCTAGCTTTTAGGCAGTCAAACCCTGTCCCATAAAGGCACAATAGCGGAAAAAAAAAAAAAAAAAAAGAAAATCAACCTTTATTATTAAAAAGCAGGGCTTAACTTATGTAATTTTTGTACAGATCAAAGTGGCTCATTTTTTTAGGTTTGCTCTTTGTTTTTCTTGGGATACAGTACTTGAGGACTTGAATGGCCATGGAAGTTACATCTTACAAAGATTTACATTTTATAAACATATGAACTAATATGCTCGAGTACCTACATGAGTTAAGAAAAATGGAAGTACTAACTAAAGTAAAAGAAAGTGAGTAAAGTTTAAAAGGTTACCATATCAAAGGTATGTTTGTTCCTAACATTTAAGAAGAAACTTAACTTTTAATTACAACTGCACATAAGATTTGTGGCTTGAATTCCCGTATGTCACCCTAAAAACATTCCACCAAACCTCACAGAGACTTGACTATTCTTATTTCTGGTACTTGGATTGCTACATTTCTCATTAAACCAGATTAGAGTTAAGAGTCTCTAGCAGGACTATTCTTCACTTGCACAAAATAAGAATGTTGCTCTAAGCTAAGAAAACAATACTTGGAGATTATTGCTTAAAGTTGCAAAAACCACTACCCAAAGACCAACTATGACCTATGATATGTTGATTAGGTCCAAATGTGGTGTTATAGATCTAAAAGTGCTAGGAAATGTTCTTCCAGAGATAGACCCCAAATAAGCAAAATATACAAAATACATCAAAGCATGATTAGAAAAGACTAGACTCAACTTGTCATAAAAAAAAAAAAAATGGTGGTCCTTCAAAACTTTCATGTGTGTTGGCTCGAACCAATATCCGTTTTGCCCCTTTTGCAGGGCTTGGCTCGCTCTGGCCTGCAGAGCACACACTTCCATGCTCAGCCTGGAAATGGTTTCACAGCCACCACTATCCTTTCCAACTCTTATGTAATTATTCTCAAAAAAGGTTTTAGCAAAGTAGAAAAGAGTGATAAAGACATCAGCACATGAGTACCCAGCTTATTTTGTAGCTAACAGTGACATTCCTCGGCCAAACAAGTGTCTTGTCTTAACAGGGCTACACCAAGAATCTCCTACCAATAACGCAGGCCAAGGACCTTCTGAAAAGTCCCCTATTGTCACAGTAGTCTCCCATGCCTCAGAGAGGCCACCTACCAGAGGGGAAGCAGCATCCTTGCCTTCAGGGCTCTTGGCTCCCCTCTGAGATGGTTCTTTCCCTTGGCAAGGGTCTTAGACATCAGCCTGTAGAGATCTATCGTATTTCTTTCAGATATTGGGTTTCTTACTCCAACCAGGTCACTATAACTGTGTTTGACTCTGACACCTCTGAGATTATCAGAAAGGAAAAGCTAAAACAAGCCCCAAACCAGAAACTGCTGGGGCAGCCCAGTCAGTTAAAGCAGATGCATGCAGGAAACATGTGTGTTCTATAGACTCCACTTGGGCTTGACCTTTTTTGCTCCTGTGTTTCAAGCCTTTGCAAGGCCTCAAGATGAGTCTTGGGGGAAGGAGAGAGACTGCAGTGCGGCCTGTTGGCTCTGAGGCTGAGCCATACATTGACTCCAGCACCTACACATCTACCTAATGCTGCGAAACTTAACGAGGCTTTGTAACAACAGCTTCACAGACGTTGCAGAAAGGTAGATGAGCTTCCACATACCGGGGATGCAAGGTTTTAGTTCACTTACTATCCAGATGACTCATTTTACTGTTTGTTTTTCTCCCATGCTAATAACACAAATCATACCATCGCCCATTTATCCAGTGTCTTAGAAAAGGAGTTTGACCAGCTTTGCAGGCAGCAAATAAGTCATCTCCACGAGGCCCTGCTGGAGTGTGCAGTAAGTCAGCATATTTGTTACATTGAGAAAAAACTGATGCAGAAACTAAAGCCTGGAGTCACAGTGGATTGGTGAGGGCCAAAGCCAATGTGGTACCTCATCTTTCTCTCTAAGAACTGTGGCCCACAGCTGCTGTGGCCAGGACCTTCGACAGGTGCCTAGACTCGGTACACACACAGTCTTACCTCCCAATGCAAATACTTGGTGTTTAGGTTTACAGGATGGCATGCACAGACTGAGATAAAGATCATTCGTATGAATTTAGTTTGTTAAATAAGTAGTTGATGAGTTTGTCTGCTTAAAATAGAATGTTAAAAATAACCACTCTGTATGCTATTTCTAGAACTATAGCTTATCCCAGACAGTTATATTGCTTCAGCCTCCTGTGATCAACTGCATCAGACAACTTGACCCCTATCCTGCAAGCTGAAGCAAGCAAATGTTTATGAGGCACATGTATACTCCTGTTGCTAAAACACAAACAGGAAAAACATGGCATAGCTCTAATTAAAACAGAAAAGCAGGTGTTAGTGTCTTGGAAAAAAGTGGTGGGAAGGTTTCCCACTGTAAGCTTTTATCATCAGAGCCTGGAAACTATACGTACACTGTTTAAAGAGAAAACTTGTGGGATGGAGGGAGGAGAGAAGAGAAAAGAAAAAGGAAGAGCAAGTCTTGCTTGCAGAAGTCCTACTCAAAAATGACCCTGCACCCATAGCCGGGCAGTGACCTTTCTGTGGGATGAATGTCGCCTGAGCAGCCTACGGCCCTTCAGCCAAGGGGAAGGAGTGTGCCTCAGCGTGTGGTCTGTAAGGCACCTGAGGAGACTTATGGAAGGAGGGGGGAGAGGGAGGGTGGCATGAGAAGCTGCACAGTTAACTAGTACACTCAAGGTAGAAAACCACTGATTCAGGAAAGAAAAAAAAAACACTTAAAAACCATGAGTAGACCTTCCCTTCCATCTTTCTTCCCCTCCCCTCCCCTCCTGGCATTGAGAAAATGGTACCGGGGTCCAAGGCAGTGAGGGGTGGAGGTGCCAGGTTGTCTAAAGAAGTGGGGGGCAGGGGGGCAGTCAGAGGGGCCAGACTGAGAAGTTGAGAGATTGAGCAAATACACTAATTCATCAAATGAGTTAATATACTGAGGATAAAGGGAGCCAGTTTTGCTGCTGTATGAGGAGGACTGTATAAACAGAGTGGGAAAAGCTGGGAAGAACCCTGGGTATTAAATAAGAAATGGAAGAGCTAGTTTTAAAATAGAGATAGATACAGATAGATACAGCAACAGTTAGTTGTAGGTGTATGTGGATGGATGGGTGGAAGGAAGAAAATACATGTTTCCTGGCTGTCTGCTCAGAGCACTAAGAAGCACTGAAACCCCCCAACAACAAGTAAATAAGCCATCTCAAGTACCCAGATCCTAAGTTTCTAAATACCACACAATAGTGCAGGGAACCGTAACTTCTTGGTGAGATGGCTGATCTCAGGGATGTGGCAGGGAAAGGACAAGATGAGACTAGCAACATCTTGTTATGCTAGAAAGTAGTGCTCAAACAATGATAAGAATATATACAGGGTGTCCCCCAAAAAATGTATCGTCGGCAGCCGTCCGTCTCGAGAGACGATGGTGTAGCTTCTTAAGAGTCTATCTGCACCGCCGAGAATGGCTGTGCAGTCCAACTCGGGAGTGACACGGTACCTGTCTCCTCCCGTGTTGAATCGACATCTTGTGATGACGCTGGAGTGTCCTCTCCAGTGAAGCTGAAGCTACAGAGCCTGGGCAGGGTGATATGGAGGGTCTGCTGTTGCCCATGCAGCAGACCCCCCCTCTCTTCGCAGCTGAAGGGTCCAAGGGAAAGACGGAGTCAATACAGCTTGGCTTCAGGTGCGCCGCAGGAGTTGCCGGTGTTGACTACAACGTCAAACCGCCTTAGGGACTCCGGCTCCAGATTTTCTGTCGGGGTTTACTCCCTTAGCCTTTCCCCTGAAGAGGTATGCCGCAAGGCAGCGGAGGTTTTTTGGAGTCAGAGTTTTCCTTCTCTAAAATGTATACACACTTTAAATAATTATAAAGTCCGTGTCTATTAAAGTACATTTCATTTTCAAAATGTAACCGAATCTACAGACATGATTTAATTGTTTTGTCAATGCCTGTTTTCAAACTGACGTCCGCTCTGGTCCAGGCACTGCTGACAACGCAAAGCAATGGAATCGCAAACATCACAAACAGCAAGATGGGCCCCCCACACTACCATCACGATGTTAGATCCTGCCTTGATGAGATCTTGCCAAACAGGTGGATTGGACGAAGGGGTTTCGTAGAATATCCTGCGCGTTCACCAGACCTCACACCACTAGACATTTTTTCATGGGAATACTTAAAAGACAAAGTCTACGCTACGAAACCTGCAACAGTCGCTGAATTGAGAGCAGCCATTGAATGAGAATGCACACAAATACCAAATGAAATGTTTCGTGATGTTAGCGATTCCATTGCTTCGCATCGTCAGCAATGCCTGGACCAGAACGGACGTCAGTTTGAAAACAGGCATTGACAAAACAATTAAATAATGTCTGTAGATTCTATTACATTTTGAAAATGAAATGTATTTTAATAAACACCGACTTTATAATTATTTAAAGTATGTATACATTTTGGGGGGACACCCTGTATTTAGAGGGAAAAAAAAAACACAAAAAGGGGCTTCTGCTAGTCAAATGTGGATAATTTAGGCATCAAAACAGAGTATTGGATTATAATTTGTTGAGTATAAAAAGCTTTTTGTAAATCCATACTGAAATAAGATGAATGAATGAATGAGGGAATAAACAAACAAACAACAAATAAATAAATAAGAAAGCTCTTCCTTATGATAGAAAAGGGCACCTAGGAAATACAGAAGGAATGATGGAAATTAAGTGCTCATCATCAGACAGCCACCATAGTGACAACTGACATGGGCAGGACTTGCCAGTGGAAGCTAAGGCCACAAGAAGTCTGATGAGGAACAGACACCAACCTTATCAAGTGGTCAAGATGAACATTACCAGTTACAGGGCTGGTCTGTGTCCCGGGACCCTGCTGTGCCACGCAGTCAGCCCACAAGGAAACCTGAGTGGGCAGTGAGACTGAGGGTCATCCTACATACACGAAAGGCCTATGCCCCCTAAGACTGTCAAAGACACGAGGCAGAACAAGACTAAAGAATGTTACACCGTGAAGGAGACGTGCCCACTACTGTAATGCACGCTGCTGGACGCCATCCAGGGCCAGGAAAGAGACAGACAGACGGAGACGTAGTTGGAGGAGTGGGAAATATGAAGGGTTGTAGGCAGGATGGCCGTGTTGTATCAATGCTGGTGTGGTGGCTGGAGAGAGGGCTAGGGAGGGAGAGGGTGAAGCAAATGTGAAACCTTAAAAATTGGGCAATCTGGGTCAAGGGAGCGTCGGAGCTCTTCTGTTCTGTTCTAACACTTGTATAGCCTGAAACCATTTCAAAATTTAAATAGTTTAAAAGGAAAAAAAAAATTCGTTCTGTTCTGCTAAAAGTCTTTTCCATTCATCCTGTTCAAATTACTGCCTCCTTGAGGGTATAGCTCAAGGACTACAAATTGTGGTGTAAGGCCCCAGCCTGGGAAGCTGTCTACCTGCCATTAAACTATGAGTACTGATTATACTGAATCTGCACCATAGGCAAACATGTCTACATGTCAAGATGTCCCATTTTCATAGAACGCAGTTATAACAGTGAGGAAATTCTGTACTTTGCTAGCAGGACCCAGGGCAACAAGCAGACTGAACCAGCCAGGTGGACACTAGAGCTGGTCAGGTCACATGGCTTCCGGGAAAGTCATGCAGGCAAAGACAGTAGCCCAGCTCCTGCCCACCCTCTGTGAGCTCCTCCTCAACCCCACAGTGGCCTGAAACCTGCAGCTGCCATCAAAGAGCAGATCCTGGACTGTCATGAGGAGGTAGCGGGGTGAAGACCTCTTCACACCATGGATAACACGGCCATTCACTTTCTGTATCCAGGTGGAAATCAGACAATGGTGCTCAGAGGTGGTACACGCCGGGAAAGAATATGCTTTTGGAACTCACAAAATCTTCATGAATCAGTGTAATACAAAATTACAGATATCTTCAATTTTCATTGTTACTATAAAATAGGCTAGCTATCATTTATTTATGTAATTCCTATTAGTTAATAAATACTGGATGCGAAATTCAGAAGCACAATAAGAGGTGATTATTTTTTAATTCCACGGACAATATAAAATAGTGCTAAGAAAGATTAAGGAATCTTGTGAGGCAAAAAGGTGACTAGAGAAACAAACATGTAGATATGCCCTTCCAGGGGAAGGAGGTTTGACCACATTCCAAGGCCAAGTGTCACAGTGGTCAGGCAGCTTTAGTTCACCCTTGGGCACTCAGGGGTCAGGTAAGGACAGCTGCTTGAGGAAGCAGGAAGCGCCAGACTGAAAAGCAAATGGCCAGTTTCTTCCCCACCACTTTCACTGTGGATGTGGTTCACATCAAGGAAGATTTGGATTTCAAGATTTACTAAACATCTACTCTGTGCCTAGCCTTCTACCAGTGGGTCGGAAACATTTTCTTACTGAAGTTTCCCACTACTCTTTCCCATCAGCATACACAGTATTATAGATGCTCACGATCAGAGGAGAAGGGAGACAGCCTTGGGAAGAGCAAGCAGGCACAGAACTCCTATGCACTCCCACTGACCTCCAGGAATTAACCCAGGTCATGAAGGCAGGCTGGCCTGAAGGACCAGGTAACCAAGATGTGAACGAGAGTGATAAGCCTCAGTCTTTCGGTAGTTGTCGTCATCACTATGCCTTGCATGTGATACGACACAAAGGCATCTGGGAACATGAAGCCGGCCCGCCTGGGCCAACATTCCAGATCTCTCTTCTACAGCTCTTGACCTGGCACAAGTCACCTCATTGTTGAGCCTCAGTTTCCTCATTTGTAACAGCGGGTTTATTAATACTACAAGCCCCAGAGTTGTGAGCATTAAATAAGCTATTATATAAAGTCCTTACAACAAAGCCTGGCACAGAAGAAGGTAGCAGAAAATAAAGTAGAGTAATTATATTAAATAATACACCCTAAAATAATGAAGAAAACAGCACACTGATATTTCTAAAACAGTGAGTAGCGTGACATACTTTAAAAAAAAAACAGTGTGCGCTTTGCAATCCAGAACATGAAGCTCCATCGGGTTTGCCTCTTTTCCAGAAAGTTTCATTCAGGAAGATGAAATGGGGTTTGTCTAGACTGAATAGCACACAAATGTGTATTTCCTAAATACATGTAGACAAGAAGACTGGAATTTCATTTACATTAGCAGATGAAAATCTAAGCCCTTGAAAGGAAATCCACAAATGCCAAAGGACCCGGAAAAGTTTGCTCACGGCCCACCATCCTCTTTTCTGTACTAGCTTTCACCCCCTACTCAAGTTCAAACGTCACAATGACACTATAGTTTCCACTAAAAAAACCAAAAGTTATTTTCTAGACTAGCCAAAATTTCCATTTTTTTTTTTTCAGCTTCTGTGTTATGACACAAAAATACTGTTGCTTTGCGACTGAGGTAGAACTGACCACTCACCTCCGAATAAGCCAGGGTGATGTGCTCGTATATTCCCTGGTGGTGGTGGATGGCATCCTCCAGGTCCTGCAGCTCTGAGGGAAGGTCCACCTCGCCGCAGGCTTTGCACCACGAGTCCACGTTGCTCATATACTTTGAAGGTTAAAAAAAAAAAAAGATTGTGTCTATCAATGGCAATGCATAGTGAAAAGTGGTTTTTTAACATGGTTTTGAAATAAGGGTAGTTGAGACATTCTAAGAACCGAGTATGGTTGACTCTCCATCTCAAATGGCTTTCCTGTGAGTTCTCACACTGGATTCCTGGACCCCGCCCCTGACTTTAGGTTCTGGCAGAACTGGGGCTGGGCCTAGGAACCCGAATTGGAAACAGTGACCTCAGGGGACTCTGTGGCCCACATCTCGGACCACACCTGGAGTAGCCCTGCCCTGCATTATCTGTTTTGGGCATCCTGGTTAATTTTCCCACTCCACGTATGAATTCACATTTCTAACTGCCCTGCCCTCTCAGCCTCAGCAAGACGGCAAGGTGCAATTCTCCCGGAGCTCAGTCCAACTTTCTTGCTTTCCTCTTACATTAAATTCCTAATGGTTCCTCCCCCCCCCCCCACATATCTGTCTGAACTTCCCAACACTATTTCTTGTATAGACTATCTTTACCCACTTTCTTAAATAACATACCACCATATACAAGAATAAACTTAACATGGATCAAAGACTTAAACATAAGGCTCAAAACTATAAAACTCCAGAAGAAAATATAGGCAGCAAGACCTCTGACATTTCTCTTAGCAATATTTTATCTGATAGATCTCCTCAGGCAAGAAAAACAAAAAATAAATGGGACTATATCAAACTAAAAAGGTTTTGCACAGAAGAGGAAACCATCAACAACAACAAAAAGACAACCCACTGAATGGGAGAAGATATTAGCCAACAATACATCCAATGAGGGGTTATTACCCAATATTTATAAAGAATTCAAACAACAGCAAAAAAAAAAAAAAAAAAAAAAAATCCTATTAAAAAATGGCAGAGAACCTAAATAGACACTTCTACAAAGAGGACATACAGATGGCCCATAGACATATGAAAAGATGTTCAATGTCACTAATCATCAGAGATACAAATTAAAACCACAATGAGGTATCACCTCACGGCTGTCAGAATGGCCATCATCAATAAGTCAATAAACAACAAGTGCTGTTGAGGATGTGGAGAAAGGGGAACCCTCATGCACTGCTGGTGCAGTCACTATGATAAACAGTGTGGAAGTTCCTCAAAAAATTTAAAATGGAATTGCCTTATGACCCAATCATTCCACTTCTGGGTATATATCACAGGAAACCCACAACACTAATTTGAAAGAATATATGTACCCCTATGTTCACTGCTGCATTACTTATAGTAGCCAAGCTATGGAAGCAACCCAAGTGCCCATCAGTGGAAGAGAAGATAAAAAAGCTGCGGTACATACAGGGTGGGGCAAAAGTAGGTTAACAGTTATTCATATAGGAAATAATACAATAATTAATAAATAATGCAAGAATAAACTGTATTTCATGTCCTCACAACTGTAAACCTACTACCCTCCACTATGTATATACAAGGGAATATTACTTGGTCACAATAAAGGAATGAAATCTTACCATCTGCAACAGTATGGATGAACCAAGAGGATATAAGGATATTATGCTAAGTGAAATAAGTCTGTGAGACAAATACCATATTATTTCACATATTTATGGAATCTAAAGAACAAAATAAATGAACAAACAAAATTGGAACAGACTCACAGGCACAGAAAAGAGAGATGGTTGCCAGAGGGGAGGGAGTTGGAGAACTGAATGAAAAAGGTGAAGAGATTAAAAAGTACAAATTGGTAGCTACAAAACAGTCATGGGAATATAAAGTATAGCACAGCAAATACAGTCAATGATATTGTAATAACTATGTATGGCGCCAGATGAGTACTTGGAATACCGTGGGAAACACTTTGTATAGTGTATGACTGTCTAAGGACTATGCTAACCACCTGAAACTAATACAAAATAATACTAAACGTAAACTGTAATTAAAAATAAAATTTAAAAAATGGTAATGATAAAATATCTGAAATCATTTACCTATCATTAGGAAGAGCAGCAGACCCATTTTTCTACCTTTTTAAAAGCAAACGCACACAGGAGTAAAAGAAGAGCGAGAAGTCCTCCCACACTCCTCGCTGTGCTCCTGAATCTAAGGACAGGCAAGGAGGCAGCGGATCGCCCCGGTCTGTCCCACTTGCACGTAAACAACAAGAGGTCCCCTGCAGGCTGCAGAACCAGGCTGCTGACTGCCATCGCCATCTCTCCTCAGTTTTCTCCACGGCCACCCCCAAGTCCCCAGGATTCATCAATAGCTGAGAAGCCACTGCCAAATTTCCTAGGGAGTTCCTATCTGCATTCATCACGTTAAATGTCAAAGACAAGCAGCAGAAGGCCCAATTAAGGACGCTAATTCAATTAAGCCAAATAGACAGGGACACATTTCCCTGGGTTTCACCTCTTTTACTCCCATTCTTCACAGTATTTCTGCTCACCAGGGGATGCAGAGGGCGGCTATTTAAAACAGGCTAACTGATCTGCCACGCAGGAAATGTGCTATGATTTTTTTGAAACATATAGATGAGAATGCCCTCTCAAGTACTTACGACATTTTTAGGAACTTAAAATAGACAAGTCATCCAAATAATAACTGTTTATAAAAATCCTTTTATTATTAATATACTGGCTCAGAAAAATATCTGTATGCAAATCTTAGGGCTTGAAATGAATTCATGTGGCATTAAGTGTCATCTGATAGCATGTGGTTTCTGATGGCTTCAAACATGACTAAATTAACACACGCACAGGGGAATATTCTCATGATCCTCCTGTACAGCACTGGCCTAATATCCCCAAGGCAGTGGAAGTAGTAATAAAAGGACTTTACACCTCCTCCCTCCGCACATATACAGGTATGACTAATTAAGCACATTTTTAAGTATTTCTGGGGTGGGGTGTTCTATAAATGTCAGGTCAGGTTGAATGATTCTAACTATTCTTGATCTTAATTTCACTCTCTTCTCCTTGATTATTGCATTTAACACAAATTAAGTTATTATAAACATTTTCAATTATGAATTGCCTGAGCATTATCATTAATAAATCATCAGGTCAAGTCAGAATTAATTGCTCCTGCACACTGGTCACTACAAAAAGCCCAAAACAAAGCATAGTTACAACATATTCTTAAGAGGCTAAAACACTTCTGACTTAACAAGTTAAAGGTAAATTTTAGTTATATAATACTTCACAATAAGCAGAAGTGTCAGACTAATATGTTAGTGTATCAAAACGACTAATAAAATATATTCAACTCCAATTTTCGAAGTAACCAATAAAGAAACATTCAAGAAATTTATATATGCCTGTAATAAAAGCAGTTTACTTATAATTTCTTAACATATCCTGAGGGTATTTGATTATACATACCTGAAAATATGTAGCCAAGTTCTAAATACATAGGAAAGGATGGCCACGTGGACACCTTGTGGAAGGATTCTGCACATCTAAACTCACTGGGTTAAAATAGCCTAATGGTACAAAAATATCTGGCCATGGTTGGGCAGGGACTTTTGAGCAAGCATAATTTTTGCCTTTTATTTATGAGATGGCAACCCTTGATCCCAACGGGCAAGCCCCAGGCCCTAAATGCTTTCTGAGAGGCCGATCACCCAAAGGACCTGAACCCAGGTGCCACCAGAGCATCAGCCCCACTGAGAGCCAAGAAAGAGGGTATTCACAGGTGTTCCACAAAGAAAAAGTATGCTGGGGTCAAGTCTTGCAGCAAAATGCGACAGGTATCCATAAAATAGAACCTTTGAGAAACTTGTACAACGATACTGTGCACTATGCATATGGGGGCAGGGGGCTGGTATGTTGTTTAAAAACTTCTCTGAACACTCCGCTACATTCCAACCCACACACGTACACACCCCTGTCCCCATCTTGAAAACTCAGTTTGGGACGGCAACACCAGGGAACCTGTCTCGCACACAGCCTGACACTTCATAAAGGACAACAGAGGATGGCTCCTGGACTCCAGCAAGGTCACAGAAGCCAGTTCAGTGTCTCATACTTTAAACGCTCAGGAGACCAAAATATGTGAACACCCAGCACCTGGCTAGACAGAGGGTCAGGTCAAGAGAGTGAAAGAGAATTAAATGCTTCTGCCTGAATAAAAATCAGGAGCCAGCTTCAGGGCTGGGGCTTCTGATGCTGAGCAGAATGGTGACTTTTTAAAAGTATGGCTGAATAGAAGAGAAAAGGAGTCTGGGTCAGCTGGTTGCGATATATAAGCTTTAAAGGAGGAGCTTAGATTATTAATTAGCAGACTGATTTTCATAAGCATTTATTCCACTAATCTCCACGTGCTGAGTGAGAGTCAGGGCCTCCAATCCAGGAGTAGCTTGGCTCCTTGGCCCATTTTGCCTTCCACCACCCAGAGCTGGGGTCCTCACAGCTGGAATGTCACCCCCACCACCGCGTGATGGGGTGGCAGCCGAGTGCAGGTAGCTAGCTTGGATTAGGAGATGGAGGGACAGAAGCTTCCTAAAATGTGAAGTTTTAAAATGCTTACGTAAAAGAATTTTCTCTTTTTTGGAAAACATTAGGACTGGTTGAATTTTATATATATATGTAAAGTACTATATATGACATCAAACTTCAGAGTTCTTTCTTATCTCTACTTTCTTCATTTTCTGTTTTCATTTCTAGAAAATACTATTTTAAGTTTTATTTCATCATTTCTACTCCCTGAGCCTTAACCAACACACTCCCTTCTCCTGGTGACTCGCAGGGAGATGGGCTTCCAGCTCTGCCCAGGAAAGTCACAGGAAGGATGGGGCATTGCCCACCGTGAGCACAGCTCAGTTGGCTCCGACCAAAGCGAGCTAGAGAAGACAGGTTCAGTTTGAACCACAATGGCCAATGATCACTCCAAGTACCTTACATCTGAATAATTTTTCATGAATACATTTTTATTATATACACATATGTTTATTTACTCCAGTTCCTTTCAATTCCATGAGAATTTTGTTTTACCGTAAGTCAAGAATTAGGCCTCTGCTTTTAATAAAGTAAAACATCAAGATGGAAACAATTAGATATGTATTATTTGCCTTAGAAATTCAACAGGTAATACTGAAGCAGTATTATTTTCCTCGGCATTTCAACCCACACTTAAGATAAAATTAGCCAAATGGTAAGTATAAGTCATGTTTACAGTAAATGTTACTTCTAAAATTTTTATGGAAAGTGAAACTTTATAAGAATATTAATCTAGGTGCTTGTTTCTGAAACAGTGTATGATTATGTCAGGAACTAAAGGATCTTCCTAGACCTAATGAAAGGCCAAGCTTTGAGACCATGTGCAAATCACTCCCTAAAGAGAATATAAGGACAATGCCACCAGCCCCATTTAGTTCACTGGCCTGGTTTAAAAAAGGAATGAGATTTTTGTGTTAAAGAGCTGTAAATTTCAAAGGACTCTGCAAAAACTGGTTGTTGCTTTTTTCTTGGCTATTATGGAATTAGAGGCCCTGAAAGCCACCAATAAAAGAAGGGCATCAGATGTATGGTTCACTCAGAGGGTAAACTGCCATCAGCACAGACGGAACTCCCTGTAGTGCTTGAGGTGTAGCCTGTGCCGCCTACTAAGTGGCCACAAGCCCCACGTGCCACTGAGCCTCTGAAATACAGACACTGTGACTGAGCAAGTGAATTTTCATTTAATTCTACTTTTAAATTATTTTATTAATATATTTTATTGAACCTGAAGGAACTTCAAAAGCCACACGTGGTGACTGGCTACCATATGGGGCAGTGTGGCTCTAGATCATGTTTTTTAATAGTAAAAAGGAAAGATTTTAAAGTGTAGTAAAATCAAGTCCCTTTATTTCTTTTTCTTCTCTTTTCTCTCTCTCTCTTTTTTTTTAAATCCTCACCTGAGGATATGTCTGTTGATTTTAGAGACAGAGGAAGGGAGAGAGAGAAACATTGATCGGTTGCCTTCTGTATGGGCCCCGACAAGGGACTGAACCTGAAACTGAGCCACTCGACCAGGGCAAGTCACTTTATTTCTTTATGTTATAAAAATGTTATTCTAAAAACATTTGCTATGGGAATTTCTTAATACAAAGGGACTGTCCAGTGGCTATCTCACATGATGGAAAAAGTGAAGGCTGGAGCCCCTGACCACGTCTACTGATAGAATTGCTCACACAGAGGTCATGTCTCCACAGTGACACACTGATATTCTGACTCTGCACAACCTCCCCTGGGGAGGAGGTCATGAGAGAGAAAGAATGGCCCAGACATCTTCGGAAAGAAAACACCTACACAATGTCATTCTCATCTAGTTTTAACCTCAAGATTCATGTTTACGAAACCACAGCAAATGCCACCACCAGAACACTCAGGGACAGAGCAGCAAGGCTAGGGGCTCAGCAAACCCCTGTCCCTCTCCGGGACTGCCGTCCTGATAGGAAGGCTGCCTCCTTTCATTAGACCATTAATCACCGGGTCGCATATTTGAGTCTTACGTCCCCCTAATAAGATTTACATTCTTAACGAGAATTTTGGACGGCATTCAAGAAGTGGCTATCATGGACACCTAACTTATGACGTCCAAGTTTCTGGTCCTTTCTCAGCAGAGGTTGTGAAAACAGCTTAAGCATAACTGGAAGTCAAAGCATTTAAAAAGAAGGAACAGCCCTGACTGATGTGGCTCAACGGACTGGGTGCCAGACTGAGAACGGGAAGGTCACCAGTTCGATTCCCAATCAGGGCACATGCCTAGATCTCAAGTTCAGTCCCTGGTTGGGGGCGTGCAAAAGACAACTGATTGCTATTTTTCTCACACATCATTGTTCCTCTCCCTTTCTTTCTCCCTCCCTTCCCCTCTCTCTAAAAAGTAATAAATAAAATTTTAAAAACAAAATAAAAAGAAGAAACAAAGTTGACCTAGTCCTGTGGCTGCTCTCCTGAGTAGGGGAAAACTGTGTTAGTAAATGTGACCCTCTTCCACACACCAGAATTTCAAGGTTCTTACTCTTTTTTCATTCAGTGAAGGGGGGATACACAATGTGTTAGTGCTTGAGGGGAAGAAAACATGTTCTGAAGACACCCTGGGCACATCTCCGCTGCCTGGGCAGGCCTCTCCGCGTCAGCCATGGCCTATCAGGATGCCGGGCGCCCCCTCACCAGCCACTCTATCCCGAAGCTCAGATTTGGCTTCTTCTCTGGCCACTTGATATGCATGGACACCTCCAGTATTGTTATTGTTTATGCAGGACACCAGGAAATCCTGTTCAATAATATTAGTCATCTAACTTAGTGTCCTTCAAATCTGTAACTTACAGCCACTCAGTTTATCCATATAAAAATAGCCTAGACTTCTTCAACTTTGCTGCAAGTATGAAATTTTTAATAATAAAACATTGCAAGGGGGAAATGCCCCATGGCACTCACATTTCTAGATTATTTTCAGGCAGGTGAGAGCAGTAATTCATTTTTCGGGTTTGTTTACAATGCTGAATCCTGCCATGTTTATGAAAGAGATATTCCCTGTGTGTTATTATGCTTCAGGCTACCTGCCTTTCACCCAAGCAGCTTGTGGTGCTTCAAATTTATTTGTATCATCTTGACATACCTTTCTGGGGGCCCACTGCCAATGTACACCCCACTCCAGGTCCAGGGGGGCTGCTGTACCCCATGCTGGGTTACCTTCCAGCTGACATATGGGCGGGCAGCACATAGCTTACCTCCCCACTCCCAGGAATGCCCAGTGAACAGTGCATCACTATATTACACTATGATAAGGACAAGAGCAGCTCACAATCCTGCAGACAGTACTACTTTATCTTGAAGAGGGTTCTTATTACTTTAAAAGAGATGTTTTTCTGTGGGAGCTTTTATTTATCCTTTACCATTAAACTAGTTAAATGCATATGGTTAGTAAGCAGAAAAATCTTACTACTAAAACCTGCAAGTCCCTTTTCACAGCTTAGTTTTTATACAAGGAGATTAAGGTTTTTTCTCTTCATATCCCACTCAGTTTCCTCTCTCGTCTCATACTTCAAAGGTTTCTAGGGTTGAGATCACTAATTAGTGTCTTGTGCAACATTCTACTAGCTGCCTTGCCCAAAGCCCAGGCAAGCTGGGGCCTCTGTCTTACCTTTACTGACTTCGCTCCTCAACAGAGACTGTTTCTAGATTAAAGGGATAGTATTTCCTTCTTAGAAGCATCAGTGCAAATCCCTATGAATATAGTTTTCCCCCCCAAAAGCTGTATCAATATTTTTCCCTTAAAATAAGGCAAGCCTTTGCCTCTTCCCCATACGTCTTTCCAGTTGTTAAAATTTCCTGTGCTCTTTGTCAACATCCTAAAAAAGAATTCCACCGTCGGGCACACCTTCCACGCTGACGTCTGTCCTCAGCACACCACTTTCCTTTCTCAACTTTCAGAGTGTGTTTACTTAAGCTGGTTTGTTTGAGGAAGGGATTGTGGAGGCGTGGGTCGTGTTACAGGCACACATTACACATTACCTCTTAAATCAGCTGTTTTGACCAGCACATCAGCTAGTGAAGCCAACGTGTCAGAATCATACAAATCACTTAATAATTGTGGAAGACCCTGAAAGCTGCCGCCCACAGCCACTCTCCCACCCAGCCCTTGCTGGCCAAGCCTGCCAACTGCTTGGGGGGCTGAAAAGCTGGATCTCCTCCTTCAACCCTCCCTTGCACCAGGGTGTGGGCACACCCCACTCCTGGATTATGGGAAAGCCCTGGGGTGGCGGGACCTTCTGACAATAAGTTTCCCTGATGAAAGTGAGGGGTAAAGACACTCCGTGCCAGCCCTGTCTCCACTGGGCCTCATGGGTGAGGGGCTGGTGCTGGGAGTGACGGCACACATCCTGTGACCCTGTGGGGAAGGTCGAGCAGACTGAGAAGAGCCAGCCCAAGCCCTGGCATTGTCATGGGGCTAGAACTTGCTATGTTTCGTTTCTGTGTCCAAGGGGAAAGCAAAGCCCTGATATTTAAAACTGATAGTCAGGCATTCTGTTATTTGCTGCCAAAGTATCCTAATTAGAATCCTGCAGTGACGATAACAAAGAGGATGGGAGGAAGAGGACGAGAGGGAGAAGAGGGGTAAAGAACAGTGGCTACCACTTATTAGTACTTGCTGTACACCAGGCACTGTGCAGGGCACTGAGTATCTCATTTCCACGACAGAACACTCCTTTCAGGTAGAGACTTTTATTTCTACCTTACAATGAGAAAACGAGGAACGGGGAGGTGAAATCACTTGAGTAAGGTGGCACAGCAGCGGGTAAGACAGCCGGGGTTTTTGCTCACAGCTGACTGATTCAGAGCCACACCAAAGGCCTCCAAGGATCTGGCTGCAGGGATGGAAGCACTTACTGGAGGAGGCAGTGTTCCAGGCACCACCTCGTGCTGGGCACTGACCTTTTCCGCTTTCTGGTGGAAAACGGAGGACATGTCCAGCAAGGTGCTGCGCTCATCCAGTGCGGCGGCAAACGCCTTCCACTCCTGCTCCAGCTGATTCGCGATCTGCTTAATCTGCTGTGAGGCGTAGTGGCCGGACTCCACCAAGCGATTGGCCACCGACATGATCCGGTTGATGTTGACATACACATTCTGGAGAAAGAGGCAGAAAAAGGGGTCTCCTTAGGGGAAGGCAAACAAGAGTCTTCTTTTAAAACACACGAATAGCACTTTCTGAAATATAGCCTATTCGCTTATCATATTTTTAATAGCAGAATCACCTGCTATGTAATAGTGCACATATTTGCTCTGTGGATTTCCATGAACTCTTAAGTATGAGTTCCCATTTCTGTTTTTAAGACTGCAAAATTACAAACCAAGTAGCTGAAAGACATATTGTTAGGTCCTGAGCAATCAAATGCACAAGTGTGTGCACACAAATACACTATTACTCATTTCTTGGCTCCTGATCCTGAAAAGGGTCCAGATGGCAAGCCTACTGACTCACAGTCACCCAGAACTGCAGGAACCCAACAGTTCAGTTTCTAACTAGAACCCAGAAACCACTAAATATGTACTTAGCAATCCAAGGCCATTTGTGTGAAAACAAGCTCTCCTTTCTACATAATCCCAAATCATCTTTTTGGTGCCAACTGAAAATATTCTGTAAATGGATCCACTCTCTCCAAGGAAAATGAACTGGGGCACAGAACAATGCTGTGTTCAAATGTTAAATCAAGCTTTTTGACTGTTCAAATTCCTATCTTCAGGTCCACCAGTTTCCTGCAAAAATAAGAACCAAAGCTTAAAATAAAAAATAAAACCTGCACTTTTTGCAAAACAAGTTCTTGCTATGGTATTTCCCTTTCCTCCTTTGATATTCTTGGAGGGTCATATTGTAACCAAGGCTGCGGTGGGGATACACACCTTCAACAAAGCCCAGGCTGTTGTTTTTCACATACTTAAGATTTTTTTGTGATGCATCAGAACATTGCTGCTTTCCATGGGTCCCCCAAAATCGTTGGCTCCTTCCAGTCTTGTCCCTACATCTCCTCACCTCCCCTGTCCAAATTCCTCCACATTTTCCCTCTCTTCTTCCCTTCCTACACTGGTCCTTTGGGCCAGTCTCCCACTGGCCGGCACCCAGACCTCTGCAAGAGCCTCCTGGTTGTTACCTGGTCTGCACCCACCCACATAAGCATCCCGAAGAACCCACTTGTCCATTCTTTCCTTACTCCTTCTTGTACTCCACTTTTCCTGCGTATCTGACCCAAACCTAACTAAGTGGAGTCCTCTAGATCTGGAATCAGAGAGCCACAGACTTCAGCCTCTGAGATACTTTTCTGGGCTGCAGCTGCAGGCAAGAGTCAGCTAACAGATGGCTGGATGTGGAGAGTGGCAGAGAGAGAGTACACTCCATGGGGGCTGCGGCAGCCAGTCAAGGCCACGAGCAGTGGGGAACTGGCCTCACTGGCTCGGGTGGCATCAATGCTCTCATGAGTGTCCTTTAAGTCAAAAGCAGTGCCTCCCTTTCTCATAGGCAGACTCTCCCTCCAGCGACAGGTATCTATATTCACTAATGTTTGCTTTCTCTACCACCTTAAAGAGGAAAGTCAACCCAAAAGCTCTGAAAGGAACAATTCAAGCAGATTGCTCCTGTTATAATCCAGACAAGAGCTATCCATTCCAATGGCTCTCCTGTGGGACCCACTGAAGGCACTTCACTGCCCCTAGAATCCACTACAGCTCCCTGAATTAATTTTAGGTCTTCAACCAGACTGTAGTCACAGGCTGTAGAGTACTGGTCTGTGCAGGACACCTTTTGCACATCGTCATTACTCCTGGTACAGATGAAGGAACACAGGGGCACATAGCGACCTGTACTCAAATATGACAGTATACAATTCCCTACATTAGAAGTACCTACACCTCCATTCTTACCATCACTCCTTTTAAAATATGTGATAGCAGAGTGAGCATACTTGTTGGTATCCCTTAATATGCTTTCTTTAAAGATTATCAACTTGGCATATTGATATTTATCAATAATCTTCTCCTTTTCTTTTTCAAAATTATTTAAAACACTGTGGATAATACAAGAAAGGGGTGAGGGTAACAGGCCCTTGTTCTGCATAGATAAATGTCCTAGACGAAGGCTAAGGATTCCTGGAGCTGTTGAGAGGAAAGGGCAGGACAGGCCTAAAAGGCTCTCCCCAGTCGTCACCCAGCATGGCACAGGGCTACCACATTCTTTAAATTAACTTTTCAACTTAGAAACATTAATAGAAGTATATAGTATTCCCTCACTTATCGCAGGTATCACATTCTAGACCCCCCCGCAATAAGTGAAAGTCCACGAAGTAGGAACCTTACATTTATTTTAGTATTTATATATATTTTAAGGCTTTATAAACCCTTCCCACACACTTATAAACCATTCCCAGTTCCTTATCAACTTTTCCCACTCCCTTATTAACCTTTTCCACACTTTTATAAACACTACTTATGTTCTTAAACATATTCTACACTCTTAAACCTACTTACTTTATTAACATACGTATACAGTACCGCAAAATCCCGTGATATAGCAAAACATCCGCAATAAATAAACATATTTTTAAAAATCCCGCAATACAGTGAGGCCGCAACAAGTGAACTGCGTTATAGAGAGGGACTACTGTATTGTAGAAAATTAGAAAATATATTTTAACCAAAAAAAAAAAGAAAAAACTCATATTTTTCAAAGTTTCTTGTTTTAAAAGTATTTTTAATTAAATTGATGACATTACTGACAGTGGCAACCATTTACCAAGTATTTATTATGTGTTCAGCCCTATGCTTAGTGTTTTGCACAGGCAGAGAGAATAAAATAATGTTAACAACAAGGAAGGTAGACATTATCCCCACTTCACAGATAGGAAACCAAGGCTCAGAGTTCGGCAGCCTGCCCAAGGTCACATGGTAGGTAGAAGAGTCAGAATTAAAAACCTTTGTATTCATAACCCATGCTCCTGTCGTCCACACCATCCTTCCTGTTCTGTTGATACCTACATCTGTCACTGATAATGCCAAAATATATTTAAATATTTCTAGTTTTTAAAATATGTGATGGAGTGGGCTGAATGTGCTTTTCAACACTAGTTGAAGTTTCAGAATATTTTGAAAAATTGGTAGGAATTTTAATGAAATTCTTGGAAGAAGTGAACATTTTTGGCTCTCCCTTACACCAGAAAATTTTTTCCTTATACTCTAGGATAGATATCAAATGTTTTGATGGAGTCTATTACAAAAATTTTATTGCTAAGTCTTATCTTTGAGACAACCTAATTTGAAGCACTTAGTTGACCAAACTTTAATTAAATGACATCTTAATTAATTTAAACTGAGACCCCATCTATGTACTGCTTCAATGCTCTGAAACAAATATTACGAGGCCTAAGAGTGATTAATTCTCACAAGGCCAGTCAAAGACCACACCAAAACTCCTTGTCCTTGAAGAGGAAATTTCTAGAAACTTACTTGTCTATAGAAGCAACCATGTATCCCATCAAACAGCACATAATTTTTAGTTATAGTAACCGCAAAAAAGGTAACAAAGGTGCTATTCAAAATTCACTGTTGGGTCTTTTTGGTTTCTGTTTTGCAGCCTGCAGCAAGCCCTACCTGGTCACAGCAGGCCAAGGCTGTCCAGTGCATCAGACTCAGAGAGAGCCAGGGGATTCCAGCCAGGGCTGACATCGGACCCCAGTCCTTCAGTTCAACTTGGAAGGAAATTTCATGTCTTAGGAGAACTGGGGTATGCCTTTGGGGTTAGAATTAGGCTGGCTAATTTCTTCATTTTCAAGAACGCCAGCACACTGACAGGGTCTGTTCAGGGGACTCGCTAAGCCTCCATCTGAGAAGCTTTTCCAGAGCCCCTGCAGAACCCCACGAGGTAGAGCACAGGAACCGGCATCCACATAATTGGTTCAAGTTTCACTGGTTTATCTGCTTGCTCATTTTCATTTGTGTTTGTTGAAAACTGAAAACTAGCTACTTAGACACTGCTAACACTGAGAACTTCCCACAGTTGGAGGTCAGCTGCCACCATCAAATCAGTAACTCTGAAGGCCCCACGTGGCCTCCTGGCTGCATGCTGGGGGTGTGATCTGAGGAAATGCCTCCTGTTTGCTCAAATACTTTCCCATACAGGACACATTGATTCTGACAGAATCTTACCATACAGTTCATAGCAAAGTGGTTGTGCTGTGTCTGAAGCTCCATTGCATGTGGATGGCTGGTCCCAATCTCAGTGTAGCTGTTCAGAAACAGGCCCTTGTTGTGTGTGATCCAGTCAAACATCTATTGAAACAAAAAAGACAACCTGGAATCACTCCAGAAAGAGAAATGACTGACATAAACCCAGGAACAGGTCCAAACACAAGAAAGGCAACATCCTTCCTCTGATAACCTCTCAGACATTGGGGCCCAGATGATTCTTGACTTCTCAGAAGGGAGCACAGTTCCGAACTTGCCGGATCTATAAGAAAATCTTTTATAATAGTTTCCTTTGACAGATGGAGAATTAAGGAGCAAAGGTATTCAAATCCCCCAGGCTAATTAAGAACTCTAATCTTTTGACTTTAAACCCAGCTCCCCTGCTATATTGAACTGCTGAACAGACCACACTGCTCTTCAATTACAAACCAAATAGGTAAAATCAGGGATTTCTGATCTCTGGGTGGGTTTTGCTATTCCCTCAGCTTACTGATAACAATTCCAAAGACTAAACAAATGTTCTTTAATGTAAGAAGTATAAAAGAAATCTGGTAAAATGCAAACAGTACAAATTTACTGTGAAAATAAAAAGGACTTAGAAAAAATTAACAAAGACATCTCTCTTAAGGTTCAATCAAGATGCTACCTGGAGAAGGATGTCAATTACACTGTTCACAAGGAAAACATTTAAGGGGGGTTGGAGAAATGCCTACCAATTAGCATTGCTACTATGATTTGAACCAGTATACCAGAGATGGTCAGCTGTTTTTCTAGTAATTGAAAGGAAGATTTTCTAGTGTCTTTGACAAGGCAATACTTAAAACCTAAGTATACTGACAAATATGTTAAAAGCTTACCAAATAATAGTACTGGATAGTCACCTTTTGAAAGATCCTTTTATATCAAAGATTTCTAATGTAGGTTTTTTACTTTATAAAACATTCTCTTGTCCATGAAAAACGTTCACTAAGCTCAAATGAAGTGTTATCAATTCACCCACATTCATGGCTTGCAATACATTCCTATAAATAAGTGCACTGTTTTCACATGGCTGAGAGTGTTAGCCAGTAACTGACAAGAATTCTCGTTGACTAGTTTGTTTGTCTGGAGCACAAGAATAAAACATGAGACCATAAACAATTATTGCCTGTATTTTCCAGAAGCTATTATTTTTAATACATTATTCACCCTTAAAAAAAAAAAAAAAAAAAAAGATCTGAATGGTGTTCTGTCACTAGCTTTTTTCCATGCAGAAGGGCAGTTATTAGCAAAAGACATATATATATATATACCTAATTATTGCTTTCAATAATATAATGCCATAAAAGTTTCACTCTTTTAGCTGGAGATATTCTCATCTCTCTTACAGGCATTCTAAACCAAGATACCAGTAATTAATAACTCTAAGTTTCTAAAATGGCACTGCACTGCACAACGAATAGCAATGGAAAGCAGATTGAGGGCGCTCTCTGAATGATCTAGGGCACTCTCTGAACTTGACACTTACCGTTTCTAACCAATGCCACTTGAGTAACTTACCCTGCCCTAGCCCTCTCTCTTCCCCCCACCAGCCTTGGCTGCTGAGACCTAATGATCCAGGAAGCTTCCCTGCACATCTCATGTTAGCATCCCTCTCCCTCCTCCTTTACCTTCTCAGCATCCTGTTCAAACAGCCTCAGCTGAAAGCACTGGTCCAGCTTCAGTTTCCTCACATGCCACATCTGGTGCAGATGCTGCCGCGTCGAGTGCAGCCTGTCCAGCATGGCGGACACCTTGGGTAAGAGGCTTTGCAGGTCCGCATTGCCTGACCCTGAGTTCTTTTTGGGAAAGCTGTCACTGCTCTGAATCCTCTGGAGCAGCTTCTGTCCCTCTAAATCCAAGTCCTCTATGGGGGCCTTAATCACCTTCTTCTTCAGCTGGGAATGTTCCTCGATCATATTCCGAGCCCCGTCTAAATCCTGAGGCAACTCTTTCTTGGCTAGGATGTCCTGAAGTTCCTCCAGCCGAGAGAGCATGTGGGTTGCATTGCTAATGTAATCTTCAAAAGCAACTCTGATTTCAATCCATTCTTCATGGTTGTATTCCAAGCAGCCATCAAACTCCGGAGTTAGCTGAGAAGGATCAACTACTTTGGTAAGGCCTTCTAAAGAGACCATATTTGTCTTAAGGGAAAAAAAATATGTATGAGAAAATGAACCGATTCTATATAGTCTCATCATAAAGCAATTACCAACATTTAGTCACAGATTTTCAAACTTAAAGTAAATAACCTATTTATAGAAAATATAATATACCTGTACTGGACCCATAAAAATAAATGTAAATAAAAGAAGCATTATAGTAGAGTTGGTGAAAATAAACTCATTAGAGTAACACATATGTTAGTTGGAATACTTAGAATCATATGTATTTCATGAGAGCTAAAGAAATTTGATTTCTTTCCAAGATTGTGGAAATTAACCCACTATCTTAGGCACATTAACCAGGAAATGTGTTCAATTGCCAAGTACAGGGCAGGTGATTCAGAAATATCACTTTTGTCAACACAGCCTTCCTCATCCACGCCACTTGGCCACCTCATTCCCAACAGAGAACTCTGCCAAGGCTTCTTACTACCTGCAGTCAAGCTAATGTCTTGTTCACGGGCTTCAAAAACCCTTTGGAGCACCACATCCCACAAAGGACACTTATTTGTGAGCTGCTTATAAGGTGGCTGATCCATGCTGCTGCAACCAGCCCACCTTCATCATTCTTCTTTCCTAAACTCACCGCCCACAGAATAACAGTGAGAGAATATGAATGACTTCTTTTAATGTAGAAAATACACAAGATAAGTTAGCAAGAAAGCTGTCAGAAGCTCTTTTCACAAAGGTAAAGCCAGAATGGTTCGTTCACTGCAATAACCAACAACGATTCTGAGCAGTACAACTGTTGTACATAATCTGCACTATGTGACCAAGTTTTAGTCAATTACAACTAAACAGGAAATTTTAAACTCACTCTACCTGTCAGGTGTGCTGCAGGATTAATACAGGACTTATGCCTCAAGGAAAGCATGAGGGGCCAGGCGATTAAATGCAAAGACAAAGGTAAAGGAAGATCTCTGGCCTAGAACCAAAAGGCAAAAGAGAGAATAGCCCCACCTGTCATCTCCAGCCTTAGAGAAACCTACAGCTGCACCTCTGTGCTGTTTGGCATTAAGGAGCCACAAAAGGCAGCAGAGCTAGGTAGGGAGGTGCTTCTTATCAAGAATGTGACTGTAAGTTTATTCCTGTCTCATCTGCCTGAACTCTTTATAATGTCCATGGAGACAAAGTCAATAGAAAAACTGACACAGATAACCTTAAAGGCCCAAGGGAGAGATCAAATTTACACTAGCAAAAAGTTACATGTGTTATTTTGCCAAACCATTATTTCTGCTTAAAACATGTATAATTAAATAAATGCACTTTAAGTTCTACATCAAGAAAACAGTAAGACCCAATAAAATGTCCTCCAAAATCACTTGTAAATGTATATGAAGATAAGGCCTTACTGGCTCCACATTTCACCTAAATCTCTTGAATGTAGCTTCAACTCAAAACTAAATTTAGATTTCAGAATGAAAATCAGTACCATGGAAAGATATTTAAACATGCAAGTAACACGAATGTGAAAACACTCTGATACATGTAACATGTAGCTCAGGCTGGTGTGGCTCAGTGGATTAAGTGCACATGCCTGGGTTGTGGGACAGATCCCCAGTTGGGGGTGTGTGAGAGGCAACCACATACCGATACTTCTCTCCCTCTCTTTCTCCCTCCCTTCCCCTCTCTTTAAAGATAAATAAATAAAATCTTTTTTAAAAAAGTGTAATGTAACATAAAGCTTAAGGATTGATACTGGGTGATGTATTTAATACTATTATTGCTATTGAAGGGGACCAAAGTTTTGCCACCTCAAAATATGTCTTTTTTTAGGATACTGATTTTAAGCTGGTTATTAAGAAACAACAGATTCAGAAAGAATCTTTGACCACTTACCTGCCTCAAGGAATTCAGATAGAGAAAAACCTGCCTAAAGGAAGAGAACATCACCTTGGCATCATAATATAAACTAAGACTGACAGACAGAGGGAGATCTAGCAAAGCCTGTTTGTTGGACTTCCCTCTGTATTCATGGTTTCTGGGTGGCCTAGCAAGAATTTGTTCACTGCATGTTTGCTCTTTCTCATCTGCCTGTGAATTACCTGCTTTCCCTTTGAAATCCCAGACCGTTGCCTCCTTCTCCTTTGTCCAAAATGGCATGTAAACCTCAACTGCCCAATGTGTCTTCAGGTCTCATATTCTTATAGCCCTCTTGCACGTACATCCATAATAAATTACGAATATTTTCTGTTAGTCTGTCTCATGTTAATTTGATTATTAGACTAGTCAGAAAACTTAAGATGGTAGAAGAATAATTATTTTTTGTACCCCGACACTGTTACCTTAAAATACACGAATATATTCACAGAACCCTAATGTTTGGGAAAGTTGCTAGAAGAAGCAAAAGCAATCTATTATGCTAATTTATTATTAGATAATATTCAAATTGTATTACAGAATATGTCATGAATCCAGTTTCAAGCTGGCCAGAACACTTTTTCCCCCATAATCATCTCATTAAACTAACTGCAACAAAGCCTTGTCAGACCCTTGGTAGCTTAAGGAGAGGTTATAGTGGACATAAGTTAACAAGTTGAAGTTCATTTTATACACTGTCTGCAAGGCAGTGACCTTACAAACCATCTAAAACCAAGAGAACTGAAACTAAACCCACCTTGGGTAAAAAGATCCACTAAGATAACATGATAAATGAACCTAATTTTGTTACTTCATGCAAAAACTAATGTTACATATGTATATAAGCTATGCCATTCACATTTAATATGTGGTTTTAAAAATCTATTATCAGCCTAAGATGATGAGGAAAAAGTCATTTTTCAATAAACCACACGTATGGTTGCAGTTGGTCTGGCCACACATGGAAGTTACCTCAAACTCAAATTTAGAACTGCCAAAGTTAGTCCTCTGCTTCTGCCAAAAGTTGTCGGGCTTGATTATCAGTGCGACGTGAATGCAGCAGGGGAAGGACTCTTGCAGGATCTTCAGCAGAGGTTTAATGGAGTCCCACTTGGACCCACGCATGTCAACAATCACCGTGAAGCCTCGTTTGCAGACTTCTTCACTAGAGAAAAAGAAAATACACGTTCAAGCCACACAACTCTTGCCAGTTTCTCTGGGCAGAGTCCTGCTGGGTGAGGGTGACTCTGCTTCCTTCCTCCTGATTCTGTGGGTTCCTGTGGCGTGGGAAACAGAAGGGAAGGGTCCCCCACCCCACCCTCCAGCTCCATAGCCTGGCTGCAAGTCAGCACTGTGGAGGGTAGGGAGGGTCATGGAAGGAAGGATATTGGAAATAAATTCAGAAAGAGCTCAGGTCTTACCCGTGGCACCAAAGTCTCACCCTCCCTTGTCATAAAAGAACAGACCTGGCTATTCATGCATCCAAGAACAATGATGACTTGATATAGGGTTCAACTTCGAAAACATTTAAAACTTTATTTTGTATTTATGGTTTTGCATCCTGTCTCTTCTTTAGGAAAAAAACAACTCTTGCGTATTAACTGATCGCACGCTGCCTAGCAGCTATTACAGCAAAGGTCCTCGGTGAGCACTAAATGGGGCCAGACCCCCGGCAGCATGCACAGCACACAGGTGGGGTGTCACAGCCCCAAAACAGCGTCATCTGGGACTCCTTGGCCACAGGTGCTAAAACCACTCCCACCGGTGTGCTGGCAGCAAAGGCAGGAACTTTTCAATGTCTCATTTTGTTCCTTTTCACTTGGCCCAGAACCCTGAGCAGAGCTGTGGGGTTGATCTATTTTCATAGTAACACTGAGATTATTTGCCTTTTTCACTCAGTCGCACTGATGTTGTAAGGTGATGGGAACTCTGCTGGCCCTTAGCACGGGCAAGGCAGTGCAAGAAGCCATCCTCTCTGCGTTCTTACAGTATGAACAAACAAACCAAAAAGGCAGTTTTTTTAGAGTGGCCTTGATGAAGCAATACAAGTTATTAATTTTATTATATCTCAACCCCTAGCTACATGGTAAATACATATATGAGCTTTTGTAATAAAGAATAAACAACAGGGGTCAGAGTCCGTCAACCCAGGTGAAAGCTCTAGCTTCACTTTGTTGTAACTTCAGTGTCACATGGCCGTGCACTCAAGGAACAGCCTCATCCTCATCATTGCATAGTAGACAGAGCCCGCGGAGGCTGCTGGTGCTGGCGCGGACGTGAGTCTGGTGATGGTGGCCTGCAAGCTCTTCGGAAATACACCTAAGGCCTTGTGAGCACCCAATGGAAATTTTAGGTTTTCACCCAACATAAATGTACTGGGACTATGGGAAAGGTATCTGACATTTTTTCTGCCTTGTGTAATCACCCTGAGAAATCCGTCTAAATTAAAAATTCAGAAAACTAGTTGTTATCATCAAGTGATATTAAAAAGTCAAAAAATTTTAAATCAAAGTTAAAACCAATTTCATGCTTTCTTGCATGAGTACACTCCTCTTCCCTCTCCTTCCCTTTTCCCCACAGATATGTACACACACACACTCATATACACACTTCTCTTCCCTATCGTGATTCATACCATGGGAGTAACTGACACCCCAAGTTTCACAGATGTAAAAGTTCCTAAGACAACTACATCGGTTTAAGAGGCTGTCACACAAATATTCCAAACAAATCTGTGGGGACACAGCCTGAGAGGATGGTGGCTCACAATCTGAGGAACATGGTGTAGAAAGCCATAAAGAGGAAATGGGCAGATCCAGCCGCCTAGCTTCTCAGACAAATGCGGAAAGCTGTAGGAATGATCTGATTAACTTCAGTTACCTGCTCCTTATGATTAGGGACTTGAAAGGGTTAACACTTGGCTCCCACACTCCTCATGCTGTCACCTCTCAGGGTCTCAAGTAGGTCCTGGGCCACAATCCAGTCAATGCCAGAGGCCTCCCTCATAAATCCTAGAGGCAAACAGGGCTTCCAGAAATGTCTGAAAATCTCCCAAGTCACTGAAATGAAAGATTCTGGACCTCCTTGGGCTCTAATGGTGTTTGCAGTGTTGCCAGATTCCCCTCAGTGGAAAGGTCAGGGCTCCGGGGTCCTGGGGCCAGACCAGCCTGTACTCCAGGCTTTCAGGCTCTGCTGCCACACAGGGCGGGGACCCTGTGAAACCCTCGCAGAGTGTTTTATTGTTTTATTAGTTGCTGTTTGGTAGACTGCACTTTAAGTATCAGCCTTCACTGTATCAGGACAAATTCTCTGGCAGCCTGTCTTCCTCCTCACAAAGCCCTACACAGTATGTACATAAAACTACAAAGCCCCTCCACTTGAAAGGGACTTAAAAAGAATCCTGAATAACTCCAGTCTGAACAACAGGAACAAGCTGAGGAAGAACACAACCAAAAGGTACCCTGAGCTTGCACAGTTTACAGAAGGATTAACTATTCACCTTCTTCCACAATCAAACTGTTAGCACCCAGGGACTTCCCAAGAAACGAAAACTGCGCATGCACTGGGCTGGGCGTGCACACCCTTTCAATCCATCTGCCTTTATCAAGTTCAAAGCCAGTCATTGTTAGGAAACCTTCCCGAACCCAGTTCTGTTCATGAGCAGCTAAGGAAAATGTGCAGCTGGCAACAGTAGATGGGCTGCAGCTTATTTCTCCGCTGTATACACTTCTTAACAAGCACACTGGGAAGTGTGACTTATTAAGCAGTTTGGTTGGTGGTTTTGTCAAAGAGCCTCATTTTATCTGTGAGATACAGAAAGTGCAGATAAAACTGGGGTCCCTTCTCAATGCAGGTCTCCAGAAAAGAGAAACCGTACTTTCTTTACTTCCTAGATGAACAAAGTCCCTTCTTATATGAAAGTTCATAAATGAATCCATCAAAGTCTCCACATTACTTAATTAGTGACCAGAAAGAGTCAGAGTAGTTTATTCATTTAGCTACTATAAATCATTTTAATGTTCTAGAACATAATTGGTATAATTCAAGCAATAAGAACAATAAACACCTAGAGGAGTACCAAGACCACTGTTATTTTCAGTGCTGTGCAGGAATGCCCACTACACCAGCACAAAGTTCTGCTACGACTTGCTTCTCCTAGGTACATTTATTGGAAAGTTTCCTTGCACATGAATTCTATGAAAATCACTTTATTACTCCTTTTCTTAAAGGAGGGGGAGGGCAAGGGAAGGTGACCCAAGTAATAAACCTCAGGGACTCAACCCTCTCAGATCACATTATGTTTAACTCTGAGGGCCACGTTCTAAGACGCACAGTCCAGAGGCCATGCAGAAGAAAAACAAGATGATCCGGCTCCTGAACACATGTCAAAAAGAAAATAATTGAAGGAGAGAAGAGTGGATATAAAAGAGAGAAATTATTACTCTAACTCTGAGGCACTGAGCTGGGCGTGTACATAAATAATCTTACTCAATACTCACAATGATCCAAAGAAGTACCGATTAGCATCACATTCTGTAGATCAGAAAACAGATAAAAGTAATTAGGTAGCTCATGCCAGGTCACAGTCAGGCTGACTCGTCCCATGCTTTCCAGGACGGCACACTTCTCCACCTTCTGAGGCGTGCAGCCCTGCACCCGGCTGGCTGAGCGGCAGCCAGAGGCTACCTTCACAACACAAACAGCTTCGGGAGTAACGGACGGGGAAGAAATCACACAGACCCTTAGGACTGTTTACACTACTCTGAGACTACACGCAAACTCACAAGTCCAAAAATGTTCACACACCATTTATTTGCTCATGATTTTTATCAATCCTATTGTTTGGCTAAAACAAAGCAGTGCTCACTGGAGACAGAACAGTTCTTTTTGAGTCAGTGTGGGACCAGGGGTGAACACCAGAAAACTCTTTCAGTTGCCACCTCTGTCCACCTGGACCACTGTGAAATTTTCCTCTGTTATCCCTTGGCAAATGCATCATTTACTTGTTACTCCCGCCTCTCTATCTGCTCATTAACCAAGAACAAGCAAATGACATTTCTTGTCACTTGGAACTGTAAATATAAAAGCAAATCTAGGCAATGAAATGAAGTGGCTGTGCTCAGTAGTTGGAGGGTCACCTTATGCAAGTAGGTGTTTATGAGCAAAAGAATAGAACGTTTGGGATTTGTTATAAAATATTCCAGAAGAAAATTAGAGAAAAACAAGACTGGAAAAATTTGGTAACTGTGGAAGTTAGATGACAGGAATACTTGTGTATGCTGACAATTTCCCAATGACAAAGTTTGTGTGTGTGTGTTTTTTAAGTGGGTCATCCTGGTGATCCAAAATACACCTGAATCAATTTTTTGATAACATTTATACTACTTTGTCTGCTTAGAATTCAAGCTGGGGTTTAGCTGTTTTCTAGACAGCACAGTGCCACATCTTTAGAAGCATGAGAAGAGCGAAAAGCCCCAAACCACCAGAATTTAATGTGAGTGAAATGAAAAGTAATTTCTTACATTTACAATCAGAACAGATTTCAAAACTAGAAAGCAAGTTGCCAGAGTGACATATAACAATTCAATTATGTAATTTAAGAAATCACCTGGATGATACCAAATTCAACTTGTTTTTCATTAAACTATATGACAACCATCATTTTGCTAGGTAAGAATTTTTTTGACATTGTCTTTTGTATTTCTCTACTTCTTTTTCCATCATTTAGCACAGTGTCTGGCACCTAAGAACTCAGTAAGGGGCAGCTCTCAACTATATTGTTATTTATAAATGATAGTGAGTCGAACATCATTTCTAAAACTCTTTCCAACTCTTTGGTTTCAACAGTCAGCAGTCCAAGAAAACACAGGAGAAAGAAGAAAGGGAAAACACTGTATGTGTAAATGGGGTGCTATCCCTTTGTCACCGATGATACCAAATGATGGATCCCATAAAGGGCTCCCAACCAGAAAATCCAACAACCTCCTCAGCAGGCCAGACAGTCCACTTCATCAACCACCACAAGAATGGATTACAAACGCGCCCAGTTGTCCTTCCTGGATGGTGGCACAAAACCTGTGCTGGGAGGATCCAGTACTTTCACCTCAACATTCACAACCTATTATGTGACTATTGATCATCTTTTATTAATTACTCTCTTGTGTAACATGTTCCTTACAGTTACTCTCTACTCTTTTTATGACCGAGTTGTTTTTTTCTTTCTTCTTTTTTTTACATGTCTTAATTTTGTCTCTTAGGAAATGCCCTCCCCTTTAGTGTGTATGTCTTTCCGGAATAAAGATGTCCTTTTCCTCAGAGAGGAACACCCCTCCAACCTCAACATACAACAATCTCTTATTTCAGGTGTCGCTATATCCTTGGATGATATCACAGGAGAATTCTATTTTCCAAAAAGTAATCTGAACAATTAAATGGGGATATTAATGTGTAGGGGGGGATTTCTTTCCCTAGTTGTCAGCTGGCAGCACTGTAAGTAAAACTTCAGTTAGAGCAGAAACAAAGATTCTAAATTCCTCAGGTACACACATGGGCCAACTCCGATTCCTAGCAATCATTCCTCACTTCAGGGCTCTCCAGAAAAGCTTTGCCTATTCTTGGTGTTCTTTAGCAACAACACTAAAAATCTTCCCTATCACTCATTGTGTCTCATTTTGGATGGGGGTTCCTCAACTTGACATCCTGTCATATTAGTTGGGAAGGATTTTTAGTGCCCCATAACATTCGGGCTACAAACCAATGGGATACTTGTAAGGAACCACAGCTCAGCACGAAGACAGAAATGTAGCATCACAAACAGCACTCTCTTTCCGGCTTCCAGGGCACATGTCTGGGATCAGAATCATCAACCACACTCTCCCTCACTTCTGCCTCAGGCACCCTGTCCCAACACCCCACCAATGGGCACCCCAACCCACCATCCCACACAAAGCTCTTCACTCAAAACCCAAACCTCCTCATCCCCGCACCCAGAAGCACTGTAAGCACAACGGAACGGTCACAAAGTGGAAACAAGGAGAAAGGTCCCGACTTTAGTTTTGTCCTACTCTGTCTGCTCGGAGGTCAGGCTGGGGTTTAGTTGTTTTCTAGAGAGCACAGTGCCACACCTTCAACCCGTGAAAACAGCGGAAGCCCCAAACCACCCAGAACTTACCTAGGGATACAGGCTAGGTAGGAAATGAGTCTCCTGAGATCTTCCTGTCGTATTCTGTCATGATTGCTGCGGGCTGGAAAGGTTAAAATGGGACCTCCACGTTTATCTCTGCCACCTGAAAAACAAACATTTAGAGCACACTGAGACAAAAACAAGAGAAGACAGGACACTAACACACTAATGTGCCACTGAGTCGGGCGGTGTCACCCATTCACTCACGCACAGCTGTACCCTTATCAGCTGCATGGCCAGAAAGCACAGTGCGAAAGGCCATGGTGCCTGTTTCAGTGGGACATGGCCAGGCTAGCTCATCCCTCTCGAGACTCTGTAGAAGTGTGAGATATGACAGAAGGCCTTGTCCTTTTCTTCCAATGTGTTTCCTCCTTTCTTCAGTTTCACGTTGGAAGGGAGAAAAGTTTTCACGTATATGTGCTCACTCACCTCAACCAACCAACTACCTCCCCTACCGCCCCACTCTCCCACTCTCCTCCACATTTCCCACTCCTGCCCCGCACCCTGCATTCTAAGCTCTCTCTTTGCTACCATCAAACTGGGCTCTAAGTCTTGAAAGGGAAAAAGACAAGAATGTTCTTTGAACCTCACACTGATGACAACTTTATATAATCTGGATCTAGGGCGGCTTCCTCTCTCAAGGGTAGTACCTGACTCCAATGGTTAACAATCTCTTGTACAAAGCCAAGCCACGTATACCAAAAAAAGGCACGGGGTGGGGGTTCGAGGGGGTAGCTTAGTGCGCAAGAACTGTAAAGCAGAATTTAATGAGTTAAGGACTTCAGAAAAGTTACATCGCATACTAAGTACAAATCTCAGATGACTGGCCTTTGATAGGTACGCAGAAATATTAACACGGACACAATTCTAATGAAGTCTGCTTACCACTGACCATTTTTTGTGAAATTTTCACATATATTTTATTACTTCCATCAGGGTTTTCAGGAAAGAAAACAGAGAAAAAAAAGAAGAACTAAGCCTTCCCAAGTGGATCCTTCCTTTAATTTTATAACTCTGGTCTTCTGTCTTTGGAAGTACAGCATTAAGATCTCAAGACTCAAGTCACAATATACAACTCTGAACTATTTTCTCATCTTTAATTACCTCACCAATTTAGGCAAAATTAAAAAGCAAACAAATAACAACAGAAAACCAGATTGTTTCCTTTTAAAAAGCCAAGAAGGTATTCAGCAGAAGATGTTATTTTAAAAATACACTTTATGAATATGGGCGCTTACAACTTCCTGGGATGATTAGCATTCTCTCTAAACAGGAATAAACTTAATTCTGAACATTTAAAGTGATCCACATGTACTGTTCAGTTACACAGTCTAGAAAAGCATTAAATTATATATAAATCCAATAATTCTGGTATTAAATGGGAACAGCACAAAATCATAGCTAGTAACACATTCTATGCATGGTATCCAGTGGTTGACACACACGTTCTCATTTGGTCACAACAACAACCCTGTTAAGAGATTTTATCATTCCAGCTGTATAATTAAAGATACTGAAGGTCAAAGAGCTTAAATACAGACAAAAGGACTCTGCCAGCGTGGTTACAACTGGGTCTTTTGCCCTGACAAGAACTTACATAATTTTTCAAACTAATGGCTGTATTTCTTTCTAAAGCAGTAAAAATGTGATAGGGACAACTAAATGATGAGCTCCTAGGCCTTTTTTATGAATGAAAGGTACTATTAAAAGTGAGAGGCAGTACTGTTATAAAGAACAGAATGTCATTACCAAGGAGTCGTCTAAAATGTCAGATAGTATTTTGGGGGTAGCATCAATGTCTCTAGTTTTCTGAAATACCTCTTGTCTCCAATATAAGACAGGAAACCATTTTAATATTTTTATTCCCCAACATCTTTCATTCTTTTCAAAAAGGATTCAACATTCTTAATAAAAAATATTACAGCTCAACATATATTATAGAAACTTGAGATTTTAAAAATATAGTATGGTATTTAGACTAAAACATTCACCCCACTCTTGGTAAAGAGAATCATGTCTAATGTTTTTCTGAATTACCATTCTGAATTCTTTAAATGCAACATAATGCTTGGCTCAGTAGGGAGATGAGATGCCAAGGGCCCATGTTCAACTCTTCTCCCTCTGGGATCATCATATCTCCCAACACAAACAAGACAGGGTCTACCATGGTGTGAAAAGTGAAATCCAAACTCTGCCCATCGAAGAGTCACGTGATGAGTGAACAGGTGTGCACACTGCTCAGGCCATTCTGCTCACTCCAGAGCTGAGAACTAAATGTAAGTGTGTGCAGAAGTAGTGAGTGCTTTCCCTACACTGTTTCACCTATCAACTAGAGATTTTCCCCAACCCGGCAGCACTGGCAAAGAGTCCCCTGAGACTTACCAGCGAGCTCACCCCCTGAACAGGCTCCCATTCATGTCCTAAAAAAAGAGTATTTGAATCTAAACTTGAATTTCAAAATAGAGGGGAAAAATTCAAGTTGTCATTTTTGTTTTCCCAGAATGGAGCTTCAGAAAACTCTCTAGGGTAGTTTTAAAACTTCATAAAATAATCACTTATGATTTTAGATATTTAAACAAAAATTGCATATTCTCTAATTAACTAATTTAAAATTTTGTTTTCACTTGCTAACCTCCCTGCATGGGGGTGTATCTTCCCATCTGTGGAGTGTCACAGTCGGTGACAGGCAAGTGCCAAAACCACCCATCTGCTGAATCCTCCCAGTGAGGTTAAAAATAAATATATTAGAATTAATGAAATGTAATATTAGTCCAGAGGTACATGGTCCCTGAGCGCCAAGGAGCTTAAAAGTAGTGCCACAGATGTCTGTTTGATTTATAGGCACCGAGATTTAACTTGTTTGCAAATGTCACAGAAGGTATCCAATTGAAAATACTGTCTGGGTACTGAAGCAGAAAAGTTATAACTTCAATGTTCTCATTCCTGAACTAATAAATATAATAATTATAATAATACCGTAGCTTATAAAAGCATTATGTACTAGAAATACTAATATGTGCCTGACGTCAACCCACAGCCTCGCAGTAAGACAGGCAGGACAGATGTCAGTCCCATTTTATGGACAGGAAACTGAGCACCTTAGTGTGGACAATAAAAAGAAAAGGGCAGGAAGTCCATTTCCTGCACCTACCTACGTCACAGGATATCCAGGCAAGAGAATTTTACAGTCTCTGGGCCTCTCCACGTCCACAATCAAAAAATGACAGCCCATGAGGGATTATCTGCCTATCCAAGTGCACGTTAGTAAAAAAACAAAACAAAACAAAAAGGACACTGCTTTATTTTCAATTCTTATAAAAACCACATCCTGTCTGCTCTTCCTGTCCTTATTATTTCTATACGGCACCTATTACTTTCTAGTCAATCACATAACTTACACATTTTTTTTGTCTGTCTCCCCAACAAGAATGGAAGTCTAAGGAGGCAGGCACCTTTGCTTATTCAATGATATATATACTCTCAGTGCCTAATGAGAGACGTACGGGCACATAAAAGGTACTCAATAAATGTCTGCTGTATGATGGATTCTTCTTCTATACCCCACACAAATTTAATTAATAAGTTCAGTGGTACCTCAGTACTCGTCATTAATTCGTTCCAGAACTTGTGACGGGTGCCAAACTGACGAGTACCGAGTGATGAGGCATTTTCTCTTGCAGGGCAGCATCGTGAATCATATAAGGTCTAGCAAGTGTGACAAGTCTGGAGCTAGCACTGAGTGCTAAAACATTTTTTTTCTCATCAAAATGGGATGTGTACCGGGTTTGAAGAGATCTGAAATTGACCAGTACCAAGGTATAACTGTACCTACCATCATGGATCAGGAAGTTAAAATGGAAATGCCTGAATACTTTTATATGAGGAAACACCGATGCTAAATAAACTGAGGTTTATTTTAATATCAGAAAAAAAGGCTGAAAGGGTACCACTTTATAGCTACAAATGTCTGTGTGACGATAACATCCTTAAACCCAGTGACACTCATTTCTCTCAAAACTCCAGGACTTAGTCTCTTGAGCTGTGTGGCCCAGAATGACCATAGGCAGCTACAATCAGAGTTTCCCCTTTATCTTTAAATAAATTAAGAACTCATCTTTCACCCAATGAGAATGAACTTCTCTTGGAAGGCACACTTAGTTTGAGAAGTACAATGTAAATTTCAATGAACCAATTCATTTTCCTCTGTATGGCCCTTATTTGAATTTCTGGATCACAACACCATTGAAAACTATCCTTTATGTCCCCTGCCCCCATCCTGAGGAACAGTCTTAACTCAGGACTGTGAAAAGCTCTGAAAAGATGTGGTTTACAGAAGAAAAATTATGGCTACAATCTCTAAGTTTATCAAGTACCAAAGCTCTATTAAAAGGGTGTCCACTGGGCCCGCCCCCCAGGAGCGGCCAAAGCCGACTGCTCACCAGCCCTCTTCCTTCACGGGCTCGCCTCCTCCTGCCTCATCCTGAGAACCAGAAACTGGCTTACAGACCATTTATAATGAAGACTCTAAGAGGACTCTAGACTTCTGGGAAGTCTTCTGACAGTACGTGGCCTTCCAGTCAGCCACTGAGGACTCACACTATACTAAACACTAATAATATACGAGATAGATGGGAGATACCCATTTCCCTTTCTGTGAAATACAGATCTCTGCAAAACCGGAGTAAGGAGAATTAAGGTCAGTAGTCACAATACTAACAGCAAGCCTCTGGGCAATCAACTCCTACCTTCCTGTCAATATACCACTTGCAAAGCTGAATGAATGTTCACCTTGCCCCCAAAAGCTACTCTAAAAAAGTAACCTAATGTCCATCCACAGGGAAGTGACTGAATAAACTGTGTTGTACATATGCATAGTATAGTTACTACAACTGCAAAAGAAATGAGGACTCTCTCTATGTACTGCTTTCAAGAACACTGTTTAAAAGAAGGCACAGGAAATGACGCGTAATAATTACTGTTTCTCTAAGGGGAGGAAACATGAGACTAGATGGATGGCTAGATAGATAGAAAGCTCTTATGTTAAAAGTACAGGAAATAAACCAAAAACTATAGCGGAAGGGGTACAGGGTGAAAGAGGTAAAGAAAGAAAATAAATTTAACCACATCTTACCTTTACCTTTTTTTAGTTTTTAACCTTGGAGTGATGCACACATTGTATTTAATATTGAAGCCAGATTAGGCTGTTGGTTTTTTTTTTTTTTTTTTCAAACCTTAGGAATGTAAAGCAAAATGAAACAAATGATCCTGAGTTTCAAGTAGGAAGGGACTTGATCTGCACAGAGAGGAACTACTTTATGTGACTTTAAAACACAGAAATAGGAGAGTACATTCCTGGTGGCACATACTCCTGGGACAACAAAACAACAGAAGTCACACTGTGGCAGTAACATCAGGATTACAGTGTAAAGAAGCAAGTATGTTGATGAGGGTAGGAACTGAGATTTTTAGCATAAAGGAGATATAAGTACATAATCAAAGAAAAATAAAATATCTGTAACCCTAAATGTGAACTGGAAATTTTAGCATGGAGTTATGGCATCTTAACTCATAGGTGTGTGTGTGTGTGTGTGTGTGTGTGTGTGTGTTTATATTACAGCTTCATTCCCCACCAAAGGAGCCAGGGGACGTTAGAAAAATAGCTATCTGCACCTGTGGAGCAGGACACAAACAAGTTGGGTATGAAATATTTGGTCACAGCAGCAAAGAGAGAAGGTGTATTACTGTGGTACATGGATTCAGGAGCCAATCTAAACAGGCTCCCACTGTCCAAAGATGGAAAAATTTTAACTTCATTAAAAGAAAAAGAAATGTACAGTGAATTAAATACATCAAATATAGTTAAAATCATGAGCTCGCAATGAGAGTTAAAAAAAAACCCTTCAACATTTTTTTTATTAGTCTGAAATGTCTAATGGTCATTTTTCATTAATCTGAAAACTGGTAATGGACAAGAATCAATCATTTACACTGCTTTTCTTGTATGAACTGTGTTCTCAGGGTAACCAGGAAACTGAGAGACATTTCTCTTTATGGAATATACAAGCTGATAAATGAAGAAGAAAGGATATACCGTATTTTTCGCTCTACAAGACTCATCTGACCATAAGACACACCTAGGTTTAGAGGAGGAAAACAAGAAAAAAAATATTCTGAAACAAATGGTGTACTAAAATATTTAATAAAATATAACAGAATAATATTTGAACCATGTAAAGTGAACAGCAGTCAACAGTGGTATTAAGAACCATCATCACTGTCATTAACAAATGAGGAGAAACTTGAAGGTTTAAGTACTCTTCTAGTTTTCTGGGAACCCCAAGAACTCATCATCGCTAGTGTCAGAATTTATGAAGCTCAGTTGCTCACAATCACTGACATCACTTTCTTCACTATCTTCATACTGACCAGACGCCCTGAGATTCAGCAGTAAAGTGGGACATTTAAGCATCCCCAGGGGGTTTGCGTGGGCCCACCGCTTCCTCTTCTAACAGCTGTTGCCACCACTGACAGGTCAGGTAATACACATCATGGTCTGTGACGCAATATTTGCTCCATAAGAGGCACAGACATCCCCCACCACCACCACCACCACTTTCGGGGGGAAAAAAAGGGCATCTTATGGAGCGAAAAATACAGTAATTAGAATGTCAGCATGCTGCAACCCTAGTAAAATACTAGATCTAAGCAATGATCATCAATAAATGCTTAACCAGACTCTCCCAATAAAACTCCCAGTAGAACTACCTAATACTACTCATAAAGGATTTTTGCCTCCTTCCCTGCAAAACCTAAGCTAAGTCTAGTCAACACTCAAGATTTACCTCCTAGTTTACACGAAATACAGGGAACAGAGAACATGTTAAATGACCACCCAGGGATGCAACCAGCAAAATCGAATAAAATGTAATAAAATCTACAGGAAAACACCTGGTTTCCTCACCTAATAAACATAAAGGGGTAAGACAAAAATAATAAGCAAGAGAAAGAACCTACAAAATAAAAAAGACGGCAGACATATCAACTAATTGCAACATGTGTCCTATAAAAATACATTATACAACAAGCAGGAAATTTGAATATTGACTTTTATATTTAAAAATCACTACTTATTTTTGGGTCTGTTAATGAAAATGTGGATTTTTTAAGCTTATTTTTTAGACAACTAAATATTTATAAATAAAATATGATATCTGTAATTTACTTTAAAATTATCCATAGTGAAGGGAGGGAAGGAGTGAATAAGAACACAGGTGAAGCAAGATTATTGAAGTGTACCGTGGGTTCACGGAAATTTATTATATTGTTGAAATGTTGCATAATTAAAAAATGAGGGTGGGGGGGGTGTTCTTAATTCTGGTAGTTGTCTGTGAGTTCTTTTTAAGGCCCAAACCCTAGTGGCATAAGGAACCACATGTCATGGTTGGAATTATATATAGGATGTCATATAGAATAGATATGGATGAGTATATATGTGTATATATATACACACATGACATTAAATACATAATATGTACTACATGAACTATATATAAATATATATAATGCATTAAGCATATACCTAATAAACAAACTATACACACTATTAAGTAGAAACTACAGGACACACTACTTAGTACCCTCCTTCTGACTTCAAGCATGAATTGAGATGTGTACCAAACCCCATTTAATACTACTTTCTGAATGGAGAAAGTAGCATTTTGCTCTCTTACTTAGGTGCAATGGGGATTACATTTTAGAGTATCTGGAGATGAGACTGAGGATCAGAAATATTCATCTCCAAGGAATCCTCACAGGTTTTTTAGATCACGACCTAAGAAGCAGCTCATGGAATCACTGATTTTTTGGCCTGTTTTTTGGAGAGCCCTGGTATTCCCCTTAGATTTAACTTACTAAAAGCCACTCACATGGAGAGCTTTTACAAAGGCACCATAATATCCCTTATTATTTTTAAAAATAGGGTCTTAGCAGAAAGGTTAGCAATTGCCAGCACTGTGGGGCTGGGGAAATGGGGGATAGAGCCTGGGGCTTTTGAGGGGTTTGTAGAAATATTCTGGAATTAAGACTGTGATGATGGTTACACAACCTTGTAAATATACGAAAAATCACTGAGTTGTACACTATAAAAAGGTGGATTTTTTGTTATGTGAATTACTTCTCAATAAGAAAAAAAGGGTTCACAGATGAAATTTTTTTAAAAGTTAACTCGTTCTTTGTAACTTTTCCCCAAAAATATTTCACCACACAAATAATCGTTTGTTTTCAATTTTATGTTCCTTTCCTTTCCGCTTAGTAAATGAGATAACAGTAAGCCTAAAGCAATTTGCAGTCAGCTCATGCCAATGCAGCTTGCCAGTTCTGGTCATAAATTAGGAAGTACAATACTATAAAGTTGTGGTGGCACCTACTAACCGCACCTCGTTAACACAGCTGGTGAAGTCCTACCAGCTCTCGTAGTTTAACACAGTTCGGTATTAATTTTTTGCAATACAAAACTTCCCTCTCCACTAGACACCCAGCTTTAATCCCCCTGCAGAAGTTGAGGTTTTAGCAAAGATTCATGATATAATTCTAAAAGACTAATGATTTCATTTCCTCAATTCGTTACAAGGGAAATAGTTACAGTTTTGAAAGGAACTTAGATAAAAAATGTCATATAATAATGTATTCTGTTATTAAATGCCTAATAAAACAATGAATTCAAATAAAAATCTCCTATCTTAACCTTGCACAGCTTTACATGCCTGTCTCCAGGGCGTAACAAAAGAAGACAGAGTCATAACTAGGGGGTTAAGGAACAAAAGAGGGGACAAAAGGAACAGGTGCTCTCATCACAAATCCAAACTTTAAAATAAAAAAAACTGATCAACATGTGACAGACAATCAGGTTTCTTTAGGTCTTTCTTACTGATGCCTCTAATACTTAGCAGTAGAGTCTTTTCATTCTGTTAACTGTAAAGTCCATCTGTAAACCACAAAGTCAGGAGTTCACAAAACTGGCATGAGCCTATATTATGCAGTTTGTCAGTAAATGATTAGAAAACAGCAAAGGCTACTTTTAACACAGTGAATTACAAGCCAAGAGTGGTTTGCTTTTTCATTTTTTAACCATGTGTTCCCATTGATCTAAAGCACTGTCTTATATTCATGAACTTCATATAATCTTCTGTTAACCTTTCAAATGCATTATGTGTTATATTTACTTCAGCAAAACTATCAAACAGTGTCTGATACTTCTAGACAGAAAGCAAGATAAGAGTAATAAAAACAACATAGAAAGCTGCATCCTAAATATATGCAAGTCCCACAGACCAAAAGGACACATAAACTACCTAAAAGCAGCCAGCGGAGTTACAAATTCAAAATAAAACATGTTCAAGAGGAGACATCAGATCAGCATAGCAGGCCTGTTTGACAAAGATAAACAGTTATCAAGGGAAACATACCCAGAAAGCATGTCGAAAAGCATGTGACCATCTCCAGATTTACTTTCTTGTAAAACAGGGCAGAAAAATCTTGCAAACCTTTGTTTTTGAAACTGGTGCCAAAAAGGTGTAATACCCAAAGGCTGTTCTGTTCATGGAGGAGGGAGTTCCCAAGGAGACAACCCCCAAAAAAGCCCTAAAACTGATGCTCTATGTGCAGAAGGCAGGAAAGTCAAGTGTCCCAAAGCCCGAAGGACTGGTGCTGTCTGTCACCACGCTGCAGGAGGGCAGGTGCCCCAAGGATGAGCTTCTCCAGGTAAGTGGAGGACCCAGCTGGTAAAGCTCACCAGGGCTCCCAAGGTGCACGATAAGGGCTGTAGGAACTCCAGGACCAGAGAGGCCATGGGTATACAAGCTTCCTCACATCCTCAAAGAGGAGGCAACAGATAGCTACAGAGTGCAAAAAGCCAAGGTAGAAAATTCAGGACACATCAAAATACGGTCACATTCCCACTACTTCAGCATGAAATGAGAGCCATTTAAAAAATCAGTTCTTTTACCTAACTGATCAGGGCAAAAGAGCCAAATGCTTGCGGAATAACAGACACAAACATTTCGATCACCAGTGCTATCTGATTTACAATGTGCCTCCCAGCTAGTAAAAAAAAAAAATGCTTCATGCACTAATTTCTCAGGAAAATGCTGCAAGAATAAAGCAGGTAAAAATCCATCGAAACACCCAGGCTTCTGTGGCGGGGCAGGTGAAATAGGTTGGTATTTCAGACTCTGATGCTGTATCAGAAGTAGTCAGGGATCAATAAAGCAGATTAGAAAGTTAAACTTTACCTGAAAGGTATGCAACTTTTTCCTTTAAAATTGGCAAAACATCCATAGCTTTCATTTCATCGTTTTTGCGAAACCCTGAAATACAGAAGAAGAAAATAAAATTACTAGGTTGCCTGAGTGACATTTAATTTCTTAACCATCCCATCCAATGCCAGCACAGCAGCTTTCTTCACACCCATGAAGTCAGCTCAGAAATATCGTCATTTGAAAACATCTGAATTCTGTGAGGAAAAGTCTCTGACCACACAGTTATTGTCTATTTTAATGCCAAGCAAAGATCTGCCCACAAACTCAGAGGCTACTGTACCAAGCAGGCTCTCAGCTATGTCTAACAATCAAAATCCAGCCCCAAAAAGACAGGTTATAAGATCAGTCCATCACTTCAAAAATCTTCATTTTAATCTTGCAGATTAATGTAAATACTGGCAGATAGAGCAGCAACGTTGTTTTTAAAAAATCTGCTACTTGTGGCGCACTGAAACCTCTAGGGGGAGCCCAATGCCTCATCCTATCTGACTTCTGAGTCTTTAAAAATAAACAGTGGCAGGGAGGAGAGGAGAGGAGAGATTATAAATAGCTGGGGACTGGCCACAGCTCCCTGTTGGCTCCATCCTTCTAGGCTTTCTGGGTCATGCCCCCCTGGGGGAATGTCACTGACTAATGTCGTGAGATGGCCCAGTGCCACCTGCTTCAGAGGGTGGCCACTCTCACTGCAAACCAACTCTCCCCACGCCCCTCAATACCTTAGAAGGCCAAGTGGAAATCTTGTGGAAAAGAAGCATGCAGCAGGCAAGTTGGGCCAAGCCAACTTCCTTCTTAGCAAAATGAATTCTTACAGCCCAAACATGTCCTGCCAGCTCACCAGGGCGAGTGCCCACATGGGAGTTTGAAGTCAACAATGTTTATACTCATGATAAGGCCGCGGGATATTTGTCTCGGAAGTCTCTAACAGAGGTCATCTAGGTTCGGGGATGCTGGATAGACTCATCAAAACTAGTCACTATGATTATTAGCAGAGCACTCTCTGGAAAAAAAGAAAGACTGCTGCCCCATCCCTATTTTCCTGTTTGTTTTTGCCCAAACAGTCCGAGAAAACATCCAAAATGTAGGCTTGGTAACACAACCAATGCAAACATGTAGACCTGGAATTAGAAAGTAAACTGGAGCTTCCACTTCAGGTCTGTCTAAGCGGCTCTTATTGGACCAGCCCTGCCACACATTAAATCTACCAACGCAACTATGCGAGGCACTGGAGAATGACCGAAAGCAGGGAGGGACACTTGGGAAAAGGAAATGACATTGGGCGCACCTCCCCTCTTAGGGATTTAAGCCAGAGTACAGAACCCAGTCTAAACCATGTGCAGCTGCTAAAACGAGAATTAGAACACAGCTCAGGGCGACCTCAGCAGCCAAAATTGGGAGGAGAAATCGTGGAAAGGAGAAGGGAAGCCCCCAAAATCAGAGTATAAACTTGGACCAAATCTCTGGCTGTCCTGAGCCTCACATTTGCAGGGCAAGCTCCAAGCAGCTTAAGCTCTAAGATAAGGACAAAAGATGTGGCCACAGTTCGAGCTGTTGCCCACAGCAGAGGAGACAGTTTGTAGCTTGAGTCCAGCCAGGTTAGTAGCCTGCTAAAGCAAGCAAGTGAACAGCAACAGAAGCAGCACCTCCGGGAGGGATATAACAGGAGCCAATCTCTACAACATTATCATTCACAGAAGCGAAGAATGACTAAATTAACAGTGTGCTTTGATTGTTTTCAAGTAAATCTTTTCTGTCCAGTATAATGGGATTAACAGTGACACTGACAATCACCAGAGCTTGTACACAAAGAAGCCAGTAAACAAATCTTGACGAGGACCCTGAGGTCCAGGAGGCTTGGTGGGACTATGGCTGGTCATGAAAGGGCTCAACACAACCTGCACCTCCAGATCACAGGGCCATTTTGCTTTCCAACACACCACACTTAGTGCTGGCAACCTACCAAGCTTGTAAAACAGTGGCTATTTATAAAAGGCAAAACAAGAGCCAAGAGGTCTGCAATTTCATCCTTAAGGTTTCTTCAAAATTTTTGAATGGATGTAATCTAGTCTCAGCAATCCATTGCCAGCCATTGGGTAATTCACTGACTGAGCCTACATGATTGATTACATCCGATTCCACTGGAGGGGGTCACAGGAGGCAGTAGGGCAAAGGCAAAGAGAAATTAGGTACCACCTCAGGCCTCAAGGAGACTAGCTTTATGTACCCAGAGAATAAGGCATAGTATGAAAAGTTCCATAAGCAGCACAAAGTGCTGGGTGACCCAGGTAAATGTGGAAGCAGACCAAATGCTAGAAATACTAGAAAGGATTAAGCCTTACCTGTAGATCCCAACCTACAGTGATCTGAAAAGGACACCCTCCCCCAGCTTCTATTGCTACCAGATATGGGAAGGCATGCTTCCCAGCACTCCCACACAGCCCATGCCCACAGATGCCCTGGCCAAGACACAGCAAAGCCCTCCGAGAAGTGCCACCACAAACTGCAGTCCTGGACTGCCAGACTCCAGAAACAGGAGCCCCCCACCTGTGGGTCTGACTCCCTTTCACACAACCCTCAACAAGGAGAAGGTCCTAATCCCCATGCTGGTGCCTCAAAAGAGGACTGTGTCTGACTTCTTAATTACGATATGCTTGACAACTCCTGCTGACTCTCTGAACCACACCTACATATTAATACCCTCCATGAAGTGAGTGGCGGAAGTTACAGCTGCCATGTTCCAGGCTACTCCACAGGAAGAATATCACACTGGTGTGAAAAGAAGGTGAAGAAAACAAAACTTAACAATGAAAATTGCAATTTTCTACATCCCACTATAAGCCACAAACTCACTCCCATGTATCTTCATTTTCTTAAAGCTGTGGTTACATTAGTCTACCAGCTCCTGAATTTCCCCCCTAAAAAAAGCCAGTCTTTCTAGAGGAGGAAAGGCACGTGAATCAATGGCTAAACTAGTGCTGAAATGTGTTACACTTGTATTGTGATATATGTACGTTGTCCAAACATAGACTAGAATATATATTCTGAACAGTTTTACCACAATGTTTTCGTTGAATATGTCGCAGGGAGAGAAATGTTAATGTTATTAAAACAGTCAATTAAAAGTTTCTAAACAGAAAGAAAATAGGGGAGGAAAGCAGAAATATAAAACTAACCACACAAAGAAATTGAGTTTGTGGTTATTATGGAGGTCAGTCAGTTAAGCATTATTTTTAATTGCATTTTCATTTTTATTTTATTTTTTGAAGGTTCTTTTTCTTTTTTTCTTAGAGAGAGTGGAAGAGAGGGAGAAAGAGGGACAGAAACATCGATGTGCAAGAGAGACATCATTTGGTTGCCTCTCGCATATACACAACTGAGGACCTGGCCTGCAACCCAGGCATGTGCTCTAACTGGGAATTGAACTGGCGACCTTCTGGATGGCAGGCTTACACTCAATCCACTGAGCCACACCAGCCAAGGCTCATTTCCATTTTTAAAAAGGCACCCAATAGGCAAAAGACTGAGGAAGTATGTATACATACTAAAGTCAGATTAAATACACCATGTAACTTTCAATTAAAAGCAGGAAGAACTCAGTCATGAAATATCCTCAGATCAAAAAGGCAGATTCTATTCCAAGGCCCGAAGGGCTATTTCTGAAAAATGAGTATGTGACTATAAAAAAATTAGAGAAATGGTTTCTGTGCTATTCCACTGATTCTAGAGTACAGTACAGAAAACTCCTATGGTCTTCTTCCGTTATACATTCAAGGATCTAGCAGTGGTTCCTAAACTTTTGGAACAAAGGGATATGCTCAGAGACTATTCCAGGAAGCACACACCTCTCCTCCCACACCCACAGAGAAGGAAAGGAAAAGCAAATGCCACCTTGGAGTGATACTTCTGAGATCACAGACATCTTTATGCCGTAGACCAGGAGTCAGCAGCAGTTTTCCTTCTAAGTGTCACCAAGGGAATTTGAAATTGCCAATAATATGTGGAAGGGGGCATTATGAAGAAAATTTATTGAAAAATTAGAAGAGAGAGGGCAGAAAAAGAGCAACTTGAAGCAGCCTCGGTGCCTCTGCAGTCCGGCTGCCCCTCCTGGGCTCCATACTAGGACCACCACTGCCTCTCTCACTGCTGCTGCCTCTTTATTAGGCAAGAATTTCTTTGGGACTTCCAGTCAGGACGGAGGCATAGGTAGACATGCTCTGCCTCCTCACGCACCTATAGAGAGAATTACAACTAGATCTCAAAAAGCAAATAACACTCAGAAATGTCAAAAGAATCAAGCCATATGGAAGTCCGACAACCAAGGATTTAAAGAAGCCACATTCATCCAGATGGGTAAGAGGGGTGGAGTTGCAGAGATGGGAGGAGAGGCACAGAGACCCGATGTGGTGCAGAGATGTGGTGGTGATGGTGGAACGGAGGATGTCACATTCACATATGGTAGGTAAAAATCAGGAGGATACCTAGGAAGCAGGCTGCCCAGCCCAGGGTTCCAGAGCCAGGAAGATAAAGTCCCATAACTTCCAGCTGCAAAAACTAGTGGGGGCTAGGGTGGCAGAGGAAGCTGCCGGATTCAGAAGACTTGGCTTAAAGGGCCTGTATGGTCTTAGAGTATTCACAAATCCACCTACTCTGGGATTCACCACTATGGAAACAGCTGGAAGTGCACCAGTTGCATACAGAAAGTGAGTGAAGTGACTGAAAATGGGGCTAGTGCCAGGCAAACATCCAGAAGCCAGGCAGCAGCACTGTCTCCTCTCTGAACCCTCCCCTGAAACAGAGCCAAAAAGCAGTGAAGAAGGTTGCCCCACCCTGGCAATTACCTACGTCTCCACCCAACACAATTTACAGATATCTTTCTTACAATAGGTCACACTACTAAGACAGGGAGTCAAAGCAGCTCTACTTAATATACAGAAACAAACACAGGGAGGCTGCCAATTTGAGGAGACAAAGAAATATGGCCCAAATGAAAGAACAGAACAAAACTCCAGAAAAAGAACTAAACAAAACAGAGATAACCAACCTATCAGATGCAGAGTTCAAAACACTGGTGATCAGGATGCACAAAGAACTCAGTACAGTAACAACATAAAGGAAGAAATGAAGGTTACACTAAGTGAAATAAAGAAAAATCTACAGGGAACCAACAGTAAAGGGGAGTAAGCCAGGATTAAAATCAATGAAATAAGCATACAACCAGAGCAGCAAGAAGAAACAAGAGTTCAAAAAAACGAGGATCGCATAAGAAGCCTCTGCGACATCTCCAAACATACCAATATCCATATCATAGGGATGCCAGAAGGAGAAGAAGAAAAGCAAAATATTGAAAACCTACTTGAAAAAATAATAAAGGAAAACTTACCTAATTTGGCAAAGGAAATAAGTCATACAAGTCCAGGAAGCACAGAGAGTCCCAAACAAGCTAGACCCAAAAAGGACCACACCAAGACACATCATAATTAAATTAAAAGATAAAAAGAGAATCTTAAAAGCAGCAAGAGAGAAGCAGAGAATTACCTATAACGGAGTTCCCATAAGACAGTCAGCGATGTTTCAAAGGAAACTTTGTAGGCAAGAAGGGACTGGCAAGAAGTACTCAAAGTAATGAAAAGCAAGGACCTACAACCAAGATTACGCTATCCAGCAAAGCTATCATTTAGAATGGAAGGGCAGATGAAGTGCTTCCCAAACAAGGTAAAGCTAAAGGAGCTCATCATCACCAAGCCATTATTAAATGAAATGTTAAAGGGACTTATTTAAGAAAAAAATCAAAACTATGAACAACAAAATGGCAACAAATTCACAACCATCAACAACTGAATCTAAAAAAAACAAACTAAGCAAACACCCAAAATAGGAACAGAATCATAGATATGGAGATCATTTGGAGGGTTATCAGCTGTAAGGGGGAAGGGGAAGAATGGGAGAAAAAGGTTAAGGGGTTAAGAAGCATAATTGGTAGGAACAAAATAGACAGGGGATGTTAAAAAAAGTATAGGAAATGGAGAAGCCAAAGAAATTATATGCACGACGCATGGACATGAACTAAGGGGATGAATCGCTGGATGGAAGGGGGTACCGGGCAGAAGGGGGAAAAGGGGAAAAAAGTGGGACAACTGTAATAGCATAATCAATAAAATTTATATAAATTTTATATATATATATTAAAAAGAGCAACTTGAAAGAGGTAAATGGCCAAATTCAGAGGACATTTAGTTGTACTTATTTCTTAAATTACTGTATATATTTTTTAAGTTACATAGAGCTTATATTGAAGTATGCAGAAAGATAGATGGGGTCTTGTTACAATTTAGAGTACATTTTGCTACCTGAGACAAAGAAACCAATGTGAATTTTAATGAAATGCTAGCTTCAGGAGGCAGAGAACACAGCCCAGAATGCAGTCAGCCCAGGACCATCCGTTGGTGCTTAAAAGGCATGCATCAAGTGCTCTTTCAAACCAAACCTACAAGGAATTTGATCAGAATGTTCACATGACATCTGTTATTACTCTAAGATCCTGAGATTACTATTTGTTGAATATCATTTGGGGAAAAGGATTTGGGTTAATATAAATGCAGATAGTGCTTGATGATTTCCTTTCCTCTTTCTGGTTTCAAACCAACACAAATAATGCCTTTCCTAAAACAATTAAATTTGAATATTTAGAGATTTTAATATATTCATTTAAAAAGCCTCAACTCCAAGGTTCAGCATGGTATTACTTCTCAAAATTGATTCTGTAATTGCTATTTGGTTCAGCAGCATGTCTTTCTCAGAAAAATTTGAACTCCTTCTTCCAAACTGTTCAAATTTCTTAAAGTGATAATCATTATGTTCCTCATAAAGAAGTAGTTTTTCCTTTCTCTTTCTCTAAATCAGCCTGTTCGCCAAAAGATGGCTGTTTTGTTCCCTGGTGTATCCCAGATACCCAGGACAGAGGCAGGCACAGCATGGTCAACAGACATGACACGGCGGGAGGGAGGGAGGGAGGGAAGGAGGGAGGGAGGAAGGAAGGAAGGAAGGAAGGAAGGAAGGAAGGAAGGAAGGAAGGAAGGAACAAACGTACTTCCTCAGCTTCTTAGACCTGAACCTCCATGTTCCTCAGCACTTCCTATTTTAGCTCAATGTTGTTCAGATGGCCACTCCTCCAGTATGATTTATAAGAAGGAAAACTAACCTCTCTGCCCTAGGAGGAAATATTCTACAAGTTACCATTCAACAATGGAAAATCTTTTAACTGAATCAATGGTCTGAAACTTTAACTATCTAATACTTTACTGGTCAAATCGATTTTTCACTTTTATCTTGAGCATCTGCAAAGAGGGTGCTGTATATTGTTGTTGACAAACACCCTTTGAAGTGAGTCCCTGCTGACCAGAATGCTCACTCACGGTCACTTCCTTGGGATTAAGATTTTTTTAAAAAACAAAAAAGGAACAACATCCCCCTCTCCAATTTTTTTTTTAATTATGAAAGAAAAAAGCACCATGGAAATATTTCCCCAATGAATAAAAGCTTTATATAGCCCATTATTCTACAAGGTTATTATTTTATTTTTTATATTGCGGTTTAAAAATTTAAGATGGAATAAATCAAATAAGTAAAAATAAAAATGAACTAAAAAAATTTTTTTAACTAAAACACAGGTTAATTTTTAACCCCAAATTTCTCCCAGATACTAGTAATAACCATAGTCATTTCTTGATCACCGAGTTGAACAAAATGAACTGGAGCCTTGTTCTGAACTGTCTGCCTGCCTCACCTCTTAGAAGACAATCCACAAGACCAGCTGTGCTTCTCATCCATTTCAGAGACCCTGTCAGCTATACTAAATGGGAAAATTGAAAGTGAAAGAAACTGAAAAAAAAAATCTTATAAAAACACAGGTTGTAGCAGTAATAAAAATGTGTTGATAAATAAAGCAGCATCTTGAAACAAAGACAAAAAGGAACATTAAATAGTAAGCTGGAGAGTTACTATTTGTACCAAGTCTTGGTGGTTATTACCAAATTTTACTCATTAGTTTATCTATAGGAAAAGCAGGCTCCCCGTACCCCAGAACACAAAGAGCAGGGTGATAAATCTCTGCATCACTGGCGCAGCGCATGCGCATGCACCAGTGGAGGTGATGTCACCTCTTCCAGGCAGGGGGTCCGCAGTTCTGACTCCCGGACCTTTCTCTGCAGTGCCTGCAAGATTAGTCACAGATCACAGGGAGCAGCAGTCGTGCGGTACAATGCTTCTGCTATTATGGGGTTTAGTTGGGCAAGCATTCAGACCAGTGTTGCGTAGGAAGGAAGCATTTTAACTAGCCTGAATCCTCATAAAAATGTTAAAGGGACAAAGATACAAGGTTATAAATCAAATGGTTTAAATGTCTTTTTTTACTAACACATAGAAAATTAAAACATAATACAATGCTTATATTATTTTTACATAAGCATAACTATACTCCATACATACACAATATTTATAAAATGCATATAAAGTGAATTAAGTATTTATATCAAGAATATGGACATGTTCACAGATCACCACACAGGAATATGAATAGGGTTTCATAGTACAACATTATAATTTTTACTTAGAATCTTTATGGTTATAGTAACTGCCAGACTGGTTGATTTATTCTTTCACAAAATTTGAGAAGCAATAGCCTGTAACATCATAACTCTAAGGGAAAAAAAAAGCAACATAAGTTTGATTGATTCAAGGGAGTTAAGGCATTTCAACTTACAATAGCTCTGGTTTTTAATGTCTTGAGGAAAAAACACAGAGGATGAACCAAAATAACCAAAAACACACCATAACAAAGTCTTAAACTATAACACACATTTTAATGTAAATGAGACAATCTGTAGAATTTTTAAATTCTAATAATTTCATTATGTATTAACTATGCATTAGAAGTTAATTAAAAAGCATAACTCAAACAGCCAAAAAAAAAAAAATAGTAGTATTATAAAAGGGGATTCTATCTTCTTGTGGTCCCATAAATCAAAACAGAATCAGGTGCCCAGATGTGCCATTCATCTCTGCATCCCTAGGGACCAGCTGAGCACTAAGCACAGAGAAAACGTATCCTCATGTTTGTCTAATGCCCAAAGAAAGAATGCATCCATTTGTCTGCACCTATAAAGCTTGTCAAGAGGTGCCTCTGGGGGAAGGTCACCCAGCTTGTACTTTGGGACCCTCGTCACCCTATCCTAAGCTACATACATACACACACATACATATATATGCACACATATGGTTCTGTGATGCTGACTTATAAGAAGCAGCTTCTTAGGAAAGCTGTTTAGAAATTTAATTTGTATCAAATGAACCACAGTGATACAACTAATACAACCGTATCAAATGATCTGATCCTTAGCAAATCAACCAAGGTTCACTGATAAAAGAAATCTTGTTTAATCATTACATCAAACATTTCATAGATGTTAGCACCCTTATCTTCTCTCAAATAAAAAAAAAATTAAAAATTCTAATGTCCACATGTAATTCAATGCAGATCATAATCATATTCTGTAAAAATAAAGTTACAATTCTTTTCCTTTACACAAATATATTTTTAATTATTACATAAGGTGCAGAAAGGTTTTCAAGTATATACAAGTAGTGCAAATTAGTGATTTTAGTACTTCTCTCTGTGTGCACAGACTTGCCCTGCATTGGGTGGCTTGAACATAAAATATAATCTAGGGCCTTTGTTGAACTCAGACTGCTCAGGAAAGCAACATGCATGCACAATCAGTTCTGTGGTACAGGTACTTAGTATGGAAAAATCAGGGCCAGATGGTTTGGAATAGGAGGAGATGTCCTAGAAGAGATCAAATTTGTGGGAGGGGAGACAACTATGGTGGGTCTTGACTATCTAGCTGGAAATGGCCATCACTAGAATAAGAGGCATCATGAAGAAGAGGGCACCTGGCCTGCCTATGATACAGCCATTTCTACCTAAAAACCCTGCATGCATCCTTATCCCCACTGTGCAGGTGCCAGCGCAATACCTGGCCCCACAAACCATCCACCCCACAGCCAGACCAGGGTCCTGGGCTTCTCCCTGCCCTCCGTCCTCTTGTGTACCCCTGCTGACTCTGATTTAACTAGCACGCCATGTCTGCCTGTCCCCTGGCCAGCATCTCCCTTGTGTGGGTTACTCTGGCTGTCCCCTAATGGATGTTCATTCATTCATTCATGATTCCCTCTGATCCATTCGGCCACTCCCCTAAACATACATCCCAGTCCTGGCCAGAATAGCTCAGTAGTGGTTGGGTGTCATCTTGCAAACTGAAATGTCAGAGGTTCGATTCCCCGTCAGGGCACATGCCTGGGTTGCAGGTTCAGTACCCAGTCAGAACGCACGCAAGAGACAACAAATCAATGTTACTCTCTCACATCAATGTTTCTCTCCCACTCTTCCTCTCTCCCTTTTTCTCTCTCTCTTGAATCAATAAAAAAAAAAAAGAAAGAAAGAAAGAAACATACATCCCATCATTTCACTACCCTAAAATTCTTCACATAAAGCCCAGACTCCCTGACATGGTACGAAGTCCCTCCTGATCTGACGTCTGCTTACCTCTGCAGCCTCACTAGTCCCCATTTAGTACCTTCTCTCTGCACCCACACCAGGCATCCCCATCACCCTCAGGTAACACACGCCCTCACTCACACACTGCTCCTCCACGCGCCTAAAACACGCCCTTGCCTCCCTACACGTACATGTTCACACGCACACTCTTCACCTTCACAACTCCTCCTGAAAGTCTCAGATGAGACTCACCCCTTCTGAGACACCCCCACTGCTGGGTCAGATCCCTCATCCTGCACTCCCACGGCACCCCGAACCCTTATCCCACTGCACAGTAATTATCCAAATAACCAACAGTGCCCCCCTCCCCCCTTAGAAGGTGTACTCCTTGAGGGAGGTTAGGGTTAGGGTTAGGAGTTAGGGCTAGGGGTTAGAGGTTAGGGTTAGGGTTAGGGCCAAGGGCCACGGCCCACAGTCAGAGCTCCAACCCCAGCGCGTTAAACCTGGAGGCACATGTGCTTGGAGCAGCTGAAAATTTTAAGTGGAAGTCTCTGACTTGGAGTTCTGCGGAAAGTATCCATCTAATCAGACAGTTAGCAACAGCGCAAAACAATCGACCAGCTGTACAAGCTCATTCTGAGCAGGCTGAGGTGACTGCATTAGTTCTCTGTCTAGTATATTCGGTGACTAGTACCTAAAATCACATTTACATATCTTTTATCTGAGGGTATTTACAATGTAAGTAAAAGTTATTTTTCTGCCCCAGCCACCCCACAAAAAATATTTAATTAATTATGAAAAGTGTCCCTGTTGAGAAGAGTGGGCTGTGCTTTGGGAGATTTTTGGTGGCTCCTCATGCACCTCCCCTGCCACCAAGAAGAATGCGGAAACCACTTAAAAGTTAAAACTGAAGAACTAAAAAGTTCTTTCCATTTGGGTTTGATTCCAACATAAACTCACTAGAAAGCTATATCTTTAATAACAACAGAGAATTTGGCAGAATTTTCTACCAGCCAGTCCTCTGAGGAAGCTTAGACTTGTTGTTTTCAATCATTTGGCATCCGTGGAGGATGTATTTACACCTGGTGCTCTCTTAAGCCCTAGAGATTTCCCCCTCAATGGCATGTGCCTGATTTTTAAGAAGCTTACAATCAAAAACAAAATAAAACACACTTGAGACCAGCAGTGGCCTTAACAATGTACATGCAGCAAGCAAAGTCTGATGGACAAATAAATGTCTTACAAATACATGTACTGTCTTATAGATACAGATATAGATAGATAAGAGATAGGCATTGCTGTAATTAATTAGACAAATTCATCTAAAAGTATTACTTTTGTCACTGAAATTTTGTTTCAATCACAGGCACTAAAATTAAGTCCCATTATGAAAGGGTTGGAAAACCCTTGCTGTGGAGGTTAAAGCCACAAAGCACAGAGTAAATTAATAATATAATTAGTATGTTCAAAGATTAACACTGTGATGTTTTAATCATTAGAAACCCACTTGGTAGCTTACATACCGCTGTTCTGCCTAAGTTGTTCACTTAACCTGCTTTGCCCTGACAATTTTCTTCATGTTTTTCTGAATCACCAGAAATACACTGACCAGCAGAAGACTGAGCCTGGAACAGCACCAGAACCCTAAGAGGAGCAATTCTGTCACCACGATCCAAGAACAACAACAAAAATGCTGCTTTGTAACTTCTTTGTTTTCAGGTTGAATTCCGAGTACAACCTACAATTAAGTTTGAAGTTTTCTTCCAGAACCTCTATGTGGCCGAACCAGATTTGACTGCTCCACAAGTATGCTAGCCGTGAGGCCAAGCTGCTGGGAGAAGGGTCATCCAACTTTGGTCACAGGTAATGTAACCTATTTTAAGATTACACCAACCAGGGCAACCTCAGCCTTTAGGACCTGCTGGCTGTTACGGTTAAAGCAACTTCTTTTGCTCCTGCTAACTCAGGTTGCTGGTGTCCTGCCTTACCCTCATTTCCCAGCAAGGGAAAAAAATTCTAGTAAAAAGGGCCCTATCATTTACCTTCCTATTGAATTCCTAATAAGAAATTTAAGAAACCACAAAAAGAGTTGATTGAGAAAAGTAATCCATCTGCTAATGTGAAAAACAAAAAGAAATTCATTCCCATTCTCTCTACCTCTCCCGTCACCTCAGATTCCCTTCTGCACCCATACAATAGGTTTTTTAAATTCTGGTTACAAAGGTGTTTATTAAGCCAAACAATTTAGCTATACAGATGGGAAAACAAATTTTGATATAAAAAAGGATGTAATGTGAATTGACTCCTCTGTCACTTGGTATTTTTATGGCGGGAACCCTCTGTGAGGGGGGCAAGGAAACTAACTGGGAAGGAAGTCACTGCTGGGGACCTGATGACCTTAAGAGATTACCAGCCCACAGGCCTCCTCCCTTGATTCAAGGGCCAAGTGGGAGTTCAATGAGCAGAAGCCAGCGCTCACGGGGAATGTGTGCTAGATGAGGCTGTGACCCTCACAAGAGGTGAAGAAGCTCCAGCTGTGTGACCACATAACTCACCATCCTATCTGGAACAGCGCTGATGCCAGGGGCTGAGATGACAAGTGTCAACTGGGCCTGTGCTGAGGTCACAGGCCTCCTCCTGCTTGCTATGGGGTCCCTGCAATGAAGAACCCTGGGAGGAGGAGGGGAGAGGGGAGGGATCAAACTCTCCAGGAAGCTGACTTCTGTAGAGTTTCCCTGCAGCGCCCAACCAGAGTGCCTGAAACCCAAAGCTGGGGAATCTATTTTCCTTTCTTCAGTCCCTTAATTGCTAAATCAGTATCTTATCTACTAGAATTTCCGGGGAACATTTTTTCCCCAATTGTCTCAGTATAGAAACACAAATAGCATAGCAATAAGGACATGTAAAGTGTGTGGTACTCAATCTCCAGTCCCTCCACCTGCAGGACCTCTGCAGTATCTGCACAAAGACCTAAATTCACCTTTCAACCAGGTGTATATGACATGCAGGAGAAGACACAGGGGTATGAGCAACTTCCATCCAACGGAGATAGGACACAGACACAAGAGGTGTGGAGAGCAATTCACATCTCACTTCCAACAGCATTACGTTATACAGACATCACGTGGAAGTAACAATGCCCCAACTCAAAACTTTCTGTCCAGCTACAAGTGTGTGTAGTGCGGAGCCAGGGCTGGAGCCTCCCAGCAGGGAACCATGGGTGGGTTCTAAGAACTGACTGACAAGCAGCACCTAGAACACTAATGATGTTTACCACTAACATCTGAGAAAGCAGCTTGTTCTTAGATGTATGTATTTGGCAAGTGCTTTAAATAAATGAATTTGGGGAAATTTTGCCCATTTACCTGCAATTACTGCATTCTATACAGAGACGCATCTTGACTTGAACAAAAAAAAAGAATAGAAGGGAACAAGAACAAACAGGATTTTCCCACTCTGACTAGACACGTAGTAAACACTGAAATGAACAGCTAGCTACTCGTGCTGTTGACAAAGATACTGGCCTTTGTACATAACACTGTCCCAGCTCCCACACCCTCAGCCCACTCTGGTGAAGGCAGAATTCATTCGCAAATATGTTTTTAAAGTGCTGAAAACCACAGCGTTCCTTCTTCATTCCTTGTGAAAGCAAGCCCAGATGGCTCTGTGGAAGCTCACAGCATGACATCAGTCACCCTGCAATGACACCACCTCAAAACCTCGCAACAGGAGGAGGACAGGTGGGTGCTATTATAGTAAATAACTTCTAAGAGCCTGATGACTTTAAATATTCAATGATTCACTTTATGGTCAAACAAAAAGGCTCTTCAATCAATTTTTCTAATTCTCTCAACTATGAAAAGGAAAGCCCAAGCAAAAGAGGCCCCAGACTTAGAAGTGACCGCGCTGGTCTGCATGAGGGTGTGTTGCGTGTATCACATGCAAACATTTGAAGCCACCACCCTGTTTAAGGACCAAGGCAGCACCTTGGAAGCCTTCTCCACACTCTGCCTCATGGTACCCACCTCCTGGCTCCAGACATAACCACCAGGACAACTTTTAAAATAAACATGTCCTTGCTTTTTGTTATAGTTTTGCTATTTGTGAATCCATCAGTACACATATTACCTCGTTGCTTGTCTTTGAGCTTCAGAGGAATGTAATCATCCTCTGTGCATTCTCCTGTGACTTGTCTCGGTTTGCATGGTTAATCTGCACTGCTGTGCAGGCTGAGCTACCTCTAATGCTCTGGTCTAAGGCTGTGCCACAAACGGATTCACGCAATCTCGTTAATGGACATTTGCTCTGCCTCCCATTTTTGTTAGTATAGGCGACGCTGCCATGAACGGTCTTGCCCACGTACCCCAGAACACACTTCCAGGGCCTCTCCAGGCCTGGGGCTGGGCCTAGGGAGACACGGCCGGGTCCGAGTCCACACGCCTTTCCAAGCTGATGAGGTGATGCCAAATTGTTTTCCCAAATGGTGGGACTCTACATCCTCTCCAGAGCTTGCATTGCCTGTCAGATGAGTCACTGTATTTTTTTAAAGGGGGCAACCATTTGGTAAATTTTACCAAAATGAGTTGAAGAAAACAAAAACAAGCATATGAATGGGCAAGAAATTAGTTTAAAATTAATTTGGAGTTCTAACGTCTCTGAGCTAACAGAACAATAAACCAGATTTTCACATTTCACCCTGAAACTTTGACACTGAAGAACAGGATACCCCAGATGTTTCCCCTTCTATTTCCATCTCGACTGAGCTTCCCTAATAGTTCCTCCTATTTAAGACGCCTCGGAGCCAGCCACTGCCAAAAAGGAACTGCTCTGGAGACCTGTGCAGAAACTCTGCCTCTAACCTCCAAATGGCCTGCATTTCAAAACTTTGTTAGTAAATTCACTGTTACTCGATTTCAGGAAAGGATTCCCCCCAAAACATAATGCTATAGATTAGTCTTAGGGTCTCAGGGGTTTCCACAAAATCCTATTTAATACACAATAACTCATCTATGCTACTGGCATTGGCTGGGGCAGAAAGAGGGAGGAAGGAGGAGTGGAGACCAAAAGTGCGATCCTTCCAGCCTTCTCCAGGGAGGACGGAGCCAAGGCACTGGGCAAGAAGATGCCTCTCGCCTTCACCATGCTCCCACCTGCGAGTCCGCCTTCCTCAGGCTCCGTGGCCTTCAGCCCCCAAGACTGCTAACACAGCAGGCAGATCACAGAGGCTGTGGTCTCAGGACCGCTTTCCACCCTTAAAACTGAGTATCCCCAAGAGCTGTGGTTCCTGTGGGTTCTTCCTGCCATCTATTCATTCTATCCATATCATATCTAGATACCTGATATGGATACCTACCATGTTAAAATTAAAACTGAAAGAGCTCAGAAGAGTGGTTTCTCTAAAAATAATATTGTATTAAACCCATTCCACGTTAACAATAATACTTTCAATTTAACATATCAGTATTTTCAGAAGTAAGCGGGAAGAAGGCTGGCACTCTGACACTTTGAGAGTGGTTTTAATCCTGACTCTCACATCTGCTCCTCCCTCAGTCTTGTGATGTCACATGAGGTGCAGCCACGAGAAAAACATCACTACACCTGGGGAAGAATGAGAGCGAGAAAAAGCTAAGGCTTCACAGCAGGTTCTTGAATAATATAATTTCGTTCAACATTGTTTCGTTATAACATTGATGAGATGCCTTAGTTAACTCTTGTTTATATCAATTAGCCAATGGTAAAATGGGTTTTCTTACACGTTGTTTTACTTCAAGTTGCAGAACTTGTGGCCGTCAAGTGAGGACTTACTGTATTTGCCAACTGTGAAAACAGCTTTAACCCACAGAGCCCCTGGGAGGTTCTTGGGGAGCCCAAGGGGTCCTGGAACCACACCTGGAGAGCCACTGCCCTCAAGCACTGCTCCTCAAATGCTTTTGCTCAAGAATCTCATCATCAAAGAATTTTACTACATGCCGCCAATCATGTTACAAACGTACTAGTGTACTAGTGTATTACATAACCCCAAATAGACATTTGAAAATAATAAGGTATAAATAAAGCTTTTGGCATTTTCTTCCACTCCCAGGAGGTCACCCCCTTTGGGGAACGCAGAGCTCCTGGCCTCCCTGGAATGAGCATTTCCTTTCCTTCAGCAACGTCCCTCTGGGCTACCATGGGAAACAGTGATGTGACGGAACAATGTGTATCAGAGACTCAAAATCATGCTGATATAGAGGGTGTTTCCTTGGTCAAATAAATAGCTACTTATGACTTTGAAGCCAGGCTCCCCGGTGACGGGAATGGGGGGCTGTGTATGGATGACTGAACTCCAGGCCCAGGAGCCCTGCAAGTTCAGGCCGGCCTTACAGGAGTGTGTCAGGGGCCAGCTCCCCTATCTGCACCTGTTCCCTTCGTCTCCACGAGCCTGGGGAAGTGGGGGAGGCTGCACACCTATCCAGTGTGGAACCTCGTCCAATATAAGAGGAGAAATTCAGATCTGGAAAGGGAAGTTTTAAAGAAATGTTCAAGGATGGCTTAATTTGTTTCTTGAGCTCTCCCGTCATCTTTTTGTTGTTCCTACAAGAGGTGGCAACAGAAAGAGTAGGGTGTCCCTTGAGAGTCACACCTTGGAACAGACCCCACATCAAGAACAGAGGTGAGTCCCTCAGTGACACAGGAGAGGCCACCTGAAGAATCCCACCTGTAGCAGCCTAATGATGAATACGTCAATATGTTTATGTCAAGGCAGAGAATGTGGGCTGAGGACGGGCAGGCCAGGCGCAACTCACGCAAGGGCAGGAGGCATGGTGAGGAATGGAGAATGACCACAAATGGAAAAGCAATTAGATCTGTCAGCTGACATGATGGAAAGGCAACGGCCCTGACATACTGAAAATGTCTCCAAAGAATCTTGCACAAAAGATGCTTAATTTTTAATGAGATGAAATCTTGACACAAAATTACCACAACTGAGTATTCCGTCAGAAAGTGACCCTTTCCTTTTGTAAACAAATACAAACAAAGCCAAGCTGGTATTTATTTTTTATTTCAGCGTCTTACTTTATAAGATCTGGTTAAGACTAAAAATACAATAGCTTGGGAAAGACCTCTTTTAAAGGGTGGGTCCTTCAGAAGCCTGTGTTAGGGATTCACTGCCATCTCACAGGTTGGCCAAGTGGGGACAAGTGTCAGGGGAACCATCCCCAAAATAAAACCAAGTCCCCAGCGAACAGAGGCTCCCACCACTGTGGCTGTTCCCAGATGCCCTGGTCTCCTCAAGTCCTCACCCAACCATCACCTCTTACCTCACCAAGATAAGCCAGGTTGTAAGATACTAACTCGTTCACTGGATTTCTTTCCCTCCCACATCCAAACAGCTCTACTGCTAAATTCCCTCCTGATTTTGGAGAAGAAACAGACACAATCTTTCCCCAAATAATTTCCCTCTTATCCCATGGTTTCTGTTGGCACCTGCTTCATCTACTAATTAGGCCACTCCCAGCCCTCACCCCTCACCCCTGCAGGTGGATTCAAGGCCCCAGCCATCCACTGCAGGGACAGTCCCCACCTCCCAGGCTGCTTCGAGGCTTCAGAGTTGACACCAGGAAAGTACCTATATCTGCTCAGCACTGGTGCCCTGTACATGCCAGCTCAATAAATGGGCCCCACACCTGGGTTCCCTGCCGTCCAGCCCTGAGCCTCACTATCCTCTGGGACAGAGTGCAGCCATCCCAGCCTGGGGTGCAGCCAGGCTGCAGGTGGCCACGTGTGACAATGGCAGCACAGACAAGTGCTCCTCTCAGTCTCCCATCCCCTCGATCTCCAAGTTCTCCAAATACTAATGCACTTTCAGAATCTAGAATTAACCCTTTGAGTGCCAATGTCGCTGTGAGCAATGCTGACAAATTTTCCCAAAAGTGCCAATGTTGCTCCCAGTGAATTTTTTTTTTTTTGGTGGCTATAAATGGAAATAACAATGAAATAATTCGTATTTTATGTTTTGTTCTCTTTTTTTTGTACCTCAGGTTATATATTGATATATAATAATTTTTTTCTCATGTTGATCCAAATTTCGAATTACACATGGCCCTGAAGGGGTTAAGGCTCTATGGTTTTTATTTATACCACAGTTAAGCTCCATCACTTTATGTGCAGCCCATAAATGCTGATCAAAATTAGTGCTGACGGAGCTTAACGAAAAGGTCCCCAGAGGCATGGGCCCCCTGGATCAAGGAAACCTTGTGAATCCTTAAATATTAGAGGTCACAGTACCTATCCACTGCAATGACATCATCCAGGAAGCCAGGTACAAGACTGCAAAGCTGTCTTGATGTCATTAAGCCTCACTGGCTGGGGATTCACACACCCAGGGACTCTTAACAACTGGCAAGAGAATTACAAAGGTCGCTTGAGGAGAAGGAAGACTCCATACCTAATCTTTCCTTTAAAGAAAAAAGAAAATCACTGGAGTCAAATGCAAAGTGCTCCCCTAGCCTGGCTCTGTCTTCTGTGAGGCAAAGCAGCCCCAACGCAGCCCAGGTCCCCGGCTACAGTTTCCTCCCCTGCAATGTGGGTTTCAGAAGTGTTGGTGAATCTAATGAGCAAATGCAGGAAAGTGTTTCACCCAGAGCTGAACAAATAAGGGGGCAGTCCACTATAGCGATTACGTAGCTGCTCCTGCCCAAAGTCAAGAGGATGGAGTGATCGCCACGGAGGAACCACGTTCAAAAGAGATGTGCTTCCATGTGCATGCAGGTGAGCGCAGTGGTCTTCCTGTTCACCACGCTCGTGTACAGGCTCAGGTGAGCTGCTGTCAGAACTCACGAGAACGCAGTGGAAGAAAGGGAAAAGCCCACGCTGTGAGCATTTTACCCTCTAATAAATAGGCAAGTGGTTGCTAATGGCAACAGAGCCTCCCTCCCCCAATTGTAATTCTGTGCACACACACAGCCTCCATTGGCTCTCTATAACATGCTACTCTGGCGCATTTCTGTAAAAAAGTCACCTGTGGAGCACAAAGGCACATGTGTGTTTAAACAGGTGTATGCACAGCCTTGTGAGGAGGAGTGAGGCACTGCAAGAGAAAAGCGATTTTAATTCCAAATGCACAACTGTTACAAGCTGATAAAGCGCTGGCAGCGCAGAGGTATCCGTGTGAAGACAGTGACGGCATGCTCAGGACACGTGGCCGCAGTGAAAAAGATTACATCATCTCCTTTGTGCAAAGATGAGCTGCAGAGAAGCAACTGCTTGCTAGTTCCAGCACCACACGGGGCTGTGCTACTGTCAGCTGCAGTTTCTGTAAGTGACAATCGCCCTTATTTCTCCTTTGTGTCCAAAATAAACTATGTCTCAAAGATGATAAAATCAAGCAGCGTGGATTTTCTAACAAATTCATATTCACTGTTGCTCTGTGCCTTCTGAAGCACTCTGCTTCTTAACAGGATAATTCCTAAAACTGGAAAGGAAAAAGAAGGGGTCTCTTTACAAACTAGGTAAGAAAACTGGCAGAGTATTCATTCATTCCAGGATCTCCTCTGGCTTTCCACTCGGTGCAAGGTGGCGTATTTCAGAGTTACACCTGGTGGCCACGTTCCCCTCCCACCATGAGATGGAGCTGCTCTGGGCTCAGGGTGCCAAGCCTGTGCAAGTCTCTAAACCAGCCCTCAGGCAGGGCTGTGACCCAGGTCAGAACTCAGCTCTGTTCCTCTTAAAATGATTCTATTAAACAGGCAAGCCGGAGTGGGCTCAGAATGATGTTATCACCAAGAACCCTGCTCACAAAATGTGTCCCGCGAGCAAATGCCTGCCCTTCCCTGAACCCTATCCCCAGCCTTGCAACAAAGTATTTGTGCCCAGGGGTGCGCCAGCTGTTGACCTTGACACATGCAAATCAAACTTACACAAAGGAACAAATGAAGCCTGAACAATATGAACACATTCTCTGTTAGTAAGTCCCTCGCTAAAGCCCAGCAAGTTCAGCTGTTCTGCAAGCCAAAGTAATGATGAGGGTGTTCGTCTCACCCCACCTTTGTAAATGGCCTTGGCCTGGGGTGATGGGCAGTCAGCAAAGGATCAGCCTTACCACAGACTGAGGGGCATCAGCTGCATGAGGGCAACCTCTTACCCAGTGTTTAGGATGGCTTTAGGACCCAGAAATCAACTGAATCAAAAATCATTTTCCACCTTTCCATTTCCAAGTCTGCTCTACCAGCAAGACCATTTCCACTTCTCTGCATATTCCCACTGTGTTCCTCAATGTAGAACACACATCCACCTCTGAGAAACACCACACAGGTCAACCGGCAGAATACATGTGTGTGAGTGTGAATGTGTGTGTGTGTGTATGTGTGTGTGTGTGTGTGTTGTGTCCCATAAAAACTCTACCACTAAATTCAGTCAATTTTCTAAAACCAAATGATTAATAAGTTCTTCAATATAATTTCAATTTCAAAGTTAACCTATAAGAATGAATTCCTTTAAAAACTTTAACTTTTTATAACAGAGTACACCAAAATAAAACTGTTCACTTAAATTTGAAAATAAGTCAATTGCACATTATTAAAATTTTTCATAATTCAGACTGATCTTCCCTAGAATTGCAAGGTTTATATTCACATATCAAAACAACAAATTAAGGAAGCAGAGTCCAAATCCCCCTTGTGACACTTACAGGACATTCCTGTTGTCCTGAACTTGGCTGAGAGGGCAGAAGCGGGAGGTACCCATACATTCTAGCAACAAACCCCAGGCACATCTCTGCCGGGCCTCCTCCAGGCAGGTACCCGGCCCAGCAGAGCCCTAGTACCTACCTGCCCCTTGCTCTGCAAGTGAGGGAAGGAGAGGACTGTGAAGCCAGTAGTCACTCCTTCCAGTTTGGAGGGCATACATACTGCTGGTGTGAGTAAAGGGACCAAGGAGGGTGGCCATGAGGGCAGCCTGACAGGACAGGTGGCCTGGGGGCGGGGGAGTGCACCTTCAGGATGAGAAGATCTGGAGATCACCTGAAGTACGCCTCACCAGCGTCTAGGAACATTTCAGGGGTGGTGGTGGGGGGAGGGTCTCCAAAGAACGGAGAGACAGAAGGACAGAGGGAGAGACAGAAGCAGGGAAAGGAAACACAAGAGAAGGGCAGACAACTCTTCTCTGTCCTGCCCCCACCGAGAGAGGCCAAAAGGAACAGGGGTTAAGGGGGGTGATGGGAGGTGAACAGACATCACCCTTTCCCTGCAGCTGGTCTACAGAAATGGGGGGTGGGGGTGGGGGTTAGAGGCCTGAACTGTGGAAGGAGTGTTTTGAGTTGGATAAAAGAGGGACATTATGGTTTAGAGCCACACCTTCCTAACCCTAACACCCGGAAGAGAACTGTCAGCTACAGGGCTGCCTGAGAAGCTACCGAGAGGTAGAGACAGGCGGGGCAAAGCCCAGCCCGTTCCCGGTTGTTTCTTCCCAGTTCCCACAGCTCAGTGAAGTGGTGTGATGTGACTTTACGGACAGGCTTGCTATTTTAAACTACAGACAAAGATGTTAAGTTCCAGGAGCACGTGGACCTCCCGGTTCTGAATGATATTAAACCTGTGAGTTCCCACCTAGTTTAACAAATAGTAAATGAAGTTTTAAATTTAAGAGAAATGAGGTATCAAAACTTTAATACTGTTGATCCTGCAGTTAAATTATATTTTATCTTTCTGTTTTAAAAAGGCATTCTGTTTATTTTGAACTTTTACCTTCTGATTTAAATTGTTTTAAAGGGTACAGCGAAACAGTATTTGTTTATCAGATAAAAGAAACAGTTCAAGTTGAGATGGGAAGTAAAATTTACAAGGGATTTAAGTAAGTCAAGGGGGCTAGATAATAATTGTTTTTCCCATTATATCAATAACTAAAAGTTACTCTCCAGAATGATGAAGCAGTATTTTAATACACACTCCATGCCTAAGTAGCTTCCCTCTTTACCTGTTTGGAATAGACACCATATATTCAAAACTCTAAAGAAGCTCTCTAATTCCAAAACCTCATTTAACTGAAATGACAATCATCTGACAAACCCCTGGATGGTTGTAGTGACAACAAAACCACAGGCCACCAGTTATACAGGATTCTGAAGCACCAAGCCAAAGTATCAGCCCTCTGCACACCCTTTGGTCACTTGTTCTCCTCAATGACCTCTGTGTGCCCGGAGGGACTGCCTCACAATCAGCTCCGGGTGCAGAGACAGTGTGTTGCAAAGGCTCCGGATCCACACAGAGAAGCCCTTCCAAGCCAAGGCATTGCCCATTCACGACGGCAGAATTGTCCCCAGCGTGGCCCAACGTATACCATCGTTAAGCAATGACAAGCAGAGCTTTTCAGAAAACAAGGTTTTTGTTAGCAGCTGCCTCAGAAATAATCTCAGCCTTTCTTTCCTTAATCCAAAAGTCGAGGAGGGGAGGGAAGGAACAGCAAGCAAACCCTGAATAAGAAACATCGTCGCTGCAGAAAAGACAGGACCATTTGAAAACTGTACACTGATCCTATCACACACATTCAAAAAGAATGTTCTGGTTGAAAGAAGAACCTTCAGTGAAAGAAGGGCTCAGATTTCTGGGGTGTACTAATGTAGAAATGATGCCAGCATTTGCAACAGGTGCAAAATAGCGACCACAGGAATCTAACTTCAACACCCTGGACAAATGGACACACCCCAGAGCGGCAATGTTAACAGATGAGACTGGTAAAACCATTACAGGGAAACTACTGTATTAGAGATACTTTAGCACAACAGATGCTACCTTTTCAATGACCCAAAAGAGTCACTAGCTTTTTCACACTTCATGTCAGTAATACTTTAGTGTTTGCTGTAAGGATTTTCATACAGGAGGTTCTCAAAGTTAAAATCATACATGCACAAACCTCATTCTCCCTGCGCTCCCAGCTGCAGTGACTGCACCCTCCCTCTAAGAGCTGGACCTGACCCCACCAGGAATCCCTTGGTCCCTAAATCGATAGCCAGAGCAGAGCGCAGAGCTCCAGGAACATTGCCAAGGATGCTCTTTCTTGCTACATGGGCTTCACTGTTGGCGGGTAGGGCGATGTGGTCCCATTGGCCAACCAGAATTTCAAATCTACTTTAGTAATTACAGCTTTTCTCTAATATTGTTAATATTATAATTCAGCAATATTACAGGGTAAGTCCATTTCTAGGGCCTGGCAAATATATTCTATAATGTAAATAACCTATTCAGAAACACTGGCCCTAAGCTGATTGTAAGTGTTCTATATACTCTTGTGAAAACTCAGCACCACTGGTAGCCTTCCAGGAAAGCATCAGTGTCTACATTCTCCAATCCAGAGAGGTAAGTCAGTCTTTTCTATGATGTCTGCCCCATTTAGGGCAGATGCAGCCAAACCATAAATCAGAGCTCCAATGCACTTCTATACTGAATGTTGTAATTCAAAAGGAAATCACAACTTCAAAGGGTCTTCCTGAAACTAGCAACTTCAAATGCAAAATAACCACCTTTACAAAAAACTGGTTGTAGTTTTTATTTATGTGAAAGAAACATTAACCTCCATGTTACCGAAGTATTCTATTCAATGACCTTAAGATGTTTCCATAATGGTTTGTTTTCCTTATTTTAACTAATGGAACAAAAGCATAAAACTGCAAATTAACTCACGTCTGTCAGGCTGTGGCTGAGCAGCAGCCAACTGGAGGCCCCCAGCAGGATGCGATGCACCCCTCCCTAGTCCCCTCTGCACCCCCCACCCAGCTGCATATGGGGTGTTACTGTTAGCATGCTAGCTGGTTTGATGAACAGCAAGTGGAAAGCTCCGGTAAGACTTATGCTATTTTTCTAGGAAATATTCTTTATTTGATGAATTAGGAAGCTCTAGGTTCCTGGCATGCCTATTTTGAAAACTGATAATACAAGACAAAAACTAATGAAAAATATACACAATTAAGGAGAAAAAAACTGCCAGCCTAACGAAGTCGATATGGTCTTTTAATGCACCTAATTATCTTCATGGCATGTTTTCCTTATTAAATGTATGAGAAAAGCAAATGTTGAGAAAAAAAGATTTGGCTTATATTCTCCTGCTGAACAATTTTTTTTTAAACTCAGAATACTACATTCATTATGAGACATAACGTTTTCTCATTATCATTTCTATTTGAAGTATATCATTTCAAAAATAATTTTCTAATTTAAGAGACTATCATAATAAAAGTGACCATTATAGCAGGTACACGAAAACTTTTAAAAATCAAGTCCTTGGTTACAAGGACCCTGTAAGCTAAAAACAAATTGATGGTGGTGAGGAGAAAGTTTATGAGCATTAGGGAATATAACCTTAAATCAAAATTAAATTCAACTTCAAAAAACACTCTGTTCCTAGGAAGAAGGATCAATGTGAATGAAGAAGAAAAGGAGAATGATAGCAAAATAATAAAGAAAACAGAGAAGCCTGGGAGCTCCCATAACCCTTCACCGAGCACCCCTCCCAGCTCCTCCTGAGTTCCTCTGCTGGGGGATGGGATAAGACAGTCTTCACCCAACACCTGCTGACTTGGCCAGGTGGCCCACTGTAGGGGACTCCCCTTGCTTGCTTATCACTGTGAGTGCCTGTTCTGAAATTCTCCTCTGCTAGAACTTACTAACAATGTGTTTCAAGGTTCACCTGTAATTCACTTCCCCAAGTAGAGGGAGTTTACAGAGGGTGGGGTTGGTGTTTCCCATTTCTGCTTTATTTTCCCAACAATATCCTGTATGGTGGAAATTTAAGGAATCAAAGGGTAGATAAAAAGGCCCCATGTCATTACCTTGTTCTCATAATATTCATTTGTGAAGGAGAGTGGATACAAAACCAGAAAGCCCTCTACGCCTGGCAAATAACATTTTATTTTCCTCTTGTGAGGATTCCCCAAAGGAAAACTATATCATCTTTAATAATATTCTTAATCATAAAAATTGACAAGACTTCAGATTTGCACTGGGTAATCTCTTAGGTGTTTCATATTTAACTTTTACTCTGGGTACAGATTTTTATTATATACATGGTACATATATTCATATTCTCAGGCCATATTAATGTAATGGAAAAAGGAACTTCCTATCAGTCAGCTAAAAACACCAAAAAAAAAAAAAAACAGTAGCAAGTGGTTAAGGGCAAAGGAGTAAGACCACATTGCTTGAGTTCCAAACTTGGTTTTGCTACCTAGGAGCTATGTGGCCTGGGATAACTCACTTAACTTCTCTCAGCCTCAATTTTCACCTCTAAAAGATTATGTCCACCTTGTAGTGCTGTACTTGTGGATTAGAGTGAACACAACTCATGGTTTAAACTGATGCCTGGTACATGCTAAGAACCACAGTGACCATGGTTGTTGTTGCTGCTATTTAATTTTCTTCTTCTTCTTCTTCTATAGAATGGTATTAAAATAATTTACTTTAAATTTTACTAAAAATTGTAACTGTCAAATATATTGAACTGCTACAAAAAACTGTTCCAAGCTTCCCATGAATCATAATTTGTCCCAAGTTTGGCACTGATGGGCTGTACAGCTGATATAACTGGCATAACTGGCATATCTAATGTGTAAAACTAGAAGCAAATACAATTACAGAGAGTGTCTAGGTTAAGAGAGAGAAGCAAGAACCTAAAGCGAGCAAATGCATGTTTCAGTTGTTACTGCTTTGCTTTCTTCAAACTGTGTTATTTAAGATGAAATAAAATGTGAAGAATGTTACAATCCAAGTTTTAGAGCTGAAAATTTCTCTATACCCATAGAAATATAAATATTGGCCTATAATAGGAATGGAGGTTTGATTAAATAAAAGGCTCTAAAAACTTTTTTAAAGTATTGGGTTCGCCAAAAAGTCCATTTAGTTTTTTCTATAAAATAAAAAGACACCTTTTTCACTTTCACTAGTAACTTTATTGATTTGGATATTTTGAGAATGTCAGCTGTCTCCCGCTATTGGCTTCTAGTGGGTAGAGGCCAGGGGTGCTGCTAAACATCTTCCAATGCATGAGACAGCCCCACAGCAAAGAATTATTTGGCCAAAATGTCAATATTACCAAGAAAGTTCGCAAACCACTTCCAACACATTTGCTTGGTCACAACACCTTCTCCTTACACTGCACAATTTTCTTTTTCTTTCTTTTTTTTCTTTTTCTTTTTTTTTTTTTGTGTGTGTGTGTGTTTTTGCCTCTTTTGAATAGTAAAACTTAACATGCCAAAAATGTTGCTTATTTTCTTCCATCTTCAATATTAAAATGGCTACGCCAAATCTGTTCAATTTTGATTTTTTAAAAAATACACTCTGATTTGACAGCTGTCACAATACAATCTAACAAAATTTTTTTAAATGAAGTTAAAGACAACTAAGCACTACTAGAGCCATCATACAGAAAAAACTAAACATTTTTGGCCAACCCAATACATAGTTTTATGTAGAGACCAGCAGTTGATTCTATCTGCCCTCTCAGGCTCCTCCCACGGCATCCAATAAAGAAAACCCTAACTGAGTACTTGGTTTTACAACACACAGATTTTATGATCATACTAAACGATCACTAAAAGATTACAAAATCTTCCACCTACTGCATAATTTCTACCTGGGTTCCCTAAATCAGTATCGTTTAATTCCCTACTATAAGGCAAATTTATGATGTTCAAAGGATAATTACCTAACTGAATTTGAACATGCATGAGACAGGCCCCCCAAAAGGCCCATATTTATACTTAAATTGAAAGAAAGGTATTTGGAAAATATTCTTCTTTGAATAAAACCCTCAAACTGTTTTCGAAATAAGCCCAATAAGCAGAAAAGGCCTTAATTATAACACTGGTAAATAACAAAAAAGAAAGCCACATTTGTGTTTCTTTCAATGTATTAAGATGTATTACTCTGTCCCTAAAAAAAATTATCACTGGTATTTTAATCTTAGATGCTCTATGGACCCAAGAACTACCCTTCAAAACTTCCATTTCACAGCGCATGAGAAAAAAGTATAAATTTCAAACCTTTAACATATTATATTCCAAAATGGGTCTTGCTAACAGCTTTAATAACTAAATCCCATCTATCCCCATCTTGATTATAAAAAGAAAAGAAAAAGAGAAAAGAGGGAGAGAAATCCAAGTTTAACATCCTTTCAAATTCAAACCAATTGGTAGATGGGCAGAATGTTCTCAGATATTGGTAACTGGGGTCTTGTTTTCTATGACTTAGAACTTTTTGCCTTCAGCGAAATATAAGTCTTTCGTGTCTGAAAGTCTACAAAAGGACCCGCTCCCCAGGGAAGGCATGCAGGCTGCCTCCTGTGTGTCAGAAGCACGGGGCAGGCAAGCCCACTCCTTGTAGCTGAAAGGGTTTGGAAAATGTCTGGCTGGTTAACAGATGCTTGGCTTGGATTTCCTCCCAAATATGTTTTTAATGCTGATAATGCTTAAATGCAACTGTTCACAGTAAGGGAAAGAGTGAGGGGAATGAAAATCTGCTGTTATGCAAAAAGGGGGGAGAGCCTCAGGATAAGAGCTTAACTAAAATTTCACAGAGGTTTTGACATACATAAACACATCAGTTGTTCCCAATCCTCTGGTCACAGGAACTCCTTTTTCTTCATTTGTCCCCACTGGCAAGCTCAGGATTTGAAGGTCTCCCTTTAAAATCAAGAAAATACTCCTTCTGCTCCCTTAACGGCCCCTCTCCCCATACCCCCAAAGCATCCTTCTTTTACGGTGAGTCTCAAAGTTCATGAAGACTTTCCTAGAGATGGGGAGAGGGAGAGAATGCTGTTCCCTCAGATTCTATACAGTACACGGTTCCCTCTCCATCTTCAGTATTTGCTGAACTCAATTTTGTACTCCCATTATGAAGTGCACTGTCATTTGTGTCCCTCTACTGTCCTCTCCACAAATGTGAAGGCAAACAATGACAGAACAAATGTGGGTTTTTAGAGGCGCAACCTGATCAGAATTCAGTTCTGCAACCAGGTGGCCTTGGGTCTCAGAGTCCCCATCTGCGAAATGGGGTGGCAGTCCCTGATGAAGTCAGGATTAAACAGGGAAAGCAATAACCAATCAAGCTCCCAGTTACTGAAGTCAGTTACATGCTTATTCACAATGTGAACATCTCCACATCTCCAGGGATTTGGGGGACCAGTGAAGGGGAGTGGGGTGAGATGACACTCTTTCCCATATTGGTATGTCAAAACCCCAAACTTTTCGACACATGAAAGCTGTCATTGCTGACTGAGTCACTGCATATACTTTTAATTGTTATTCTGTACATTACAACTAAGTATAGGTTGAGGAATAGCAGCTGCATTTTGAAGAACATCCACAAACACACCAAGAAAGGCTGCGGCAGGAGGTCTGGGAGGAGGTCTGTATTGCTAACCAGAATAGAAAGCTACAAAGTATTTGTTAGGCTTTCTATCAAAAACAAACATATAAGTATTACAGCAGAATGCCATTTATATATTCTGGGACAGCTCCTGTTAATTTAGCATTTCAATTTCCACTATTTTCTTCTTTATTGACTATACAAGCCAGCATAGACATTCTGCTCTGTATCTCAATCTACAGTCAACAATTTCAGATTACGGGGAACCTCCTATCATCCTGTATGAAAATATGGCCCAAATAAATGCATCATTTTCATCAGCATCACCGTTCACTGAGTTGATACCAAGAGCTGGCAATCCTAATTCGATGAAGTGCATGTTTTTATACCTATTTTCCATGAGAAAAGGAGGTTTGCAGGGGTTCATTAACTAGCACAGGTGCCAGAGCTTGAGGACATGAAACCAGGGAGTTCTCAGCATCCCGCATCACTATTCAGACAAAGGAGAAAACACTGTGGTCGTGCTCCAGGCTCTTTACAAAACTACACTACAAGACTTATCTTTAGGGACCACTTTATGAATCAAAGGAAAACAAGAGCATAAAAAGTTATGTATACATCGAATAAAATGGGCAAACACTGAATTCTCTTTTAAAGATAGTCCTGAATGATATGCATTTGGAGCATAAAGAAGAAAGATCCTCAACCCAAGCAGGAGAAGTGTGGTGCCCACACTGCCCGCCCTCCTGCACAAGCTGCTAGCTCACCTGCACCCACCCATGGGGGTGACAGCGCTGATGCTGGGAACCAGTCACAAACATGATACACAGATACCTGGCTTCCAGTGTACCTACCACTGCAACAGGTAAGAGACAGACCCTGCCACTGACATCATGTTTTTCAAATAATGCACAAATGAATGAAAAAGTTCAAACTGGTATTAAAGAAAACACTGAAATGTTTTCCACCACCTGATTATCTTCTTGCTCACAGAAAGTCCTCCCCAGCATGCAGGTAGCCAGTTCACCTCCAACATCTGCTGTACCTTTCCAAAACCAAAATCACGGTGCAGGTTTCTTTTACTCCTATGGAAATGTACATGCCCACTATTTCAAGAAATCTGACCCACACTCAACTTTCTCACTTGTAAATCATTCTACATCTGACTTAACCTGAGCATTAAAATCACTTTAAAATTCAAAGAAAATAGAAAGGAAAATGTATCTTATAGTACAGTTCTTCCCATAGGCCCCATTGATTGTACTCAGGCAGAACAGGGGGGCAGTGGCTATTTTAACTAGTCAGAGTAGCATCTTTGAAGGTCATCTTGCCCAATGAATAATAATAGTTGGCAATGAATTCTACTTCAAATAGTATCGAACTCTAAATTAAAACTAGGCAATCTCAGTTTGTAAGCTGTTTTCCTTCCCAGTGCTTAGCTATCAAGTTTGAACCAGCATTAGTCGCCTATTGATTATTAGGTGGATGTAGATGAAGTTGGTAAGTTCAGAGGTCAGGCATTTTAAGCACATGCTGCTCAGTGAATTCAGTGACTATGCAGAGGGTTTTATGCGTCATATTCAACCATGTCCCTTCCACCTGTGTCGAGGCTACAACTGTTGAGTACCACCCAACAACTGCTGGTGGCAGCAGGTGTGTGCGCCATATGTGCACAAATATCTCCAGCATGCCATGTCAGCCCACCATCCCTACTTCTGATTCTCTGACATTCAAAGCAACAGGCAAGCCACTTCCCACCAGCCCGACCTCACACACACCACACCTGCAACAGCACTACAATACCAGTGTAGCTGCTACTTCTTAATCACTGTATCAACAGCCACATTAGCAAAGGAAAACAACCCTCAGATACTGTCAGAGGGAAATAAAACTCTGTAATGCTGACAAGCAGGCAGAAGGTCCCATTCCTCTCTCAGCAGCTTATAAAAGATACACCAAGTTATCACATAGTACAATACGCAGGTGGTTGGAAGCTTTCCAGTGAACACCTTTCTCAAGTTACGAAAACAGGTTGTCTTGTGGGCAAATCCATAGAGGAAAAAATAGTAGCTTAGCAGATGCCTAGGACCGGAAGGAATGACAAGACTGGAGGGATGAAGGTTAAGGGGAGTGTAGTTTGTCATAAGATGTCCCAAATCTGACTGCAAGGATGGTTGTACAACTCTGTGATTATACTTGAATCATACACTTTAAATGGGTGGTTTTAACACCACATCAGTTACATCTTGACAGAACTGCAAGATATAAAAGGCTGTTTGGAAACATTACAAAGACATTCTACATAAAACATTATTCTATAACTGATTAAAAACATACAAATGGAATGGAGAAGAGGTCATTTTGAGTAGATATTATATTATTTCTTTTCTTCTGAAAGCACACAAAATTCTGGTATATTTAATAATTAAATAGTAATAATGTTTAATACCTTGGCCAAATACTCTCCTGGAGAAATAAGTGAATACATTCTACACTAACTATACCTGAACCCAACAGTACTAAATGGAAAGAGGGCTGTTTATGTATTCGTTACCTTTGCTTTGGCATGTAGTTTACTACAAGACTAAGGCCTGAAGAATAAACATGGATTTTAAAATTAAGACTATTTTTCTTAAAATGTTTTCTGTTGTATAAAAAAGACAAACATTTTTAAGATTTTGAATCTTTGAATTAAAGAAAATACCTTTAATCACCAGTAAGTTTTTAGTCTCTGGTGACTTTGATGCTCTGGGGAAAAGTTTTATCAAACTGCCTTGTGAAGGACCAAACCACCACAATTCTATATCATTTGGACTTTCGCTCTGAGAAACCAACAGTTTCAGTAAAATTAGCATGGTTCCTACCATAAATAAATTATTTGTTAAATAGGTGATCTAAGTGACTGGGCCAATTGGTTGAACCTACAGTTGTAAGTTTTTTATTTCATCAAAAATGTATTGTTTTGTCAGTGAAACCACAAAAAGTTAACATCTTCCCAAAAGCTTCTGACAACTTTCTCGTGAATTCATTCCATAAACACATGCTTTTAGATTAAAATGAGTATACTTAAGTGCTTAAATTTCATTATGGTTTTCACATTTTTTGGTTTGGAAGGAAAAAAAAATTTTTTCTCTAGAAGTTTTCCAGTTTTTGTAAATTAAACCACATTTGGACCTAGCCAAAAGATCACTGGCCAATATGCCACCTTTAAACCACTAAAGCTATTAACATTTTATATAGTACTTTACAGTTTCCAAAGCATTTCCCAAACTTAATTAGCTCACCCAATTACTAAGCCCAGCCTGTAAGATAAATACATTTATGGTGTAGGTGTACACTACAGAAACCAGGGACGCGGGGGCAGCGGCGGGGGGCTGTGGGCTGGTGGTGGTGGTGGTGGTGGTGGTGGTGGTGTGTGTGTGTGTGTCAAAGACAAGATATCACCATTTACTGCCAGGAAGCCATAACCAAATCCAGGTCTTCTAACGGTTTGCTCCCCCCTGCCTCCACCCCTGCCCCCTGCACTCAACCGAGAGGCCTGAAATGTTTTTTGACCTGATCTATTTTATTTTTATAATTTGTTAGTTTGTATGAATAAATTAGATTGTATCATAAGATCCTTAAAATATACTTTTAAAGTACAAAAAATAATCTGAAATGAAACATTTTACAAGTAACAAACTACACTTTCTAGGGTTGCCTTATATTCTGAATACATTATGGGAAAATAGATACTTTGTCTTGGTTTTGGTTTGTCTTTCAGAGATACCATTTCCCCCCTAGTTCCTTAATAGATCAGAAACTCATCAAAAAGAACGAATATTCTTCAAGTCTTTGTTAATATTTTACTTAGATCAAATTTTCCAAATTATTGCAATATAATTGAGGGCAAAGTAAAATCCCTTTCTTTTATATACTTTTTATATTTTAAAAGAAAAATAATGCATTTAACCTAAAACAAACTAATTTTTTCTTATCAACATGCTGCATTATAGACATTCCTTGAAAATAATGTAGTTTTGTAGATAAACTCAAAAAACATTTTAAAAGTCATTTAAAAAGACATTTTTACAAATAAAGTACTTTTAAATGCCCCACACCTCTGTCAAATGACCTGATATGACAATTCACACTTTCCTCTTCGAAACTGCTGTGTCTGCTTCTATGAAATAGCTAAATACATTTTCTATCACAATCTGCAGTCGCTATAATACTTCCTGTTATTTTTACAGATAGAAGAGAAATAATTTTCACTATTCCACTCCCTACATTACACTAAATATAACTTTTTAATACTAATTCTCTCCATACAGCTCTCAGAACGTGTCCCTCCATGCCACTGTGTTGTAAACTTTCCCCCAAGTACAGAGATCCTGAGACTGCAAAACTGGTGGGTGGGGGCGTCTGCCTGACAAGCAGCAGGCTTCTCACCAGCATCACCGTCAGTCTCACGATGTGGAGGAAAACACGCCAGGACAGTGGCCGCGCTACCCACAGATCAGCCAATGAATAAGCATTTCCCTATGCACTGGTCTGGCCACCAGCTTCTAATGTCACAACTGCCTGCCCCCGCCCCCCTCCAACCACTGCCCAGCTCACCCAATGTCACCATGGAGTTTCACCATTCCTTCATTCTACCTCTGCCAACTGCCAGGACTTCGTGATGGGCTTAAAGCAGTCCATGGTGCCACACGGTCATACATTCTTTGCAAAGGAACCTCATTAGCATTCCCAATTATAACAAGGAATGCAATTTTTAGTTTCTCTGTAAAAAAAATCTAAAACAATCTCATAAAAATGTAACCAAGACCTTAAGAAAGGATAGAATAAATTATACTTTGTTTCTACTATACCCAGAGGTAAGAGAGAGAAGAAAAAATATTTACTAAAAGATAAGAGGGGGTCAGTTACCTGCTGCCTCAAGAACTCAGCAATCTGTTACTTCAGGATGGTGAAATCTTATACCTAGGACTGGCATCAGACCTCAATCACAGCCAAGTCTCAGCCTTCCTGATGGATCTTAATTTCGCACCACTGACCTATGAACTTTTCTGCTCAGTCGCTCACCCTTCCCTGTGTGAGCCCAACACTTCCCACTCCCAACCACACTACACTCTGAGCAGCCCCACAGTCTGATCCTCAGTTACCTCCTTTTCCACAGCCTCCCCAGCCCCCAGCTACAACGGTACTAAGCCTCCTTACACAAATTGATTCCTTGACATGTAAAAAAATATATTAGAAACTCCATGTTTTAAAAACTTCATTCTTTTTAAAGTTTCAATTTTGTGAATTTTTGCAATATACAGCATTTATTAAGTAAACAAACACACGTTAAAAATATATACTCAATTTTTAAAAAATTGACTTAGTGTGCAATTTTTCAAAATTTGTGGCCCACAGCCTGAAGGATGCACACCTCTTTCTTGGAGCAACTCTCAGTTTCTACCCTGTGTGTAAGTAGCATAGGACATAAGTATGGACATGCATTCACTCATTTAATAATTATTGCTTTACATCCACTGTGCTAGGCAACGAGGACAAAGAGTTCACACCTTCATGGAGCTAAGAATCAAGGAAAGCAAATGCACATAAAATAACTAATACCATAAATGTAATCAAGTATAAAGCTGGGGATTACAGCAAGTTGAGGGAACATATACCTGGGGTCAGGCTGGGGGCACAAAGTTCATTTAGGGGAGCAGGAAATGCCTATCTGCAACACTAACACCTAAAATGAAACTTTACATTGATGGTTAGAAAGTAACCAAGGCGGGTCAGGAGGTGGGGGATGGGGGGGGTGACGGGGGGGCGGGGGGTATTACATAGAATGTGTTCACAGAAGACAGAAGAAAAGAGGCCAGAGGTGTAAGTAGGCATTTATGGCTGTCATTCAAGAACCTCAGAGAAGCCCAGTATGGCAGAAATAAGCAATCAAAGACACTGGCAAAAACACAAACTGTGCCCCTACCAGCCATCTGACCTTGGAACCACTCAGCTCTCTCATCTTCAGTTTCTAGCACTATCAAATGAGGCAAACAGGACATACCCGGCACGACTGTCGTAAGAATTAGATAACTTATGTACCTCTTACCACGGGGGCTGGTGGTTGCTGCTGCTGCTGGTATTATAGTTAAGTCCTTATGTTCTCAACTAGACTTTAACACCAGAGGCCAGTCCTGGCTGGGTAGCATAATTGGTTAGAGCATCATCCCAATACGCCAAGGTTGAGGGTTCAATTGCTAGTCAGGGCACATATAAGAATCAACCGTCGTCGTCGTCGTCGTCGTCGTCGTCGTCGTCGGCAGCCGTCTGTCTCGAGAGACGATGGCGTAGCTTCTTGAGAGTCTATCTGCACCGCCGAGAATGGCTGTGCAGTCCGACTCGGGAGTGACAATCCCTGCCGCACTTGTTACAGGTGAAGGCAGATGGCTGTTGTTGCTGCTGTTGACGCTGCTTCCGCCTCGATCTTTTCTGGACCGCCTCCTCGATGCGCGCAGCCTCCGCGCGCGACGTACCTTGCCTGACCGCGAGCCTCCAGGCTAGGCGGTCGTCTGCTTGAACTTCCCATGTGTTGAGATTGATGGAGCATTGTGTCATGTCCTTTTTGCAGATGTCTTTGAACCGCAGTTTTGGGCGCCCTGTCATCCTCTTGCCTTCTGCTAGCTCGCCGTAGAGGAGGTCTTTGGGGATACGGCCTGCATCCATTCTTTTGACATGGCCGAGCCACCTGAGGCGTCTCTCGCTAAGAACTGCATGCAAACTGCTCATATTGGCTCGCTTCAGCACCTCGGTGTTCGGGACCTTATCCTGCCAGGCGACATGCAGGACGCGTCGCAGGAACCTCATGTGGAAGCTGTTGAGTTTCCTTTCGTGCCTTGCGTAGGTGGTCCACGTCTCGCTGCCATAGAGGAGAGTGCTGAGTATGCAGGCTTGGTAGATGCGCAGTCTGGTTTTCTCAGTGAGGCTGGAATTGTTCCACGCTCGCCGGTTCAGTCTGGCCATAACTGTGGCTGCCCTGGCGATTCTCCGATTGACCTCCAAGTCGACTGACAGAGAGCTCGAGATGGTGGACCCGAGGTAAGTGAAGTCGTTGACAACCTCCAGGGTGTATCCGTCGATGGTGATGCATGGGGGAGTCCCCGTGCCTTGAGCCATAACGTTCGTCTTCGTCAGGCTGATGGCTAGTCCGAACTCCTTGCATGCGTGGGAAAGGCAAGTGACTAGCTGCTGGAGTCCCTCTTCGGAGTGTGATGTCAAAGCTGCGTCGTCGGCGAAGAGCATCTCACGGATGAGCACCTCTTTGACTTTGGTCTTGGCTCGTAGACGGGCCAGGTTGTAGAGCTTGCCATCGGATCTGGTGTGAATGAAGACACCCTCGCTGCAGTCCTTAAAGGCGTATTGGAGGAGCATGGAGAAGAAGATTCCGAACAGCGTAGGCACGAGGACGCAGCCCTGCTTTACTCCGCTGCTGACTGGGAAGGCCTCAGAGGTTGCGCCGTTGTAGGACACCGTGCTGTGCATGTTGTCGTGAAAGGACATGACCACAGCAAGCAGATGTGGTGGACAGCCAATCTTCCGTAGCAAGCTGAAGAGTCCGCTTCGACTGACCAGATCAAACGCCTTCGTGAGGTCGATAAAGGCGAGGTAGTGTGGTTTATGCTGCTCGTGACACTTCTCCTGCAGCTGGCGTAGGGAGAAGATCATGTCCACTGTTGATCGGCCAGCTCTGAAGCCACACTGGGACTCTGGGTAGACGCGGGAAGCAAGGGTCTGCAGGCGGGCAAGAGCGACCCGGGCGAATACTTTGCCGACGACGCTGAGGAGAGAGATGCCCCGGTAGTTGTTGCAGTCGCTGCGGTCTCCTTTGTTCTTGTACATGGTGATAATGTTGGCGTCTCTCATATCCTGGGGGATGTAACCCTCCTTCCAGCAGAGACAGAGTAGATGGTGGAGCGGCTGTAGCAGGACTGGTTTCCCGCTCTTTAGGATTTCTGGAGGGATTCCGTCGCTTCCTGGTGCTTTCCCGCAAGCGAGGCGGTCGATGGCTTTGCCGAGCTCTGCCGCAGTAGGTGGGGTGTCTAGCTCCTCCATGACTGGTAGGTCTGGGATGGCTTTAAGAGCAGTGTCTGTTACGGTGTTCTTCGTTGCGTACAGCTCGAGGTAGTGCTCGGTCCACCGCCGCATTTGCTGTTCCTGGTCAGTGATGACCTCACCTGTCTTGGACTTAAGGGGGGAGATCTTGGAGGGGATTGGGCCTGTTGCCTTCTTGATACCCTCATACATTCCTCGTGCGTTGCCTATATCGGCGGCTTCCTGAATGCTTCTGCACAGGTTTAGCCAATAGGTGTTGGCACAGTGGCGGGCGGTCTTCTGGACTTTATTGCTTACGGGAAGAAAGAGCGGAAGAACGCTGACTGGTACGAGGCTCACTGGGAAGAAATGGAACCCGTGATCGAGGCTAAGAGGAAGGCCCTACTGGCTTACAAGGTCACGCCCACTCCCAGTACACTTCAAGCTCTACGGGCTGCCAGGAACAAAGTCCAGAAGAATCAACCAATGAATGCATAAATAAGCAGAATAACAAATCCATCTTTCTTTCTCTCTCTCTCTCTCTCAAATCAATAAATAAAATTTTAAAAATACACATCTGAGCTTAGAAAGATCTTGTACATGCAGGTTCTCAACAAGTATCTGCTCTCAACCCCCATGATCTATGATAGTATGAGTAAATAATCAGGAAAAAAACAAAACTAAACTAAATCACTGGTTTATGTCTGTATAAGGCTCTCCCAAGGATCAAAAAGGATACCCTATTGGGTCTACAATAACTTCCTATAATTTTTCATATTAAAAGTTTAAAATAAGACTGCCATAATGCATTTTGTTCTTGCATACTTTATGTTCTAACTGTATTATTAAATTAAAATTCACAAGGGTGGAGAAGGGAGCTGGTAAATAGCAGCAGACCTCTACTGCAGAGAGGGCAGAAGAGTAAGGAAGGAGATCTAACAGAGCAAGGCAGTCCCAGGAAGAGGTGTACCCCCCGGTTTGAGGAAATTAAGTAGTGATTATGACTCATTACTACTCAACTGTGAAATCCATAAAAGTCAACTGAAAATAGCCAACCTTGCTTCATAAAAATATAACCTTGACTCCTGTTTCAAACACAACAGTAGCAACACTGCTCCAACATACACTTTAAAACTCATATTCACAGACCATCAAAGGGTCTAGCAGCAGGTGGGGGGGGGGGATGAAAAGGCTAGGGGACATTATTGAAAAATAGGCTTGTTCATCGGTACTGAGTATAACAGGGGTCACAAAGTGTATTTTGTTGAAGCAAAATACATTTCCTAACTTTTAGGAACCAAACCAACAGTAAACATGGAAAACAATTCTTTGTTTCCCTTAATTGTAATATGCACCACCTAGTAGACAGTAGGCACTGGCAAGTAATTCAAAGGCACCACCTTGCAAAAGTACCACCTCATGTGAAAAGTACTAATGTAGCATTATGATATGCATGAGCCTTAACTCCTCCAACACTTTCTCTCCAGCTCAAAGAAAAAGAGAGAAAGAAAGAACGAGAGAAAGAGAGAAAGATGAAGAAGAAAGAAAGAAAGAAAGAAAGAAAGAAAGAAAGAAAGAAAGAAAGAAAGAAAGAAAGAAAGAAAGAAAGAGACGTGAGTGGTATTGGAAAAAGTACATTGCAAATTCCAGTGCTTTAATTATTTTCAACACACCTAACAAATGATAACATCTCCAGTATGTTGGAACATCAATATAAGAAACTTTAACCTAGAGAATGATACAAAAGATAAATGGCCATGGAAATGGGGTAATGCTAGGGAGGGATGGGAGCATAAGGGAAAAGACAGAAAAGTAGAATACAAGAAAGGAAGAGAAGAGATCAAAGAACAGCAGCTCAGAATTTCTGAGGAAGCTTAGGCGAAGGGAAACTGCGTTTATCACCCTGCTGCAGTCCATCTGCACTATCAGAGCGCAGAAAAGTACTGATCCAGACATTCAACCATGTGATTAACAATCTTCACGGATCCTCACCTCCATGCTCCTTTGTTCTATTTTATATTTAGAAATCTAATGGGGGCATCTGTAACTGTTATACAAGGTGTGTGTGGGGGGCACTCTTGGCATTTAGAGGATGAGGGCCAGGAATGCTGGACAGCCCCCCACACCACACACACACACACACACACACACACAGAGGCACCCCTCATTAAGCATTTGCCTGACTTTCCAATGTCTTTGCCAGATATTCAAGGAAGTGAAAATCCTGAGCTTAGAACCTAACTGCATTTTGTGCATATACAGAAAACAATTTGAAGGGCACAGTTTTCATAACTACATTTTTCAGGAGACAACTCTCTTATAAAAGAAGGAAATTTTTATAGCACTTTGGTCTGGAAATGTACCAAGAGCTGTTTACTTCAGAAAATCATGTCACCTGCAGCAATGCAGCCATTGGTACTTGAGTACCAACACCTCAGTAGCAACTGGCCTCCGCGGATGTCCAGTCCGTGGAGCTTCTACATATGGCAGCAAACGCTATTTCATCTGCTAGAGCCGTGCTTCTGAAGGATGGTCTAAGGACTGGCTGCAAGTCCACAATTTCATTAGCACCTCTCTGCACTTAGATAAGGAGTTTTTGCCTCTTTGGGCTGACTTTTTATTTTTCCGCAGCAAGACTAAATGAAGGAAGCTGCTGGGCAATTTGGACTTACATTAGCACAGCAGACCAGCACTTCCAGTACCACTGTTCTAGTACAAAGTCATAGCTAAGCATTTACATACTTAAGTCGGTGTTCATCCATTTCATTCACTTCATTTCTCTTTATTAGCTAAAGCATTGTGTGGTTTCTGAATTAAAAGTTTTGGGCTAGCACAGGGAGCATTACACAATATGTTATAAACAGGGGAGCTGGGCCTGCAGAGCTGGGGACCACAGCTGTAAGGAAGACTCCCCTGCATCCAGCCTTGAACGCTGCCTTCCTAAAGGTACTGGAAGCCTATCAAAAGGGGGCATGGTTATCTGGACTGTTCCAATGTGATAAAAATTACATTATCCCAAACGTAAAAGGAATTCCTGGCCCAGGTATATTTTATAGCTTCACCTTTTTCAAAAGTAGTAGAGAGAAAAAGACCACCTCTCCTCCCAAGCCTTAAAACAATACTGCAGAAGGGACCAGCCAGTTCTCTACCACACCGCTTCTATGCTGCTGAGGAGCTGTGACGGAGACCACGTGGGTCCAAAAAGCCTAAAATACTTACTATCTGGCATTTACAAAAAGAGAAAAAAAAGTGCCAATTCATCTTCTAGATCAAACATACCTTGATGTTTTATTTTTATCTTAAATCTCACTTAATTATATAAAATCTATATGAATATCATAAATTTAAACATTATGGGGGATGTCTGAGATAAGCGGGATGGTCTGAGTTTTAGTCTCTTTCACTTTCTGAACATAGGTCTACAGTTTCCTGTCCAGATTTTGCTTTGTCACAGACTACAATTAGAATGGTTTGACCCCACCAATTGTAATTTGATATATTCAAACAACATTAATAAGAGAGAAACCTTTGTTTTTTTTCTACCAAGCATACTCCTCTAAAGTCAAACAGTTGTACAAGCACAAGGGGATGATAAAGCAGATACAAATTTCATTCTAAAGAACTTATTCAAAATGAGTTGATTTGTGCCTGTGTAAATAAATTGCTTGCATTGAAATCCATGTGCAACGTCCTGACAGCTCACATGACTGCAAGAAACAAGATGGGCTACAGTGAGGGTGTCTTCAGTCCTCAGCAGCTCCGAGCTCAGGGAATTTGCGGGTGTGCGCTGCTGTGGTCACACTGCCCCTTTCTCTCCTACATGCCCAGGCCATTTGTCGTCTGATTCCCAGAACACACACTGCAACCCCTGACGTACTCTGTGAGTCACAGGCTCCCACGTTCACGGCTCTAGATCATTGGTCCATTTCAAAGATAGCTTCCAGTCACCAACACGGTGTGGACCTCAGGAAGACCAGACAGGAAAGACAGTCTCAAACTCTGGACAGTTTCATCGTCACGCTGAGAAGGGATTTCTGTCCCTGACACACCCACATAAAACATACCAGAATTGAAATTCTGGGTCCAGAAAACTGCATTGAAACAGACACAATTTCCCCCTCAAACCTAACTAGGTAAGAAATGAAAACAAACCTTTTTCTTTTCTTTTTCCCGGATTGGGGGACAGGGTTTCCTCCATGTGGAAACTGACCTTCCGAAACCCTCACTGGGCCCAGCTCTCCTCGGCCTCCCTCTGAACTCCTGCAGAGCTCAGATATAATAAACGTGTAGGGGCCTCTCTTAGGAAATACTTTGCTAACATTAATATGCACTGTCCTTACTCTTTCAAATACAACAAGTAGGATATCAGCAAAAAACTAGATTCTAACCTTACTCCTCACACTTCCCCATCACATAGAAAAACTAACTTGATTCTTCTACCATAATCTCTTCATTGAAACTGAAGAACAAAGCTAAAGCTGATTCTCTAAATTTCATATCTAAATTAAACAATTTAAATGTTAGATTCATATCACATGACTGAAAACAAACCTTCCCATGAAGATTTCATCCCAGTCGACACAACATCATCTGCTTACTTGTACTTGGTGAAAACCCTACCGGGGCTCTAGGTGTCTCTTAAACACGGGTCTTCCTTTCCGGCCAAACCCCTGCAAGGTGCTGCCTTTTACTTGCCCTTTCCTACAGAGCTTAGGAGACAGTCCTGAGGGCACAGCATATACTAAGGGGAAGTGCCCTCCGACTGACTGCATGAAGCACACAAACTAGAGTGTGTCACACAGTAAAGGTAATCTGCAGTTTTAAAAACCACAAATGAGGAAGCCCAGCAGGCATGTAGGGTCACACAGTAACCAATGGCCCACTATAGGTTTCCATGTCACATAGCAACAAAGGATGGATGTCCCTGTCCTTTATCGCTGGGGTCAACCACGGGATATTTCTTGATTTTCTCCTTGGGCAGCGATTTACAGAAAACACCCTCATTTTAACGTTGCAAGTGGTGAGCTCAGAATGCGTTTCCCTCACTTTTGTGACACAGTATGAGCTGCTGACATCAACACACTTCCTGAAAGCTATAGAGGGGGAAATGACCAAAATGCTTGACATTCCTCCAGCTCTGAGGGATGCAGACACTACAAACCCGGCCTGCACACTGAGCATTTCAAGTGACACAGCATTTCCTATTTCCACCTGTTTTTCTCAAAACTGTCTCATGTGCGTTGACCCTGGACAGGCCGGGAGATGTGAGTTTACTGTCAGTCACCCCTGTTCAGAGGACATTTTCCTTTGCCTCTGCCTTCTCTCCTCCTAACAGACACCCACCAATGCCAGGGAGCAGCTGCGGAGGCACAAGCCTTGGCTCTGCCATGGAGGAACTCAAGACTGGCCTCTAATTTATGATCCCATCCCCTGGAGCATTGTGGCGGGTGAACTCTAAGATGGCCCATGACATCTTCCTGGTGTTATGCCCCTTGTATGATCCCCTTCCCTTGTGTGTGGGTGGGACAGTTAAGATGATAAAATGCCACTCTTGTGAGGAAGCCAACCAATCACTGAGGACTTGAGAAGAGGCAAAGTACCACAAACGTTGCCCCCCTGTCTTCTACAGAGCAATCTACCACATGGTGCAGCTGCCACGAGGCACAAACCTGGGAGTAGCCTCAGCTGATAAGAGTGACCCTTGGCCAGTAGCCAGCAAGGAAACTGGGGCCTTAGTTCTTCAACCACAATGAAATAAATTCTGCCAACAGCCTGAATGAACTCAGAAGAGGACCCAGTGCTTCAGCAGAGATCGTGGTCTGGCCTTGCTCTCAACCAGTGAGACTCCGAGCAGAGAACCCAGTTATGCTGTGGCCAGAGGACCACCCTACAGGACGTGTGAGCTAATAAATATGTGTTCTTTAACGTGGTGATTTGTTAAGCAACAACAGAAACTAATACAGGCACCCAGATTCATTTTTGGTTCCATAAATTTTAATTCCATCTGCTTTTCTGCTTTTCTCATGAAGTGTGCTAAATCTCCTCCCTCTAGTCTGCCCCACTCACCTCACTGCCATCCACAAAACTGCCAATTAGCATTTTTTGATCAGGGTGTTAAAGGCAATAAGTCCACACTGATTCTCTAAAATTCAAGTAAAACTTAAAGGAAACTCCATAGTTCCAGTTGTTTGTGGAGGTCTCATTACAGAGAACCCCTGGCTGGTTTGGCTCAGTGGATTGAGCGTCAGCCTGCGAGCTAAGTGTCGCTGGTTCGATCTTCCAGTCAGGGCACATCAGAGAAGGAAAACTCTGACTCCAAAAAACCTCCGCTGCCTTGCGGCATACCTCTTCAGGGGAAAGGCTAAGGGAGTAAACCCCGACAGAAAATCCAGAACCAGAGTCCCTAAGGCGGTTTGACGTTGTAGTCAACACCGGCAACTCCTGCGGCGCACCTGAACCCAAGCTGTATTGACTCCGTCTTTCCCTTGGACCCTTCAGCTGCGAAGAGAGGGGGGGTCTGCTGCATGGGCAACAGCAGACCCTCCAGCTCACCCTGCCCAGGCTCTGTAGCTTCAGCTTCACTGGAGAGGACACTCCAGCGTCATCGCAAGATGTCGATTCAACACGGGAGGAGACAGATACCATGTCACCCCCGAGTCGGACTGCACAGCCATTCTCGGTGGTGCAGATAGACTCTTAAGAAGCTACACCATCGTCTCTCGAGACGGACAGCTGCCAACGATATATATCTTAAGCTATAGACATGTTCAATGTTCTGTTATCGTACCTTTTTCTCTCATTAAAAATTGGTTGCGAGTTCTAGTTCTCATTTCTTTATTATCTTCCATATTTACAATTTCTATGTTCATGCCTACAGCATTAGGGTCAAGACTTCAACAAGTCAACAACCATCATTTTTGTAAGCTGAAATATAGTTTAGCTATGGAATCCTTCCACTCTGCTTTTTTCCATAAAGCTCATTTATTCCTTGTTTCGCATTGCCTGCTAGCAACTCATCCATGAAAGCAAACACCCACTCATCCTTCCAGTTACTCTATCCTTTAAAGACTGTATAAAGTCAAACTGCTTCAGATAGTGCTGACATTATACACCACATCACCCTCGGTGTAACCTTTAGCAATTCACTTCAGTCTGTCTTCACTAAAAAGCCATAGGTAAGCTTAGCTCTGCCTCTTCACTAAGAGTTTTTCGTTACTCCAGGAGTAACCTTAAATGGCAAAATAGCTGATAATGGATCAGCTCTGCTTCTTCTTAAAAATTATTTTAAGAGACAAGTGCTAGAATTTCTACTTAAAACAAACCACATCTACAGCTGTCCATGTGGGAAAAAAAGCATGCAGGTTATGATCATTGCAACGGCTTTGTCAACTCTGCTTCACGTACTCACAACCGAAAACCCGCTTTTGCCCACCCCTGTATAAGGTTAACCCAAAGACGATGTAGGGTTTTGGCTTCACACTCTTTCTGGAAATAAAAAACACATATATAATGATGTTTCTTCCATTTAAAACAATCAAGAAATGGAAAAAGGATTAACATTAAACAAAACTAAACATGTAAATTCTCAAAATGAAGATACAGTTTAGTGGGATATCAAAGATGCATGACTTCAGTCTTGTTTGAAAACATTTACCCTATAAACATTATTTTCAGGCTAAATCCAGGTTCTGCCACTGTCTATGTTCTCTCCAGGATATCAAGCAAAAGGAATAACAAATTTAATCACCTGTAGATCCAAGTCAAGGGTTTGGGGATATTAAATGCTGAATGATTATACAATGATTATATCTTAAGAGGACATATCTCTCTATAATTCCATTGCATGATTTTCTTGGAGCTATCTTGTCTGTCTTGAGGTTCCTAAGCAGTGACTTCCCATTAATAAGCACTCTTCAGTATTAAAACCACTGTCATGTCACCTCATTTTGCATTACTATCTTCCATGGATGTTCCAGTTATAACTGTAATGTTATTTATAGAACAGCATTAATCCATTAAAGCTAACCTATTTTTCAATATTTATAATCTATGTACATAACATTGTGTGTCAATATGTATTTGTAAATAGGTTGTAAATAATTCCATAAGTCAGGTTGGATCTTGGGTTCAAGTGTATATATTCCTGTAAGTTTCTTAACTGCATTTTGATGAATTCATATTATATATCTACAAAGTGTCCCAAAATTACCTGTACAGAGATTTCACTATAAACAAATTGACTAATTGTTGTAAACACTACAAATTTTAAGTACTGTTCAAATTTTACTTGCAATAAACAAACTGGTTGACCATTACATTTATTTTATGAAGAAAAAAAAATATTTTTTAGAATTCAGCCTAAAATTAGATGCGAATTGGTATAGAATGTTACACCTTTTTTTTTTTTAAAAAAAAGCACATGTGCCAGAGAGACAGGGAAAGAGATGATAACCTGCAAATTAAAAATAAAGTGCCTGTTCCACAAAATGCACAGCTACACAGTGCCAGCCCAGCTTCCTGGACACATGACCATTTCCTCCTGGTCTCACGAATCCCACTAGATACAACTTCCCGCCTACACACTGTCAGAAGCAGTTGCCTCCTTCTGAAAGAAAACCCTTGTTCCTTTCTTTACATAATGAGATGAACCTGAGGTGGTGCAGTCTCAGGGCTGGCTACCCCAGCTGCCCCGTGCCTTGTTCCCAAGCCTGATGGACAGGAGACCAGCAATATGGCTGGGGTACGATTTTCATCACTCCTGCTGGCTGGCAGGGCCTGTTCCCCAGAGGAGCTCTTGGAGCAGAGAAAGTCTGACCTGGGAGTCGGAGGGTGGGGGCTGCCGTGCCCCAGTATGATTCTGATTCTGTTGACATCCTTCTCCCTGGGGTGCTCAAAACATGTGCACACATTTTGTTTAGCCATTCAGTATCTCTGTCAGGGTAAGGGACCGGCAGTAATTCTTCCTCTTTAAAAAAAAAAAAAAATCATAGCATTTGAAGTCTGGGAGAGCTCTCAGGGAGAGACGCTCTCATATAACACCCTTGTTTAACAATACAAAGGTTGAAGCCAGGCCCGACAAGTGAAGCTGTCACCTAGGATCCCCGAGCTGGTGGCAGAGCTGGACTGAGGTCTAGAGCAGGGACTCCAAGCACCATGTAGATGGTCCACCCCTGTGCTCTTGCTTCTCACACCCCCAGCTCCTACCACAAAGGGCATGGGTCTAAAAGGCCACTTTAGAACCAGCAGTAACAATACTTGCTTTCAAGACAAAATACTTCATGCCCAGTCTTCTCTCTAAAAATTGTCATTTTTTTTAACAACTTATTTCTTTTTCCCATGAGGGCAACTTCCTCAATCAGGACCATTTATCTTCTGTATCTCATGTAACCTGATTCCTTCCAAGAAGGGAGGGCTGACCTGGGTGTGTGAGGCCAGGCCCTGCCTTTAGCATCTCTCATATAAAAGTCACCAAACCAAAGCCATGTGGCTGCAGTGTCCTCATTTGTTAAACAGAGGGTGAGGTGTCACCTCACAGAATTGTTGCAAGGTTTAGAATATAAGTGCCTGCACAGCAGGTCAATATTCTCTGAAAGGTGGTCTCACAAAAACATGCCTGAGAATGATATAGGTAGGACACACTGATATGCCGGATCCTGCGCCTGCCTCCTAAGACCTCAAACAGGAGAACAGGAGCAGCTGCACTTTATCTGGTTCCCTGGGAGATTCCAGTGCATGCCAGAGTGTGAGAGCCATGGCCAAGGACAGATTAAAGGCTTCCGGGAATCTTTCATTATTGATGTTTGTCACAAAGTAGATGATTTACTTGGAGGGGTAAGTGGTTTTATGGTGCACTAAGGATCGTAAAGGATACAAAAAGATACTGTAGCAAGAAGGAACTCAGAGACATCTATTCTACCAGTTTTCAAACTTTATTGACCTTGACCCGCCATAAGAAATACATTTTACAGTGTAACCCAATACACGACCCATAAGTCATACATACTGACTTTAGAGTCTCACAAAATAACTTTTGGTGTGTGCAATTAACTGATATTTTTCTGTATTATTCTAGTCTGTTTTTTTAATGCCAATAACAAACTACAGCTTGAAAAATACGCATCTATTTTACTTCCTCCAGAAATGTTTCTTCATCATTAGTTCTCCCATTAAGATCCTGGTAAAACGCAGAGTCCTGAACCCTATCTCAAAGATGTGGGTACCTCAGGTCCACTGGGGTTCAGGTGCTGTGATTTCACGGGTACTCCAGGTGATGCTGACACGAGCGGCCCATCACCCAGGACTGGGTGGGCTGGCCCATGTCAAGCCAGGGCATAGGATAACGCAGCCCAAGGAGGCACATGTGGTGAAGAGGAGACCTGCTGAAAGCCTGAGTCCCCAAATCTGGGGAACTCCTAGGACTACTGCCTGAAACAGGAACGACAATGGACAGCAGTCCCGTGAGGATGTCAGCTGGTTAGAGATGTGATAGAAAAAAGCAAATCTTGAAGACCCCCCCTGGCTGAGCATTTTGAATAATAAAGCACTGGTCACAGAGTTTAAACAGGGCTGTACAAGAAGATTTTCTGGCTCCATGAGTGAGGGCAAAAGGAGACAACTGTCTGGTCAGCTTTTCAAAGACCCCCCCCCCAATTATATAAAAAGAAAACAAATGCTCCTCATTTACTCCCACCTCACATGCACACAAAGAACCTCACCCTGAACTTGGTTGCCATTGGCATTGAACAAGCATTCACCAATGTCATGTCACCTACACTGGCCATGACACATTTCTACAAACTTTGAGCCACCTGCGAATTTCACCTTGGACCAAGTCTCTCACCTATGATGGCATCAGAAACTGAGCACTGCATTTTAAACCCGGTAAAGTGAACATGAGGGTACAAAGGAGCAGCCTCTCTGGGTGGAGGAGCCTCGCTGGTGGAGCAGCACCTACCACAATGCTGCGGAAGAAGCCTCCGAGGCGCAGGCACAGCTGATTTCGTGAGGCCCCACATCAGCAGTACCAGCCCTCTTTACAGGATTTGTTTCATCTTGGAAAGTTCATGAGCCTTCAAAATGACCATTTCCCATGTTTGCTCAGCAACCAGTGTTCTGTTTAGCACAAAAGGCTGGCTTGGGATGACCAACAGTGGCTCTGGTTGGAGTCCTGGCTCATAGGTGCTGTGCGATCTGATAGGCCCACAACTCAGCCTGTGAGGACCGCATGCACTGGTGCTGGTGGGGCCTGGCCAGAAAGCGTGGCCCAGCCAGGGCTGTGAGCCTCCGAGACAGAGCCTCTCTCCTCCCTCCTTTCAAAGCTGACTTAGACTCTATTCTCCTCTTACAAACTACTTTTTTAATTTATCTGTTTTTGATATTCAATATCAATTTTATGGTAGTGCTGACTCTCCGAGAGTCAGTTCGCTCAGGTCCTTGGATGCTAATTGATGGAAAGGTTAAAAATTTTTCCAAATTAAATGGCATTGTTACAGAGAGGGGTCCCCAAAATTCCCCAGAGCCTGTGGTTGGAGGATGGGGGAAGGGAGTAGCTTTCAAGATGTCTTTGCATATGCACAGCTGGTAGCTGGTGTCTTAGTTATACAAATAGATTTGGTTCTTCCAAGGCCCCACAGAGATGGGAGGGGTTTTGACTATAGAATTGTGAGGAAGGAGTATACAGGGCCTGCAGAACGTTCTGCGAATCGAATCGTCAGAACCGGTTACCATACCCACTGTGTCACAGGCCACCATCAAGGATTTAAAAATAAGGCGGCAGCCATTTGTGGGGAGAGTAGAGAGATCACCATGGTTTGCAAGGAGGTAGAGGAGAGGGATCCACGTGGTTAACAAGGAGAGAGAGAGATCCACAAGGTTTGCAAGGAGGTAGAAGAAGAGATCCATGCAGCTTTGAAGGGGCAGAGAAAGAACCATGCGTGATCCAGTGCAACATGGCACATGTTTTGCTGGGCTATTATACGGAGGCTGATGACATCGTACCCCAGATCCTGAAGGGGACAGCTGACAGATAAGGGATGGAGAACTTCTGGGCATGTTTTTGGCTTACAGCCTTTTGGGGAGCAAGGGAAGTGCTGGGTCCCATGGGAGAACAGGGCTCTGAGCTGAAGTGCTCACTGCCCTCCCCAGGCTGGAATACTGTAAATAAAGACCTGTTTTCCTCAACACTAGTTGTTGGGTTTTACACCAAGGCACCGCGTGGAAGAACCCCCTTTCGCTCTGTAACAGCATCACGTAAAATAATGAAAATTACTTTAACAATCACGAGACACTTAAACTGTCCCAGGCACCATCCTAAGCTCTTTTTACAGACAATGTCATTGAATCATCCATCCCACAACCTCCCACGATGGGTCACAGCACAAATGGGCAAAAGCCCCTGAGGATCACACCGTGGGAGCCTGGGAGCCCTGTCCACATGTGCCTTCCACACACTTAGCCTATGGGCCCTGCACTCCATCATCCACTCTTCTGCTTAAATAAATAAATACACACACACACACACAAATTTATACATGTTTAAATATATATACACATACATTTATATATATATATTTTTAACATCTTTACTTATATAACCCATTAAGGAGGAAAATGCCAAGTACCCTTTATTAAAATGTTATGTTTATGTTCCATTTGATTGCTTACTGGAGCATGATAGAGAAAATTTGTCCTGGTGGATGAGTCTTTATTACTTTATAAAAGTTACATTTTAAAACCCAACCTGTTTGGATAAGGTAAATGAGAATCTTCCTCCTCCCCAAGAGACATAAATTATACTTATATTAAAAATCACCCTGGCAGGGTAGCTCAGTTGCTTAAAGGAACAGTGCCCAACCTTTTTGGAACCAGGGGTCGTTATCAGGCAAGTTTCACCTGTTCTGCTGAAGCTCACCTCCCGCTATGGGGGTTGGCAGGGGGTGGGGAGTGGGGCAGAGACAGGAGGCTGCCCGGTTCCTATAAAACCGTGGACTGGTACTGGTTTGCGACCTGGGGTTTCGGAACCCCTGGGTTACAGCATCATCCCAATACACCAAGGTTGTCGATTTGATCCCCAGTCAGAGTACATACAAAAAGCAACCAATGAATGCATAAATAAGTGGAACAACAAACTGATGTTTCTCCCTCTCTTTCTCTCACTAAAATCAATAAATTAAAAAAATTAAAGCAGCTAATTAAAGACACCATTAATAAAAGCAAAATTGTTTCTAAAAGTAATTGAATATTTTTAAATGTTTAAGTTCAAACTTATTGAAGTCACTTAACGTTTTCTCAAACCTTAGACTCAAATAGCTAGCATTAATAACATAGAAAGCAGAAGGAATATTCAGGTTACCATTCACAAGACTGCTCAGTAAGGAGGAGCATGGTCCCCAGTCTGTGGCCAGGCAGTGTCCACACTTCAGAATGTTACCCACATCTGAAATAGCTGTTCATGGTTTACCTTTACATTTTCTCATTCATTCGGTCAAGTGTGACTTTGTCATCGTTGAGAAAAAACAATTTTCCTATAAATCATAAATCTAATTTTAACAACTAAGAGTGTGACTGAGCAAATGGCATTGAGGTCGACTGACTGGAGAAAGCACTGGAATCCTAATTCCCAACCACCAAACACTTTATACCTGGGGTTGTGGGAAAAGGGGCAAGGGGAGGTGTGATGATGATGATGATGATGATGGTGATGATACGTGGACACTTAAACAAAATACTCTCGTCCCTCCTGAGGAGACAGGGAAAGGAAAAGGTGACTATAGGGCCATGATGAATGGTAAGAAAGAAACCAAAAAAGGGCCTTTGGATGTAGGGATGGAGTATGCTTTCTGTGTACTCTGCTGGCAATTATACGACAGGACAGAGCTAGGACACCTGAAAGAACGAACAGTGCCTGGCTGAGGTACAGTGATCACATACTGTACAATCGCTAGCATTCGGGGTTCTGTTTGTCTTTAATTCCTGGCTCTAGTTAAACCTATATCAAGTCAAAAATGGGAGGGATGAAGTATGTAAAATATACCAACACAGATGCATCACCAGAGAACTATACAACTATACTATTTAATGGCCTGGTGCACCCTGCTGCAGGAAGAATTCACAGCCTTATCCTCAGCCCACACATCCTGGCCACCGGGTCCTGCTCTAAGAAGCCGGGGTTCCCAGCAAGCTCTTCACCACATAGGGGATTTCTGATCACATCTGCAGGTCTTGGAAGAGACGGCAGAGCAGGTAAGAATGCCAGCTCCCCCTTCTCAGCCATGGGACCTTGGGCTGGCCACCTACCCCACGAGGGTATGCAAGACGAACAGGCCAGTGATGAGAGAAAAGGAAAAACCAACGTGCTGCCCGGTTCAGGACACTCAGGTAGCTTCCCACACGCACATCGCTGAGTCATGTTAATAGTAAGCATGCCTTTACCCTGCTGCTCCCACACCAGCATGGGCCACATGGAACACACACACACTGACAGTATGCTATAGGACACACAGGTCTTTCAAGTCCAAGAGGGATGGCTGAAATCCATTGTACAAGAGTTTTCACCATGCACTGGAGGTCCATTCATCAACAAGACACTTTGGTGTAGCAGGAGAACATGGATCATAGGTCATTTCTAAGAAACCATCAATACTCCAATGGCCATCTAGTTCTTTCTTAACGGCTGGAGTACACAACACCAACCCCAGCAGTCCACAAAAGGTGAAGCAAACCCAAGAAAGAAGACAGAAATCATCTTGTTGCTTGATACATCACTTCTTCTTTTCAAATAATCATATAAATTAATGTGCAGGCAAAAATAACAACAGTGATGGGACAAGCGTGAATAAATGGCTGGCAGCAGACAAAAGCAAGTCCAAGGGCTCCACGCCCATTCATAAACTCTGGGAGGGGAAACCGCATCTGAAGTGTTTCCACAGTCAAACCAGATTAAGGGACTAGATAGCTGAGCGCAGATTCACCGACTCTGCCCAACGTATGGGAGGAGCAATGTTTCTGCAGGATCACTACAACAATGGAAAGGACAAAGTCATGACAATCTTAACACCAACCTCTGTCAAGCTCTTGCTATGATCCAGCTCTGCATGTACCCTCATGATAATACCAAGTAGATACCATTGCTACTCCTAACAGAGGAGGAAACTGAAGCACAGAGAAGGTAAATTACATGCCCAAGATCAAACAGCTATTGAGTGAAGGGGATGGGTTCAAAACTGACTCTAGAACTCAAGCTCTTAATCAGTGAAGTATAAATAAATTTAAAATAATCGACTTAGCATAAATCAATGACCAGTTCTCAAAACTAGCTTCTATTCTTTCTCAAAACTGAATTGTCCATTTAGAAAGAACAAGACTAGCAATTTTGTTTCTTAATTTCTACACACTTTGCAGTAGCAGAACTGAACCCATATCACGGGTGAATAAGGATTTGGCACACAAGTGAGATCACACACTTCATGGCCCTTAGAGCTAGAGAGACCTTTGGAGTCATTTAGTACAGAGTCTTCACTTTATGGACGAAAAACTGAAGTTCAGAAAAGTTGACTAACATTCTGAAGATCACACATAAAGAAACGCAGTTCTAAATAAAGGAAGTTAAAGGAAGGGGGAAATCAAAATTTTATCACTAGTACATTCAGTAGTAAAATATAAAAGCCATAAGGTGTAATATGCTTCCAGATCATGATAGAATTTGTCATTACTACCAATAAGCATTAACAGTGTGCAGTAGCAAACACTAATCTACCACAGAAGAATGTTCCTAAGGGAAATGGGGCAGAAACAAATGTTACAACTCAGCACTCTCTTAATTAGCACCATATAAAGAAGAGGCATGCTTTGGAAATAAGCTTGTTACAATCTTTTTTAAACTTAAAACAGTTACAAACAAGTTCTGGGAATCCCAAAAGTAAAAGTCAGAAAGACAAACTCAAACCCATCTTTTTTTAATGGCAGAAGAGTAGAAAATCTAGGCTGTTTTTTTCTCTCATGCAAACTCATTTATCTAATCCTATTGTTGAACTGAATGTTCTAGCTTCATTTTTACATCACATATGATAAAAACCAAATATACAAAAGATTAATTGTCATCAAAAATAAATTTATCATTTTACTTTCTTCCAAGTCATTTTTAAGTCACTAAAACACATTAAGTTTTAAATCTAAAAGAAAGAAAAATCACCATAACTGCTGCTTTAAAGTCGAGGAATGAGACAAAATGATCTAAAATAGAATGTGTTTCATTATCTAAGGTGTTTCCTTCACCTTGGTCAGAAATAGAACATACCCTTGTCTATACACATACATCAAATGATGTCACAGACAAATCAATGAGGTCCTGTATCATCAAACTGAAATGTGACACTCAGGTTAATCCATCCATTAAAAAATAATTAGGTGAAATAAAGTGCCAATGGGGATTGATTTCTGGTGTGACAGTGGCTTTTCATTCCTTCTGCTGTCTTTTTCCAAATTTTAGGGGGAGCTATGGCAGATATAAATTTTAAATAACAGTTTTTCCTAACCTTTTCAAAAACCTGTGTGTTGGTCAGTTTAACTTGTATTTCCAAACTGAACTCAACCACCCTACAGCCCTTCAGAAAACAGGAGGTAAGGCCACACCTTCGAGCTGGCAGGTGTAGCGCCTGTGGTGTTAGTGCGGCCAAATACCTGTGAGAGTTGGGCAAAACATCCCTAGCTTGCCCATTCCTGAAATGAAGCACGGGGCCACAGCCTGCAGCAGCTCTGCCCAGGTGACCAAGGGCATCTCCTACCCCGAGGCCTGCCGGTTCTTCTGATCCACAGTACCAAGGCTTACTGGTCTGCCAGGTTAACTAGGGGACCACTGAGGCCAGCAAGTCATTTTCAGCCTCAGTGATAGCCAGGCCCCCCGTCCTCTGGTTTCTACATACACGGGATTGAAAGGTGAAGGAAGCTAACCCCTTTCCAGTAGGAATGCACTGTCCATAAGGACATCCATCCTGACCACCCTCACGGTGACAGTGGCCCTGCCTGCGGCTGGTTGGTGCAGAAGCCTCCTTCTGAGTGTGATCACTAATAGTTTGGTCAGTTAATTTTTAACTAAGTCTGTTAAAGTGGAAAGTCATTAAAAAGACACACATTAAAGATTCTATTCCTTTCCTCCTCCCATTAGATATGCACACAATGCTGAGTCCACTTTAAGAGCCTTGTGCCTTTCCGTCATCTTCAGACCTGGGCTAAGGTCTTTCCTCTGAGTATAAGGTCCTGATGGAATGGCTTCACTCTCTTAACTTGCATGAACCCTACTGTGCCAATTCTGGTCTTCACTTTTAAATAAAGCTAGAATAGAGAGAGACTCCAAAAGAAATCTAAGGGCAGAATGCTTAAAGATGTTTACAGAATTTCCCTTTCTACTATTGTCTCTGCCACACTTAATTTGTCAGTTTATTTTATATGTTTTGCCTTTATGAAGTCTTCTGAAATAATTTAATTTAGCTTTACAGAAATATTCTTTTTGCACTAATGCCTTAAACCTTACTAATGTTTGATAAGTTACATACTGATAGTAAAAGTACACATGGCACAAACAGGTTTGCAAACAAACACAGCTAAGCTGTTTGTAAGCGTACTGCTATTAAACTGGTGAGAGCAAACTGCCCAAGCTTGCTGGAGAAGCCTGCTCTCCTTTGCTAGCAGTGGGAGTTAATTACAAGGTTGATATTTCCTTTTTAAAAGGAGAGGAGGAAGAGAAGAGAGGGTGGAGGAGAAGTGAGAAGGAAGAGAAAAAATGCATTTTCCTCCCCCTTCATTCCACTCACAGGAATCCTGCTCAAATTTAAACTATTGATATTTACAAGGGCAAAGCAGACCTTTCCAGTATCATCCTTATCAGTTTGTAAGGTTATTTGTACAAAACCAACAAATGTCTAGGAGGAAGAATCTCTCGCCTGCTCCGAATTCCTCTAACATATATTGTCAGTGTCGCTCTACAGCACTCAAACCTTCTTAGGTCGGCAGCAATAAATTCTAAATCAGTAGAGCAGACCATTAGCCTCGACTTCATCACTAATTGTACACCATTTTCTTCATCCAAACATGGGGAAAATATAGCTTGCCCTATTTGGCCTTTTGATTGCTAGGAAATAAATGAACCAATATGAGCACTGTACAAATAAAAATCATGAGAATCGCTTTCTCAAAGTTTTTTTATTTTAACCCAAATCAAATACAAATACAATCTGTAAATTAAAAAATAAAGAAATGGCATACCAAGCCCCATCTTCCTGGCTACACTCAGCAGACCGCATGTACCCTGGTTGGAAGAGAGTCATTTGCTTTGTTCTCCCAATTCCTTCCTCTGCACCCCTCCTGTTGCAATTGGCCCAGTCTGGCATTTAAACTTTGGACAGACTTTGTGAAACAACCTGAGTGCCTGAGCCATGAATCAGCAGCTGCGACACGCGTGCATGTCTGAGCGTACGTGCACGTCTGGACAGGAAAGGAAACGCTATGCCAGTGCCTTTGGTAAGTCTGTGCTGATGTGACTCGTCCTTGGAGATGCTCACGACTCTGACACACACCCTCATAAAGAACAGTTGTTTTCCTTTTAAGAAGGTAGGAGGGAGAGGAGCAAGAATATTAAAAAGTAATTTTAAGAACTGATGTCACCCTTATATTTAAAGTGACATTATAAGCACACTAAAATCAGAGTATGTGTATCAAGCAAAACATTTAAAGCAAGCAATTCAAAAGTTTTGTTTTTCAAATACAGAAAACTTTAATATTCTATTTTAATATTAATCTTTTATCCAAAAAAACATCAGTTTGTTCCTCCTATCCATGAGCAATTGATTTGTGTACATTCCATGTTCAAATATTGGATTATGTCAGAAAGAATACATTTCAAGGTATAAAGGTTGTAGCCAATTAGAGAGAAAGGTCTTTTATCCTTTTTTTCCCAGTCATGGATTAAAAATTAAACTGAAAATATCAAGCTGCTTCTTACAGAAATAATGCTACAGTAGTAATCATCTATTTGATAGTAGCAAAAAAGACATCAAGAGCACCTTTGTGATACAAGAATCATGTATCAGTCCTCTTGCACAGCATTCCCCCCGCCACCCCAACACACGCTCCATACCTAGCATTCAATAAATAATGTACTGACTGAGAACCTTTTAAGTGAAAAAGACATCCAAGAACAAAACCAGTACAACTCTGACCTTCTTCGAATGTGGTAAGTCAGGTAATGGGGAAATTTAAAGCAGGCGTGGAGAGGCTGGCTGGAGGTTCCACAGGAGCTTGTCTGCTGGGCCGGGGCGTGACTCTTCGGAAGGAACCACAGCCCCTGCACCAACCAGCTCAGGCTGTGGGCCAACCTGGGTGAGCAGGGACCTTCCAGGCCCTTGGAAACCTGTCTGTTGGTCCTTGAAGGAATGGGGCTGGTCCACGTCACCGATTTCTAATTCTTTCCTTTCTGAGCACTTACATACGCACAAATAATACAGCTTAGCCACTACTTACTTTACTTTTATAAGTTATATTTCTCTTTATACTTTTTTAGTCCACTGAGAAATCTTCCTTCACAGCATTGATTTGATCAGAATACTAAAAAAAAAGAAAGAAAAAACCCATATTCTGTTCCTTAAACACAAACTGTCGATATCTGTATCGACATATTGACATATGTGACAAAAATATTGTTCTTATTAATTTCTAAAGAATGGATCTTAAATTTACATACAAAAAAAGCATAACCAAGTTTGCGCAGAAAAGTTCTATATATATTTCAGCTGATAAATGCTTGTTCTAATGTTTTATACTTTCAATCACATGTGGTAAAATATTACATGGTCTCATATTTTAAATTACTTTGTAAGTGAGTATGTTCTATTACTGTATAGGTTAATTCGCAGCCGGAGCAAGTTTACAATAATGACTGCTTATGTTAGTACACTTAAAGTTAGTTACAGCAAACCATTTCCAAATATGGGCTTTATATCAGTTATGTTTATAAATAGGTCTAAATTACTCATTATTCATTGTATTGCGTGTTAACAGCTGACCTCTCTGCTGCAAATCTTTCAGATGGATTTTTTTGAGACAGTAAACTGATTCTTCCCTTTTGAGGAAATGATTTTGGTCGGTTTTATAAATGTGAATCACTAGTCTAACTGCAACCAACAGCTCTCATTGTAAAGTTAGAAGGTAAAACCAGGAGGTCAGAAAATAACATTAATATGACCTTTTTTTTTTTTCCAGTTATAAGGAATACTCAAAAGTCCTACCTATTTCCTCAGTGGCATGGCTACAAGTAGCAGCCAGTAAACTTGAGCAATTTCTAAAAGTGTCAAGGAAACAGATCCAAGATTTGGCCTAAGGGCTCATGACAGACTTCCAAGGGCAGGAGCGGAGAGGGCAGGGGAGAGTGGAGAAAGAAGAGGTAACGGGAGCCAGGAACAGGGTTAAGAAAGGCGTTAATGCAAGGACACAGAGCATACACACTTCTGGGGGATGGATCATTCTTCACTGTCCAACTCATTTATGCTGGCTTCAAATTTTAATTTTAATCTAATTTCAAACTACTGGAGAATAAGTAAGGCTAAATCAGGTAAGTTGATGCTTTAAAATCATGCCATTATAATAACTGATGAAAAGCGGGGGTGATAGCTATGATTCATACTGAAACAAAATGTGACTATTTTCTTTTCCTTTCATGGTTTTTACCCCTAAACAATTATGAAACTAGTAAGCAATGTTTCAAAAAAAAGTTTTTAAAGGAGATTTAGAAGAAACAAAATGCAAAATGACCTCCTCTCAACTCTCTCCATTCATCTTGGAAAATGAGATCACTCAGTGGCTCTGATAATGCTGCTTACTAAGTTAAAGAGAGTCTATACAACAATGTCAAGGCCTAAATATACAGGGCAGCTGGTTTCAAATGGGGTCAACAAGGAGGTCGGCAGCTAGGGGAGGGGGACCCTGGGGAAACCAGGACACACCGGTCTGGTCAGAGTTCCCTCTACAATTGAGTATGTGTCCTCAGACAAGCCACAGACTCCGTAGACTTGGTTTCTCCACCTGGAATGAGGAAATCAGACAAAATATTGTCCTTACAAGTAACATGTGGTTTCTCTAAATGACCATGCCAGTTCATACTTCAAACCTTCACAGATTTGTCAACATTCACCTAACATGTAATTTTCCTTCAAAACCCAACTGAAGGGTCCACCAGCGCCTACTGGCGGACCGGCACCCTCTTCCCCAGGTCTCTACATCTCACATGCTGGGTCCTGGCCTTTGATCACCTGCTCCCTCGTCTGGCCAGGATCCTCCGCCACCCTGGGCTCCCAAAGCCAGGGGTCTCTCCATCGCAGAGAAAGGGATCAGCCAGCACCCTGGGAAACCCCTCTGCTAGGGTTCTGCAATGCTCCTACCTCCCAGGTCTGTCCCTCCCTGAAGTCTGAGACCTGTAACATTTCCTAACAACTAAAAGATTAACTTTTAATACTGCCTCAAGGGCTGACAAGGTTTGTTTGTTCTTTGTTTTGTTCTTTTTAAAGACCTTCCCTACAAAAGAGCTTTGCTCATAGACACCTATAGTAATCATATTGTAAGCAAAAAAAAAAAGGGGGGGGGTGCACAAATACCAATAATGTAACAAACTACAAACAAAAGAAACTGAAACCATTGGGCTGTTTCATTCTGCACATATTCTTGGACAAGCACAACTAGCTAAGGGCAATTTCTTCTGCCAGTCTTGTTAAACCTTTTAGTCTTAGAGCACACTTAAACTCATTGGGGGAAAAAAAAGTCTTCCAAACAACACAGTTCTTTTAGGCAATAGAGTTCAACTAAAAGGTGGCTGCTCTGGGGAACAGATGGAGTGCTGTGGTCACAATACCTGAATGTGGCCACCTAGTCTGCCAATGACAGGTTCTGAGACCTGAAAGTCACATACCATTGCTGGTCTTCAGTTTCCTCTTCTGGAAAACAGGTATATCATCTCATTCTTAGAAACAATATTAAATAGCAAATGGCAGAGTTTTATAAATTGCAGTGTGTCAAATAAAATGTGACTGCACTATCGTTTAAAATATTTACACATTTTAAGCGGACTGTTCCATGAGTTTTAGTAAACTTACAGCTGTGCAATCCTCAGGACCGGCTTTAGAGTACTCGCCTCGCTTCAGAATAATCCCTTGTGCCGCTTAGCAGGCAATCCTCTCTCCAACCCCTAGGCCAAGGCAATCCCTTGTCTGCCTTCTGTCTCTACAGTTCTGCCTTCGTGAGAAATTTCATGTAAATGGAATCATACAATATGTAGCATTTTTGTGTCTGGCTTCTTTCATTTAGCACAATGTTGGTGGCATGTGTCAGAAGTGTGTTCCTTATTGCTGAATTTCATGGTATGAATATGACATAGCACATCTTGTTTATCCATTCACCAGTCAATGGACATTTAGGCTGTTCTGGTTTTGGATATTAGGAGTAAGACTGCTGAACATTTGTATAAAGTCTTTGCATGGACATATGTTTTCATTTCTCTTGAGACAGACAAGTAGAAGTCAAATTGCTGGTTCATATGGTAAGCGTATGTTTAACTTTTTAAGATACTGCAAATGGTTTTCCAAAGTGACTGTACAATTTTATATTCCCAACAGTAATTTATGAAGATTCTAATTCCTCCACATCCTCATTAACACTTGGGCCTTTTTCATTATAGCCACTCTAGTAAGTGAGCAGCAGTACTTTATTATGGTTTAAATTTGTACTTTCCCAGTGATTAATGATATTGGACAGCTTACTGTGCAATTATTTGCCCTCCAGATATCTTCTTTGTTGAAGTGTTTATTCAAATATTGATATTTTTCAATTTGGTTATCTTATTATTATTAAGTTCTAAAAGATCTTCATTTACTCGGGTCCCTTAGGGGTTCTATTACTTAGAAGTATTTTCTCCTGTTCTGTGACTTATATTTTCATTTTTTAAAATATTTTATTTATTTATTTTTAAAGAGGGGAAGGGAGGGAGAAAGAAGGAAAGAAACATCAGTGTGCAGTTGCCTCTTGTGAACCCCCAACTGGGGACCCAGTTCACAGTCCAGGCATGTGTCCTGACTGGGAATCAAACCACAGACCCTTTGGTTCGCAGGCCAGCACACAATTCAATGAGCCACACCAGCCAGGGCCGTATTTTCCTTTTTTTAATGGCATGTTTTAAAAAGCAGAATTTTTAAATTTAGATAGTCAATTTATCAATTTTTCCTTTTGTTGTTCATGCTTTTTGTATCTTATCTAAGAAATTTTTGCTTAACCCAAAACCACAAAGATTTTTTTCTTATACTTTCTCCTAGAAGTTTTAGTTTTACATTTCAGTGGAGATAAAACTACAGACAAAACTACTACAAAAGAACCCCTTCAAAAATATGTAAAATATAATTATATATACTTACATGCAGTTACGTGCATACAAACATACATAGAAAGAGTGCACCTAAATGGATATACACCAGAACAGCAGACACGTACTTACATTTTAGAGATTTATTTTCTTCTTTTTTGGCAGTGCACAGGAATGACATATAATAAAGTGGTTTGAAAAATGCCCCACTCCATACTACAGGCTCCGCCTCACCCAGATAATGAATATGTAGTAGTCATGTGCACTTTGAGCACAGATATCAAAATGGAATGACACATTTCAGGAGCAAGGCAGCCAACTGTCAGGCTGCCTATGCGCCAGAACAGAAGGGACACGAGAGGCGCCCTGAGGGGCAGCAGGCCATTAGGGAAAACTGGCTGCTGGGGCTGCGGAGAGCCTCATGGGAAGAAAATTAGTAGAGTTTAACTTCTGAGTATAACAAGCATCTGGAGAGACTGACTGCATGCTGAGTGTAGAGAACGCAACGTTCTCAAGACTGTAGCAGGAATCCAGATGAATTGAGCAACATGTTTAATTTTTTTAAAGAAGCTTCTTTGTCTAAAGAGTATACATTTCAAAGGAAAAAAATGGTATGTTCTAAAATACCAGTAACTCTTCTGTTAACACAACATAGTAGCCAGATAATCAAAATTAATGAGTTATTATGGAGTGTGATAGACAGCTTTTCATAAATTGAATTTAATTACAAATACAACTGGAAGGTTCCTATTTTTGCCAGAAGCTTTTATCCTTCTATCCTTGGCGGATGAACTAAATGAAGAGCATATTTAATTGTAAGGTTACTGCAATGCTGAGGAGCTACTATTTACTGCCATGAATATTTCTGAATGAAACAGTTAACTGCTTCACTATGCTGATAAATTTTTAATCCCTGTTTCTCTGGATAACACATTCTCTTTTCCAAAGAATCTCCGATCCACCAAAGAAACAGCCAAGGAAGCTATGATGGGTGGGCTGGGCCAACCCTACCTACTCGAAGCTCAGGCCCCAAAGCAGACACTTCCTGCAGCTAGCTGCAGCTTATACAACAATGTTCTTCACATAATTCAGCAACAGTTGATGGGTTAGGACAACCAAGTTCTGCACCCTTCCTAATCCATGGGCACTTCCTTTGGCACCACAAATGCTGACATGCAGGAAGAAAAGCTTGGAAGTAAACATTTTAAAGAGGGCAACACTAGCCCACTGGGTTTCTAACAAATCTAATAAATACCCCTGACAAGTGTTATTAATAAAACATATGCAATGTTTATTGTGGCATCAGGGCCTGTTCTAGGCAGTTTACAATAGTGATTTAATCATCATAACAAGCCTATGGGCGAGCAGTTTACTATCCATCCCCACTTTACAGTGAAGAAACTGAGGCAAAGAGAAGTGAAGTCACTCCCCCAGGTCAGCGCCACTACTCTAAAACCAGGACACCCTCAGTACAGCTCTTCAGGCTCAGGGCACCTGTCAGTTTACCTCTGCGTCAGAAAATCTGAATGAGAGTTTACGGGGAGACAGAGCTCATCACGGTGCTCTTGTTTAAGACCACTCTTTCCCAAATCTCTACTCTATCGTTCACTTCTCCAACTCTCTTTAATTAGATATGTTTTCACTGTACTTGGGGGCACAGTCCTACATGTACACTCTGACTGTACAGTGACTGTACATCTACAGTAGTCCAGAGGTGCCCTGCTAATGGCCAAGCTATCAACCATCATAAAGAAAAGTCAGAGGAAAGGGATCAAGTTACATTTCTCCTCTGTGCCCACATATCAGGAAGTGGTGGCTCCCCACCTGCTTTGCACCCCACAGGCTTAGTAACCCAGAACCCCAGTAATTTGCTCCCCTCCACCAGGCTCCCAAACTACATATGCAGAAAAAAGGCAGGCTGGTGCCTTCCAAGCCAGTATTTTATGGTGTGAGGTCAGGGAGAAATCTAGTAGTAGCAAAACCACAGATGACACTTTTCTGGCTTCAAACAAAACACACAATTCCAAACAAGCGTTTCTTTCCCAAGCATAAGCTGCTTTTAAAAGTCTAGAGCTACTGACTGGCAGATCCTAATACTTTCACCAAGGTCGAGAAACATTCAGGGCATCCTTCAAAATCCTAGAAAGAGCTACAGTGCTTCCTACATGAGCTGCTTTTACTTAAAAGTACCAGATGTTTCCTGAGGTGCAATGTAACAACAAAATAACAAAAAGGGAAAAGGTACCAGGTTTTTTTTTTTTTTTTGGTTTTTGGTTTTGTTTTTTTATTGAGGGGGGAGGCGGGGGAAGGGTGCTAAAACCCAGGAACAAGCCGAGGAGTACCAGTTTTACTGTATAATCAACTAGAGCTCACTTGCCTCCTTGATTTTGTACTCCACTCCTTGTCTGTCCAGCAGCCTCCCGCCTATACCCCGCTTGCCACCAGCTGGGGAAGTGACTGGGCTGGAACAGCTTCAGGGCTAGGCCTGAGGGACCCAGGTTCCTCGGGCAGAGAACCCTCACACTGAGGACAGGGACAAGGACAAGGATGCATGCTCACAGCCCTGACTCTCCTAGGTCAGGTGGGCCACAGTCCCCCCAGAACTGTCACGTTCTGAGGATGCTGAGAGCACTGCAGGACAGCTCACAAACAGAACACAGTTTTTTAAAAGACCGCTTCCTAAAATTTATTACTTGTATACTAAGAATACACAAAGGTAATTTAAATATAAGATCTTTGTCTTCATAAATATTATTCCATTGTTAAATACAAAATTAGAAATATCTGACCAGAAAACATGTTCTGCAAAATACCACCTCCCTACCTCACTCTGAAAAATGACTGTCAGATTAAGATGATGACTGCAAGGCATCTAGTTCTGCGGGGGTGGGAGGGGGCGGGGGGGCATACTGCGGCATGTTACCTTCAAAGCAATCACCTCGGGAAGCTGTGGACTAGCTCCAGCACAAACTACAGAGATGCTGCCCATGAGCAAAGCCATCTGGATGCTCTCTTTTCAAGTTGCCTATTACTGCCATGGCACATTCTCTGTTAAATTCTTAATGTTCTTCTTTCAGAACAGACTGGAATTTGGGAAATAAGTAAATTATTCAATGCCAGGTATAGGTGAATACAGTAATGAAACTTGGTTACTCCATTTAAGAAAAAGCTATGAATAGACCTGGTGTATCAGGTACGTAATCCCTGCATAACAAACCACTCCAAAACTTAGTAGCTCAAAACGACTTCCTATTTCTCATGACTCCATGGGTTGATTGGATGGTTTTAAAAATTATACATAAACTCATAAATAAAAATGATAAATGACTAATCTGAAGATACATTATTTATCTAAGAGGAACCAAGGTATTTAAAATTATTTCAACTTCTGTATAGGTCCTTAAAATAACTGAGAAATGTTGGAATGTCTATATGCTACTTGCACTGGATAACAAGACTTCTGTTTTTTTCTTTTTTCCTGAAATTATCAAAGCGAAGTAAATTTGACTGCCATTTTGGTCCACCTATACCACTGGGCTCAGATTTTCAATCACTTCTGTGTTTCTGCTTTTATTTATGCGTGTTTGTGATTTGAAGACAATCTATATTTTAAGAAAACTGAGCAATATATTCAGAGTTAATAAATGAGAACTAATTCACTAATATGTCCGAAGTAAATCTGACTCGTGAAGCACTGAAAAGAACCTCTCTTTTTACCCAAGTGAGGCGCGGTCTCAGACCACAGTGCCTCCCCTTCCAGGAAAAGGTTCTGTGATGACAGACAGCAGCTACACTTAATCCTCAGTTAACAAACAATGCAGCCCGACATCTTAAAAACTACAGGACATGACATAAGCAAAGTATTGCACTCAAAATGCAATATCTGTACCTGTAATCAACTCAGTACTAGAAGTGCTATTTAAAAACCTGGTTTACTTTTTAAATATACTACTATAAGTTAGGTACAATTTTAACTTTTGTTGTATGGAAAACAGAAGCAAAATTTTCTTAAACAGGAGATCAGAAATAAGTTTTCTTTTTGGATAGAGTTATCTTTGAAAGAATACTTCTTTTTAAGACATTTAAATATGGACATGTAATTTTTAACTAACTTTGAAAAAGCGAAAACTCAGTTAACATAAAAGAAGAAAAATTAACCCACTAAATGGTTATTTGTTCATATGCTGGAACAGAAAATATTATCTAACATCAGCAAGAGCACCAAGTAGAAACTGAGAGTAGTTCTCTTATTGACAAAGAGCTTTATTTACGTTTTGGGTTGGCCAAAAAGTTCATTTAGTTTTTTTCCATACAATGGCCCTAGCGGTGCTTAGTTTTTTTTAACTTCTTCCAAAACAATCTTGTTAGATTGCATTGTGACAGCTGTCATAACAGCACGCATTTAAAAAATAAACATCAAAACTGGTGAATTTCTGTACAGCCATTTTTAATACTGAAAATAAAACATGTAACATTTTCAGCATATTATGCTTTATTATTTCAAGAAAGATAAAAATACCATGAAAAGCAAAAGAAATAAATAAATAAACATATATTTGTGCAGTGTATGGAGAAGGTGCTGTGACAGATGGAATTATCAAAGTGGTTTGCGAAATCTCTTGGTACTATTGACATTTTGGCCAAATAACTCTTTGCTGTGGGACTGTCTTATGCTTTGGAAGATGTTTAGCAGCAACTCTGGCCTCTACCCACTAGAAGCCAATAGCAAGAGACAGCTGATAGACATACTCAAAATATCCAAATAAATAAAGTTATGGGTGAAAATGAAAAATGTGTCTCTTATTGTACAAGAAAAACAAAATGGATCTTTTGGCCAACCCAATATTATGAACCAAAAACAGTATCTTTCAATTAAGACCCTCTCCTAATTGTACTTCTATCTTCCTCCCCCAGCAGCTCCACCACTGTTAGGTCTTTCACTCCCTACTTGCAGATCCACCTACCAATTTCCAGGTAGATCCAGGCCCAGAGGGAAAAGACTAAGCCCAACCCATTTAGTGAGCAGATAGATATTTATTAGAAACCTACAATGTGCCATCACATCTCAGACTATGGGAGTGCAGGCATGGAACAGACATTTAGTCCCTCCCCCAAGAAGCCTACCTGTCCTAGATAGGAGATTAAAATGAAACATACAGTCAACACAGGAAATATTAAATTGATGTGACAAGTGCAATGAAAGATTAAGGACAGGGTCTATGCAGTGTCAAATAGGGAGTTCCCTAATCTGAGGGGTCAGAGGAAGCTTCTTGCAAGTGACACTTAACTATGAGCTAAGGATGGAGAATAATGGGTGAGGGGCATAGTGTGCTGAGAAGGACAGGAGTGTCCTTCACAATCAGAATGAAGGTGGGATCAAAGTGAGGGGAGAAGGGTGGGGAGGGCCACCTGACTGAAATACACACTATGTGAAGCCCTTAGTACACAGTGTCTGCCCTCCCAGATAACACTGTGCCTGTGGAGGAACAAGATTAGGGTCTGAATCACTGGCTAGTGGCCGGGGTACTGCTATCATGACCCCACTCTCATCACTCAGTGAACTGTGCTCTGATCCCTGAATAATGCTACTTCGGGTGGGTCCCTTAACTGTGACTATTGACCTTGGGCACTTTGTGGCCACCCCAATGTCTGCTACATTCTCTCCTTCAAGTCTGTCTTCACCCATTCAAAAAAGCCCCACCCCAACCCTTTCTCCCCAATTGCCTGTCTGGGCACAAGTACAGCAAGGAGAACGGTCAGACCAAAGGTAAAATACAACCAGAAATGAGGTTCTGCTCAAGATCAGCAAAGCTCTGGTGGTGATGATGCCATCACTCCACAAACTCCAGATTTGGGATAAAAGGGGGAGTGAGAGAAGCAGGGAACAGAAAAAAGAAATGGTAATGAGATAATGCCACAGCTCCAGTGAAACATCTCAGATATCCGCTCCATAAAGTCCAGTCAATAGAATGACATCCAGAGTAGAAATAATCCTTAATAACAACAGTCCCTTCTTAGTAAAGAAGCTGGAACTTGTTTGACTGTTTGAAGGCAGCACATCATTATAATTTCCCAAGAACTAATAGGCTTAAATCATTCAACAAAGAATAATATTTTCTTGAAAGCAAGATAAGACAGCTTTGTGCTTTTCAAAAGAAAGACACCATTCAAAAGAATATTTAGCAATTCTGCCTTAATCCAAATCTAATAGTACCATTTTTTTTATTAAATCAAGGCAAATTCTATTTATATAAATACCCGTAGCTGTCTTTAATAGAACCTAGAAATATGAATATTTAACACCTTGAGTTGCAGTTTTGGCAGTGTTTTCAAGAAAATATTTTTCAATAGTTCTTAATAAATTAAGAAGAAGTACATGTCTAGAAATGCTCTATCTTGCTACTATTTACAAAAACTTGAGTCTGATTGGAAGAATAATTTTTAAAACTAATTTCTCTTTAGGCAGGTACTTCCCAAGGCTCTGTGCCACTTGGCCCCATGACAACCAGTCTGATTCCAGGGGGCTTCTGAGATTACAGATAGGTATAAGCCAAGTGGTCCATGGAGCAACTGTGGGCTTGACTGGGCAAGATCAAGAGGGTCAGGAGGTTCTAAGAACCAGACCCCAGGTTTATACAACCTAGTTAGAGCCTAATACCAAGGCCCTTATACTTATGATTCTACTCCTGACATAGAACTCCTTATACTCATGGTTCTATGTCAGGAGCAGAATCACCCAAGCAATGTAGCTCACCCACCGACTTCTTACAATGCCCCAAATTCCTACCATCACAGTTCCATACTAAAATTGTGTTGTTGCTTCCAGAAGGTTTTGGTGAGACATAATTATGTTAAATGAGAACATTAACACCTTAAATGAAAGGATTGGACCGAGTGATCTGAAACCTCTTGAATCTCTAAAACTGATTCTGTACTAAGTCCAATTAAGTGTGAGGCAGAGAAGACTGGGCAAAGATTCTTTACCACGTCAGGAAGGACCTCAGCAGCAGGAGCACAGGCATAATATAGTGTTCGCTGAAGAAATCAAGGCAAAGTGTACGACATTGCCAATTTTGATGATATACATGCTCTATACAACATGGAGATAAAACACTAAACGTATGTATTTTAAAACTTTCACAGTGATTACCTTAGAGTGGAAGGATTACAGTGACTTCTTTTTTATTGTTTTCTCAATTTCCACAATGCTTATTGTTGGTAGATAATTTTCCAGGGGTCTCTTGCGATTCTACACATCATTTAAGCAGAGGCACTATCTTTGTTCCAGACCATCATTACAAGAATATTTTTACAATGAATAGACTTGGAAGATAGAGACAGTGTCTCCCCTCCAGGGCAAAGAGCAGTCATGCTTACAGTATGAGAGGTTTGGACATCCTGAGTTCTGGGTTCTTCTCTTGTAACACAACCCACTACATGTACAAGTGTTAACTGGCCTTGCACATCACCCTATGAGAATCAGGACTTGGGGAGAACTGATGCAAAAAAAGCTGATACCATGACTACTGTTACTACCATGATATAAAGGCCTTTATCTCAGACCCAGGAGTCCCATATTTTCTGCCACCATCTATCAAACTGCAGCAGGTAAGTAAGGTAAAAAACTCAGCCCCTTTAGAGTTCTTGACAAATATGTATTGTTGTTACCACCTGAGATGCTTAGGCTAGAGACAGTTTGTACTGCTTCTAACCAAAATCCATGACCAATGATATACATAACTGCTTTAGGAATCAGATCTTCAGGTGTTCTTTAAAAACAGGTGTTTTGGGGAGGGGTAAGGAGCAAGAGGAACCCCACCTCCACAAGAGAGTACTGGACAGGACAAGGATATTCTCATTTTTACTGCACTCCTGCTATTAAAGACATTATGCCTGGAGCTAAGGAGAGAGCTGGGAACACCGAGATGAAGCACCTTGATGCGTGTGTGTGTGTGTGTGACTTCTGCGACATTCAAGTACAATGAACCAGGACAGGGTGCTCTGAGACGGTAGACAAGGGGAATCAGCAAGTCTAGGGGACCAGGGAAGGCTGCCTTGACATTCTATAGATGGCGCTTAATGGTGCACAAGCAGGCACGTCTTCATTACAGTTTACAAATCGAAAAGTTGGCACAACTTGATCAGGCCTCCATTCTTTCAATCCAGGTATGTTTTTATAATTGTAGATTAACAATGTAGTGTAATTACAAGGTGAGCACTAAGGAGTAGACTGGTCAGCATTTCACAACTATGGCCTATCAAGAAACCAATTTAGAGTCACTTGACATTATCAATCATCAACCATAGTCAAATAGACTTCGAGAGCTTTCATTATAAAGCTTTGGAATATTATCCAATGAAGGACACATGCAAATGTAGGCTTAAGGCTCTTTAACAGTTCATATAGTACTTTGTAGTTAGAAGGCAGTTGACAAAACAATATTAAGGGTTTTTCTAAGACTAAAGGAATCAAGAGTCAGACAATCAAATTTACTCTCAATTTACTCATACTTTGGGTTAGTCACTTAACCTCCCAGGTACCATATATCTCACCTGTCATGAGAAAGAACTGGAACATAGATTATTATGACCTCTTAAATTCTAAAGGTAGAATAATTATTTTTTAATTTTTTATTTATTGAGCTTTAGAGAGAGAGAGAGAGAGAGAGAGAGAGAGAAACAGAAACATCAATCTGTCATTCCGCTTATTTAAACATTCCTTGGTTTCTTCTTGTATGTGCCCTGACCTGGTATTGAACCCGCTACCTTGGCATATCAGGACAATGCTCTGAGCAACTGAGCTAGCTACCTGGTCAGAGCAGCAGAATAATTATTTCAACTCATTAGACTAGCATATGGTGACAACACTCCATTTTACAATGGAGGGCCTGATGGTTATTACATTTCCCAACTACACAACTGCCTAACGGGTTACAAAACACTTTTAAAATAACATATAGTGACTTCTCTCTTGTTTTTGAGCATGAGAATGAGATGATAGTGAATTGCTCCATCATTTGAAAATACTATCTTGAACATAAAGAACTAACCAGCTTCATAATATAGCATACCACTTTTATAGAAGGAAAAAGGTTAATTTTTAAGTTTTCATATTTTTAAAGTATACATGAACAGAAAATCTAGTCACTGTGTCATCAGTTAAAAGAAAACATTTAAATTGCACTAATCCTTAAATAAATTTAGTAATATATCTTTGTACTATCCTGCTTATATGTGCCCATGGATTTTCCCCCCCAAGGCAAAAATGAAAGCAAATAGTAACACTGCTTTGTAAATTGCCTGATGCACTAATTAATAGTGAGCATCCTTCTGTTTCATGATATATTATTATTATTATAGTATTACTATACTATTACATCATTTCAATGGCTGCATTAAAATATACAAAATAATAGTGATGTAAACTGTAACTGAAAATTTAAAAAGCTTTTTAATAAAAAATATGCATCACACAATAAACTTAAATTAAAAATTGTTACTAAAAGACACTCAATGCATGGAAATGCAGTTTGCAGACAAAATTTCTAAACCTGAACTCTTGTAATGAGAGTAATTATTGACACAGATTTCCAAGTTACTTCCCAGCAGGGACTCCATTTCATTCCTACCACCAGCAGAAAGCTTTCTAAAATATCCAGAGTTCTCCAAATCTCAGAAGCTGGTAAGAACAATGCCACATATGGTACTTTTCTTAAACTATAATCACTCTCTTGGCATCACAGTAAACTATGCCTTGCAAAGTAATCATTTCTAACTTGCAAACCAACATAAAAATAAATCAATACCACACTCAAGATTTAAAAGCTTTGATTTTAAGGGCCATCCAAGCTCAGCTCTAAGAATAGGTAATGTCTACATAGAATTTCAGTTCAATCAGAGTAATAGCAAACTAAATAAAGTCAGTGAGCTAACTCCCCTCCTCTAGTTTTGACCTGAAGATATTTGTGGAAAGGCCAATGTTATCTGTTTAGTAACTAAGTACAGTCCTATTATCTTTTATGAACTGCTTTACAGGCAATTCTGATTTATACCTGTTGTCCCATCATCATTATGAATAACCCTCCCTTTCACTTTTAAAAACATCCTGGTTTGTACAACAAATAATTTGGGAACCTCCAAGAAGTCTCTGAGGGTACTGCCTTTATATTTGAAGAAGATCATGTATACCTCACTCAGTAAATGAAAGCATTTTTTATTATTGTCACCATCATTGTCATTACTATCATTATGAATGCTAAAAATACTCCTCTTGTTTAAATACAACCACATTATCTCTGAAAATTAGATTCATCATTTTTTCTGAATTTCTTTTCATTTTTTTCGCATTAAGATGAATTAACATCTAATTCTAGTCTTTATTACTCTTCCAAAACTCCTTCTAATTTTTTTCATATCTTTGACACACCATCCTCCCCTAATATGTTTGGGTGAGTGTGTGTGTGTATGTGCATGTGTATGTGTATAAGAGCAAAAGAGAGAGAAGTGAGAGAGAACACATTAAACGATAAATAAGCTCTATTTAATGTTGTTATTGAATTCAAAGAGGCTACTTAACAAAATGTAGATTTTGTGGTGATGAAACAGAGCTACTAGCTTATGGAAGTTATAATGAGAACCACAAAAACTCTACTAATAACTGTCTTTTCCAGTCTTCAACTTGAGACTGTGGCTTACTTCTTTATACCTAATTACTGCCTACTTTATCATTAGAATGAACTTTTCTACTCATTCCACCTATAATTTAATCATTTATCTTAAAAAATACTATAAAATATATTCTATATATTGCTGATGGAAGTAAGTGGACTAGTTGCTGTGGCCAGTCTCAAAACGGCGGGAAAAAGAATATGCGCACTGAGGACCAGCAAGGAGTCTGTAGTCCGTCACTTAGTGTAGAGAAACCATTTCAATGTTTATGGATACTGAGTGCAACGTACATATATGCCAAGGAGGTCCATTTGGCTTTTTTGATAAATATTATGAGAGCCTGGATAGCCCAGCCTTGCCCCACGAAGCAGGACTTACTTGCAGACATACAGTGGACAGGGCTGCTGGTCAGCACACTGCAGTGCAGGACCTGCACATCCTGCATCCCACCCTCCTGGTCCGCGGAGGGGTCCCTCAGAGGCTGAGGTGCTCTGCCTGCCACTGCCCCCTTTCCGGGAGAACTGGCTGGGCTAGTTAATTAATTATATATGTATCAATCTCAGGGGAAGGGTATCGTTACCTAATTTAGGAGCGAAATCCTAGAAGCACTTGTGTGGATACACAGTGATTAAATTACTATGCAGTGTTATTTGGCTTTCTTTCTAAAAGCCACAGGTGTCGAATGAAGGGGCGTGTATGTAAATTTGTCCTGAGATACATTGGAGTAGGTGAGGCTAGCCATTCACTACTTGAGGAGGAATTTAAAAATATCGGTGAGTTCCTGGAAGACAGGGGAGTCAGGTATTTGCAAAGGATTAGAAGTTCCACAAGTCACCGCCCCAGACAATTGAGTTGGTCTTCAAATGAAAAGTAAGGGGCAGACAGAAAAGGTGAATTAAAGAAATATTTATACTGAAACTGCATGTGCCTGCATCACTTAAACAGGCAGGCACCGAGTAAACGCAGTGCCCAGCCTACAGAAGAATGTGTGCGCGCGCGTGCGCGTGTGCAGGGAGGCCACAAACACGAAGCCTCCGGGGAGCCAGCTCCAACCTCTCCTCCAACTGACTCGGACTACTCACAGGAAAAGAGACATTTTGCACACACATATTTTTTAAACGATCTCTTATAAACAAAGAGGTTCACCAATATTACTTTTTAAATATTTGTGTAAGTGGTTGATTTCATGAATGATGATTCTTTTTCTTTTCAGATTATGCTAAGTGAAAAAAGCCAGTCAGAGAAAGACAGGTACCATATAATTTCACTCATATGTGGAATCTAATGAACAAAATGAACTAACAAGCAAAACAGTGACAGACTCAGAGAAAGCAGGCTGACTGATGTGGGGAGAGGGAGGAAGGACTGCAGGAGGGTCAGCTGGAAGGGGTGGAGGGAGATGGAGGAGAGGAAAGGGGGGGAAATGGTGATGGAAGGAGACTTGACTTGGAATAGTGCACACACAACAGTGTACAGATGATGTGCTATGAAACTGTGCACCTGAAACCTGAGTAATTTTGTTAACCAATATCACCCTGATAAACTCAATAAAAATGAAAATAATGATATTTATTTCCTATGTCACCAACTAGGCCTCCTGACACAACTGCGCAGTTTTCCCACTTGCTAAACAGGTCTGCGCTGTGCAGTCCTCCCTCTCACCTGGCACTCCAGCAGGGCCACAGGTTAGCCATGGCCACTGGGGATTAAGGAAGCCATCCCTTTCAATAGGTTGTTTTTCCTCTATTCAAAATGCATAGCCTCTGTTAGACAAAGCCTCTAAACGCTCTCTCTTCATAGGCCCATTCACTTTCTACTATGTAAACTAGCTCCATTGGCCAAAGAAGGCCAATCATCTGTGCTGGATGTGAACTAACTTCCGGAGCTGTTCAAGACAGCAACACCTGATTCAGCAATCCCAGATGAACTGCAAACCCTTCACCAACTAGGCTGTCAGGAACAGCACAAGATACGTCCCTCAGAGCATGAAAACAGACTGCACTCACATGCGAATTTACACTGTCCCTCTGTCATGGGTACAACCTAAGATGGGAATTCTCCAGGCCACACACTGACTTATGATAAAGAACTGCCACTTTTGTGTTTTTCAAGATTAATCCTTTCCTGCCCTCTCCAATCCAATGCTACAGAAATAGTGGGTCACTGGAAAGTGATCAAAGTTTCAAAAACAATCCATTTGTAGTTGGTCAGTAATTTTAGTCCAAATTTGATAATAAATACAGCTCTAGGGGTATTAGGTGCTTCAGCAAACCACAGGAGAAGTGCCAGAGGTCCACATGATATTCAAAAGGAGACAAACGCCACCAGTCGTGCACCAACGTCCTCATAATGCTTAGCTTAATGTAGAATAATTTTACATGTAAACACATTTTAAAACTACTACAATAAAAAAAAAATGACTTCAATACTAAAAATAGGAATAAACATAATCCAAATGTCATGTGATTCCATAACTCTTATACCAAACTGGCAATTTGTAAAAGTTTTTCAAGGGAGAAGCAAAGCCAAACTTATAACATCTATGGTCAAAAAAGAAAAACCAAAACACCAAGACCAACATTAAAAAATTATTCATGGAAAAACATTTTCACTGCATGAGCCAAAGCTCAACTGCTAAAAATATATTTAATGGGCACACAAGGGCATGGGTTCATGGAAGTATTCATTTCACAGTATTTCCACTTGAACCACATCATCAAATGCTCCCCACCCAAATGTTCCCAGGCAACATGGGATTTGATCCACAGGACAAACCTGGAAACTGGCAAGAATTATAGCAGAAAAGCTGAAAAGCATCAATGGCTAATAAGGAGGAAAACTATATGAAACCAAAAGTTGTTATTAGTGGCCAGCTTCCTCCTTCTCCTTCAAAACCCCTATTTATAGGTTATCAGCAGTGGCACAATGGAAAATAAGGGCACAAAAATTACTCAAAAATAGGAAACACCTTTCATAACATTAGACTTTCTGTAAGGCATGGAAAAAATGGGTCTGATTTTATATCACATAAAAAATAAATCAATTAATTTATACTCATGTCTAGCAAATTATTTATTTTAAAACAGTTATGGCTAAGAGGTTATAAGCATGGACCAGGACCTAAGTTCAAATCACCCCTTCCCTCACCTAAGTCTACCCCTTGGGCTCTTTTACTCTGTGCCTCAGTTTCCTCATCTGTGGAGTGAGGGTAATAGGATACTTATTACTAAGTAATGCAGGCCAGGAGAACTGCCATGAGAACAGCAGATGACACAGTGCCAGTGCCCAAGAAGGGGAAGCTGGCATTGTGATTACTCTAAGGTCACTTGAAACTGGATCACAAAATATTGACTCAAATCCACCAAGTGCACTGTTTGTTATTTTCACCAAAATGTTTTCTAAACTGTGTGTGTGTGTGCGTGAGCGTGTAACCTGGCAGACTGTCACGAATAAAACAGTGGTAATCTGTAAAATTTGTATGGACAAATCTGAAGTTACAGTCCATCTTGATCATGTTTCAGTGTAATTTCTCGGCTGGCAGGGTGGGGGTGGGGGTGGGGAGCAGGGTTATCATTATGAAAAAAAGCAAAGACAGATTCAAGCTTCCTATCAGCAAATAACAGAGCAGTCTGCTCCCCACTCAAGCAGGACTAGCTCAGCAGCAGAACAAATGAGAACTTCAATGACAAAACACATTTACCCCTGTAAGAAAGGCATAAGCCTTTGTTTTATTATTTTAATAATTCCTTCCTTCTCTCCTGCCCCTATGTCTCATTCTGTGGTCATTTTATAAGCAAATACATCATTTTAATAATCAGGACACCCCAGAAAATGTTAACATCTGAGTAACAATATCCCTTAAAGCACTTCCTATAAAACAAACATTTCTATCACCTTTTACTCAAAGTTCTATGTGCAATCGATTTAAAATAAAAATTCAAATGTCAAATCCCATTACAAATGTTCATTTTTATTCATATATTCAAAGACTCCAACAACAAAAGAAAACATAATTTGCTCAGATTAAATAGGATTCACCGGGACTGCAATATACACTTCCTGGTACAATGATTTTCAAAAACAGATTCAAAGGTACCCTATGACTGAGAGCCAATTATTACATATGTATGATATTGTGCTAAAGACTGTGGGCAATAAAACCAACTCAAACAAAGCCCATGACACAAATGTTTATAATTTCATGGTAACACAGAGGGAATGGCAGTTCTTTGTACCTTTGAGCCTCAGCCACTAACAAAAAACAACAACAAATAACAATCTGGTTACTGTTTTTTTCTTTTCTTTTTTTTTTTTCTTAAAAATCCTTCTTGCCCCTATTAACTGGGCATCAGTTTTGCAGTTGTTGCAATACTATACAGTACTACGTATTACAATGGTGCATGAAATAGCATATAATACATTCCAGTACTTACCAATTTATTGTATTTGACATTATAATCACACATAAGAAAGACAGACAAAAACTGACATTCCATAAAAAGTTATTCCATTCCCGGTCACCACTTCATGCTGCTCCAGCCAAATACCTTTTTCATCTCATGACTTGCCCAGACTGACGTATCTTGGTATTACCACGCATTCATGCTCTGTCTAATCTGCTCAAATATTTTCATAAATAAACACGGGTTTATCCACCATGAAAACAGAGTACTGGCTCACAGCGGTCTGACAAAACCATGAGGCTTTATGTCCAGGAGTCTCAAACATCAGAAACTGGTTACTGATGGAAGAAAGAGGGGCCGTCATTCCAGACGTGAACGCAAGCAAACCCGAGGGCCTCTGTCCAGGTGAGGCTAACACTGCCCACCCTACCGCTACTCAAAAAAGCATCAACCAGAGTGTTCTGTCGGGGCACCAAGGATACAGCCTTCACTTCAGTTTCAAATGAGTCCAAATTTAGACTGTGCTCTGGAACAATGTGAAAAACTATCTTGAACTGTTTTTATAGTTCTTTAATATCTTCTGGGTGACTCACAGTTATGTATCATAGGGGCCAGGTACTTTTAATTCTAAAAAAGGAATATGTTTGAGTCTTGGGGAGGCTGGCCCAACACTAAAAGCCTGATGACTGGGGGGGGGGTTGGGGGGGGGAGGGAGAGGCTAGTTCATTTCTAGCCCAGGAAAAGTGATTTTAGGGACCAAAGCCTCTAAAATGTCATTCTTCTCACTTATATGTGGGATCTGATGAACAAAATTAACTGACAAACAAAACAGAAACAGAGGCATGAACACATGGAACGAACTGACAGCTGTTGGGGGCAGGGGACTGGATGACAAGACAATGAAGGGATTAGCCAAAGAACATATATATGCATAACCCACAGACACACACAGCAGTGTAGTGACAACCAGAGAGAAAAGGGGGCGGGGCTTGGTGGAGGTGGGCAAACAGGAAGGGGGTTGGGTAGTGGGGAGCATCTATAATAGGGTCAACAATAAAAATAAAGTTAAAATAAATAAAATAAAATGTCTCACTTAACTCAAATCTGCAATTTATTTTCCAGCATAGTCTCATGAATCTAGTCAACATTTAAACACTACTCAGTAGTGGTAATGGGTCTACCTCTTAAAAGTCTGTTTAACAAGCTATTCAAAATACCCTGGTCCCAAGCTGCCCAAAAAATATTTTGAAAATGTTTACTAGGGCAGAGCTAGGAATGAGTCTTTCCAGCGACTCCTTAGACTGTGGCACTCCAAACAGTCTTCTCTGATTGGAAGAAAAACTTCCACAATCCCCCACCCCCACCCCAGGTCCACATCCCATAAGGGGTCTGTTCACTGGGGAAGGTTTGAAAAGCTTCAAGGAATCAGCAAGGAAGTAACGGCTATCTATTTCACTTTGCAAATGAGAAAAATCAACCCATCTGTAAGAGCAGCAAGAAAAACATGTGGCAGCTAGATGTTCTACAGATATCAAATCACCTGCAGCAAAAGTGATTTGAAGAATAACTGTGAACAGGCCCTATAAGCCATCAAATAAATACCGGAGACAACTACATACCTCCTGTTAAAAGTTCTATTACTGGCCACAAACCGTTGAACATACACTCATAATTTCAGGTAAAGTATCACAAAATGTTAGTGGTATTAAATGCAAGGCTTAAAAACTTACCAGGAAAAGCAAAAAATGCTTGTTTTTTTTCAACTGACAGTAAGAAAATGCTTCATTTAAATTTATGAAAAAAAAAAACAGGTCTTTTGTTTGTTTGTGTGTGCCCTGACCAAGGACTGAACCCACAACCTTGGAGCATTGGGACTGTGCGCTCATCAACTGAGCCACTCAGCCAGGGCTGAAGAAAGCATGGTTTGAATTAGCTAAATTCAGGCAAGCCTACGTCTCATCAATTTAACCAGCCTCAAAATATGCTGATATTTTTCCCCAAGTGCCAAGAAGTCACTCACCTACCACCTTCCCAATCAATTTAGTCTTTTCTCTTGTCTTATCCCAGTTAGTATTCTCCCTTATTTTTTGGCCCCTCCTCGCCCTTTCCTAGGTGTTTGGCATGAGAACAGCAACACCTCCAATTCCTCCCAGCTCCTCAGCTTGGAGGATATCTCTGCAGCTGCACACACAAGGCAGGTGCGCATGGGGAAAGCTGCACACAGGGCCAGTGAGCATGGGAATGCACAGGAGGTGGGTATGCAGTGAAGTGGGTGTGCACACCACAGGTACGCACGAGGGCAAGTATGCTAGGGATGCCGGTACCACTGGGCAGATGCACATGGTACTCCACCAGGGCGTGACAGCCAATCTGGGCCCACTCAGAGCCCAGGACACCTGTTTTCATTGCCATGCTGACTAATTTTATGCTGGTCGTGTCTTTCACCTGTTCATCAGAGCAGGCCCAGAATGAGCAGAATACCCAGCCCACTTAGGACTGGGAAGTCTATGCACTGCCAATGTTTTTATGCGTTTACTTTTCAGTTGATGTTAAGTCTTCAGAATTGAATTTGGATGAAAACAATAGGACCAAGCTCTCTGTAATCCTCCATAACTTTGTTTTGTTTGGGGCTTTATTAATGAAAGGAAAGAAAGGAGAAAAACATACGGGAAAAGGGGGGGCGTGGATTTTATGGGGAAAAGTAAAAGGATCCAGGGGTTTTGGATTCAGTCACTGAAAATGAGTAAAATACCTCTGAGATCTGACATTCCACTTACATTTTAGGGAAATCCAGTGACCCTAGACACACACATACACACACACAATCTCACTTACACCTACCCCATCCCACACCAAGATCTATTGATGTGTTGCCTGTGGATCATTCCCAAGGCTGGTTAGGCAAATTGCTCCATTTTCCACGAAAGCACATCAGCAAATCTTTCATTTTTCTCCCTCCATTCAGTATGCTGAGGATTATAAGACACACTAAAGATTTAATGACAGCTTTTTATTGGGTGGGAGAGGAGACAGTAACACATTAAATAAATATCTCTGTTGTAAGATGCACAAAGATTGCAGGAAGTCACAGTATCTATAGTTACTAATCACCTCAGATACTGTTACAGATAGATACTTGGCTCATAAAAGCATTGATCGATTTTCAGACTAAGTTTTACAAACACTGGAATTCATAGCAATGACCCAATGACTAGAGCCATAAAAGTCTAAACTATAGGAATCCTGGGTGTAAAAATCCTATGCACTGAACATGGGGCAAAAATTTTTAAGTATACAAGGCAGAAGAAGCTCAGAATTTTTAAATCATGACTAAAATCACGGCAACTTCTACTACAAATAATTATCACTAATGGTTTTAAATAAATGGTCTTTCCCTTTCTCAAATTACCTCTGTCTCTACCTGTCACTTCACTATATTCATCAACAGGGCAAAATCTAATACATACGCCTTTTTGAAATTACACACTCATACACCCAAAAGCCAGACCCAACAGTCAACAAAAAAATGTTACAATATTTTAAATTACAAACAAGGTTAGTGAAGTAAAAATGTTGAACAACCAATGACCACAGGGTACATTCATACAAGCAGATTAAAATGTACATTACTCAATATCGAAGTCCATTTACAACTGGCCCTGTCTGTGAGACACTAGAGGCTGGGATGGATCCTGCATGAAAGACACCTGCCAGGCCTGGCACAGATGTCACACCGGGCATGCGGCTCACTGAGAGCAGGCTGTTCACAGGGTGAGTCCGATCTTTAGTTAGGATTCAGAACAGTGAAAGCGAGTAACAAACAAGATCACGAGTGATGTAGAAAAGCACGGAAACTGCAGGGGAAGAGCAGCAATGCTTGATGGATGCTGAAACACGGGAAAACTAAACCCAGAAAGTGTCTGCCCTCACTCCCACTAACCTAAATCGTTCTTCAAAAAATTTTTCCTGAAATACCAAGAACATTCCACGTATGGTATGTGCTGAAAAGAAACATAATATAATGTTTTACGACGGAAGTTCATATCAGGAGCATTTAAAAGATGCTAAGATGCAATCTTTCCTCTAAAAGTACGTGTTAATCATATGAGGACATGAACAGTTAGCAAGGAAAATGAGACTCCTCCAAACCAAGGAAGTCCTGAATTAGAATACAGCACTATATGAAGCAAATGGAAACACACCGCAGCACACCAAAGCCTTATGATTTCTCAATATGATAAAAATCCCAAGTCCAAAGCCTCAACAACATTGTCAAGTGCCTTTAGTGGATCAAAGGATGCCGAAAGGCACCTTGCGGGGTGGAAGCGCCGTGCTCCGATGGCTGGACAGGAGCACAGCTTTTCCAGCAGCTGCCAGTCGTCTTTTTGCCAAGAGGACATACAAACCATGTGTGTATTCCCTTCTGCAAACGCTGCTGCCGCTGCCGCTGCTGCTGCTGCGATGAGCAGCAAAGCTCTTCTAACAAAAATGTATCAAAATTCCCACAGGACCAAGTATGCGGGGATTCAGCTAGCAGCCAGCTCTGGGACGACTGCTCCTCTGGCTTAGAACTCTGAAGTCAAGGTCAACGAGAAGTCTTCTTTAATAAGCCATTGAGCATACAGTGCAGGAATAAGTATGTTGAAGGTTAATAGTTGGTAGTGCCCCCAGGACCCTAGGACACCTACAAACCACCTCTAGAGATCTGAAAGGTGAGCCAGGGACTGCTACTATTGAAGGAAGGGGAGAGAACACAACACGGCCCTATTTCAGTCACAATCTGGTTGACGAAGAGAGAAGACAAATCACGAAAAATGGCCGCACAAGCACGACCTCAGTACCGCAGAACTACAGGAGTCCAGAGACAGAGCCATGGCTTCTAGTGAAGGAAACTGAGGCCGGTTTTGCTTAAGACTGTAGCTTCTGTAAAAGCCCAGACGAGCAGTAACACATCTGGATGTGCAAAGAGGTTAGCCACAGGAAAGGGGAAGCAGGAGGCATCCTTCTGAACACTGAGAGAAGATGCCCCACATCCCCAGATCATAGGGGACATCTGGCCTCCACTGCAGGCCTACTGTCCTCCACCCCAGTGCTGCCTGTAGGCTGGGTGAGAAGGACAGGAGACTGTCCCGGCTCAGAGGAAGAGGGCCACAGCCGAGGAGGTTGGAGGGAGGAGGGGAAGGGCCTCTACTGTACCATCCTTGCTCCAGAAGAAGTGATGGTAACACGGACGTTCTCAGCAGCATTTGTCCCCATTGTCCTTATTAATCCTCTAGAAAAATCAAGGAAGGATTTAAAAAAATCATTGGAAATCCAATGTGCTTCTATGGAGCACTCCATCTGTCAGGAGAAATAAAGTGAATTCTTACATGCTAGTGAGCTTTTCCTATAGGTGATTTCTTAGAAAGAAAAACAAAATGTTGAAAAGTCATTAGATTAATCATAGAGCAAAAGAATATAAAATAGAGTACCATCCTTTTTCATTAATGATAACTTCCCACAGACCGAGCCTCTACATGTATATTTCTAACTAATTCTTACACTTTAATCCTTAACAAAATTAAGGCACAGAATTTATAGCATCATTCAATCAGGTTCTCATTATTACAAGGGAGATTTTTAGCCACATGCATGAACGAGAAGAGATGACACTCTGAAATAACTGTCCCCTCGCTTTGAAAACCTCACTGTTCCACCCGCACTCCAACAACAGTTTCTATCAGGTGTAAGTTTGTCCTCAGGTTCAAGTGTCTCCATCAGGCAATCCAGGAACCAAGTGCTATTTCAGTAACAGATGGGTCATCTAGTTGAATGTGTCCCCGCTCCTCACTGAGCCTGAGCAGCGTACAAGAAAGCAAAAAGCAGGCACCTACACATTCCACAGAGGCACGCCTCTCCTTGGAGCTTGCTAAGCAATGACTTAGATAAGACAGAGAAGTCCCAGTTATCAAATCCTCAACTACACAGCTCAGGGAAATCATTACTGTGTCGAATGGAAAAAAAAAAAAATACCATACAAAGATCTGAACAGGAAGAACTGAGAATAAAAAAATAAAATTCAATGATATGTGTAAAGTCACTTTTACATATGAAATGTTAATGTCGTAAGCACAAGCCAGGAAGAACCTGTGTGAAAAAAGAAGATAAAGGGACAAAAACACTGGGCATTCTGGAGAGTTCTGGGAGCCAGGGCTCTGACAGGAGCAAGTCGTGCCCTGCATGGGTCTCGAAGGTGGGACCTGGGGTTCTATGATCCACGTCGGTGCGACCTACCTCCCGGAGGATAGTGAGGGGAAGTGTGGGTGTTTAAAGAGAGACTTTGAGACCAGCAGGGATCTGGTCACTGTGTTCAAATATTTCAAAGACTCAGTGGGAAAGAGATTTTGTAGTTCTGGACACCAACGGGCAAAACTGGAATAAAGTGAAGTTTTGGGGAAAGAGATTTCAACATCTAAATAGTGTTGAGGTGGAGGGACAATAAAAAGGAGACATTTTAAGGGATGAGGTGCTTAAAAATAAATAAATGGGTATGCCTATTTTTAGGAATGTCTTCCCTTTCAAATTTGGGGTGACTCTTTGGCCTGTGACAGCCACTCTTAACACTGAGTTCCAAGCCTCAGGTCTAGGAAAGGGACAGGGTCACCCCACTGTATTGCTGTGCTATCGGCTTGGGGTTCAAGAAACATGATAAACATTGCAATTTACAAAAACGAATCCAACAATTATTTCTGTTCTCCTTTTCTGTTGCCCTATACCATAAGAAACCTACCAGAGCTTTTTTTCATGAAAAAGAAAGCTCACATGTTCAAGTTACTAAACCTTTAAACTGTATGACTGTTCGGAGCCTGAAGATTGTTAAGGATATGACTGGAAACGGGAAAACAAAGCCAACACTGGATAACTTTCCCTAAAAGGCTGTAATCACAAAAATGTATACACAGTCCAAAGTTCATGGATCAAAATACATATTGGCAAAATTGGACACTCCTAATACATATATCAAGAAAAAGGTAAATTCCCAAAAAAGGATTTCAACTTTACTGTTCTTCATCTGTGCTACAGAGGTTGAGTCTCAGACCTGTACTGCTCTGCTTCCCCTCGTGGTGAGCACGGACCTGAGATGGGAGGCCTTGAACTCACGGACAAAGCAACCACGGCAGCTGTGATATGCCCAGGTCCCCACATGGTGCCTGCCTACCTCCAGCTCAGCTCCAGGGTCACATACGGACAGCTCTGTCACAGGGAATCACCACTGTTCCCTCTGACCCCATCTGCCCCATACTTAGAATCTCCTCCTTTTTGTGTCATCCTAACCAGGCTGAAGGCACCAGGCATATACTCTTTGTTCCATAACCCCCGGTCATACCTCTTTACCCACATCCCATGATTTGAGAGCTTAGCTGGAAGAAACATGAAAGTAAGAGGATGGCAACACAGTCCCCACCACCACCAAAAAAAAAAAAAAAAAAAAAAATCCCATACAATAAGCTTCAGCATTAGACTGAGCCAGGTCTAGAACCCAACACTTCAACATCTACTGGCTTCGTGACCTCCAGCAAATTAAGAGCCAATGTCGCTAAGTCAGTTTATAGCCTTCTCATCTATAAAGTAAAGAGAGTAACAGTATCAGAGGGATGGTAGAAGGGGCTCCCCATAAATGTGAAACCCCTAGGCAGAGACCCTCATTTCTTACCTGCACACAGCACATAGTCAGTAAACAGCAGTCATCGCGCTAACACGCTTTCATGGCAGAGCCAGATTATGACACCACCACACCCTCTCCCAACTTTCTGTTCTGTCCAGACACTGCTCCTGCTACCCACTCAAATCCTGAACTTAGCCAAAATCCTCTAATCTGTCTTTAAATACTACGAACATTGGTCTATAAAGCAAAGCAAGGAAGAGGAAGCCAAGAGTGTTCAGAGTGTGCTGAAATGGCCCCATAAAGGGATTTATGCAATGCAGTTGCCCTGGGACAACTGTAGCCATGGGTCCCATGTGAGTGATCCTTTGCACCACCTCCAGGACCACCTGGCCCAGAACACTCCACACCCAATCACAAATGCTCACAGCTGTTCGCAACCTGGCAGGAGGGTCATCACAGTTCTCACACTGGACAAATCACAGGAAGACCATGAGGTTCTACTAGCCAGTGCCAGGATCCCTGGGTCCTTAATGACAGGGGATGAGGTCAGATAACCAGCTCCCCAACTCATCTGTGCTCAGGTGAAGCAACTGCTTTCTTGCAGGGTCCACAAAAAGTCGAATGGAGCTCCAACTTCAGTTTCAATAAATGCCAAAACCTTTAGAGAGGCATCACCATAACTCCACCAGGCTGACTCTGTAAGGACTTCCCTCGTTAGCCTTCTCTACCACATTTCAAGGCATTTAAGAGCAATGCGTTGTCTGTAGAAAATTTCGATGTTCATTCTATTCCCCTTAAATAAGACTTTTTTTTACAACATATAAAAAAAGGCTGTAGTGTTAACTGCATGTCCTACAAAAAGACAGAGGCTGAGACACAGAGGGAACAGAAGACTGAAACCTGCATTGCAATGCCCCACTGTTGGTTATTTTTTATAGTCCATATAATGGAACCAAGGAAAATTCTAAAAGTGAATGTGTACCACTGCCATTTCCTTCCATGTTCTTTATACCTTAGCTTTCTTAGGAGGAATTTTGCTGGACAAAATTAAATATTTTCATAGATGCAGACAAATAACGCCAACCAACATAATAAACTTCCAAAGAAAATTAAGACTATCTACCTGCATTCTCATATTCAAAGATCAGACAGTTCTAATACATGTCCTAGTTCTGTGATTTTTTTTTTAAAGCCAAAAATGAGATTCCTACAGAAGTCCAGTATAGGTTATATTTTTATTAAAGCAAGCAAACCTATTTATTTAGGTAAGGACACTGACCACTGCCATAAAACCCTCAATGCTGAGGAACAGTAAAGGAGAGAGAGCAGGAAACTCAGTCATCCTCTTTTGCCCCATTCTCTTCAAAATAATCTTTTTTAATCCAATAAGAATAGGAAGCTCCAGGCAGTCTGTAATGATCAGTGCGGAAATTTAGGCCACACAGACTGAAAATATCAGCATGTCACCAGCTTTTTATCTAGGTTATTTCAAGAGGTTGTGCCAGAAAACTAGGGACTGTGAGGCAGCGGCCTGACTAGGTCTGTATTACAGTTAGTTGATACTTGCCCCACCATGCTTTCGAAAATCAAGTGAATTTAAAATATATATACAATATGTGTACAACTCCAGGTTGTAAGGAAAAGGTATGTTTTAGCACGTTGCTTTTGATTTGTTTCTTTAAATGCTTACACTACTGAAGCATTCTGAGGGCAGAAAAAGTTAAAAGAATATATTTTACTTTAAGGTAGTTTTAAAATTGCATTTAAATATGTATTTTAACCTTAGTATCACAGAATAACTAAGAACAAATACAGACCAATTCCTCTAACATACAATGAAGGTGTCAGGGCTTTATTCAGGAAATCTAAGTGCAGAAGAACATTTTTTCTCATTCTGGGACACCAGACCGATTCAGGGAGCGTGAGGGAATCAGGCGGGTTGCTGGCCAGGAGCAGGAGAGGACTCTGACCAAAGTAACTCTTTACTTACTCCCAGCAGGACCAAAGCTAAAAAGCCTTTTTCACCCCCCTTCTTCTGTGATTGGGAAGGGGGAGGGTACCACAAAGACCCCCTTCTGAGTTCTTGTGAAGAAGGGTAGGATGCAGGCCAGGTCCTGAGTGTTGACAAATCCTGATTCAAGGCTCAAGTCACACTTAGCTCACACACAAAATGAGTGATTCAACCACTCAGGGAGCGGGTGAGGGGAGTCTCCGAATGTGCTCCAGGTCTGTTTTTAAACAGACCACTATTGACAGGAGCTCTGAGTCAGCATCATCTCTTCTGACCACTCGTCTGGACCAACATCAATGCCTTTATGTGTCCAGCATTGAATCAAACATCATTTTATCCAAGTCAGAGAGAAGCACAAAACACTCATCACTGGGAGTCATTAATATCTTAATATGACTCCTACACTCTGTGTATGGAAATTCTAAAATTGTGTTAAGTCAGGCGACCACCCATCCTGGTTCGACAGGAACAGTTCCAGCTTACACTGATTGTTCCAGAAAAATTATCAGTAACACCCTCTTCCACTCTCAAATGTGTCTCTGTTTAGACCACACATTATATGATCAGCCTATCAGTAAAGAATGTCAAGCTAAGGAAATATCATTTGACAGAAACACCTGCCCTTTTAAACAGCAAGAAAGGATGGGCTTTCTAACCAGCCACACAGCACAAGATGTAACGCTAGGCTTCTGAAGCTCAATCTTAGCAATAACTCCACATCAGCCAGCTGGAATGTTATTCATTTTCTCTCTGTCCTATTAAGTGGTAGCATTCCTGTGCTGACAACCCTCGCCCTGAATGACCTCCCTTTGACCTCTGGCACCAAGGGAGAGCCTTTGCTGTGTGGTCTTAGCACCACACTCACAAGTGGGCTGCTTCTACTTTGGCAAAAACAGAGCAGTAAGGGACCAATGAAATCTCCACCCTTTGCAGATTTAGGGAAGAATGGTTAAAAGTAGGGAAATAAAGAATTAGTCCATGAACTAGGAAAATCATGGGTAGGAGCATTTGTAAATTCATACAAATAAAAATAAAAAGCATACAGACACAAGAAATAGTACCCTATGATATTATGTGATAAATAATATATATATAAAATACTTAAAATGGAAAAAGTAAACACTGATAAAATCCCTGCAGCGGGCTAGAAAGAGTGAAGCTGAGGGAGAGCCAGGGCAGGTGTCGTTTCTTTGTTTGAAGTGCAATAATGGGCCTGTGGCAATTCCGGGGAAAGTCTTAACTTTCCGTTTTTACACGGATGCAAAGCAGCGCCTCCTTCTTGCAGCCAAAACACTCAGAGGTAATAAAGCATAAATCGATCCAGAGGAAGGAGGAGGGGCCTTAGGTGCCTCAGCCCAGTGACCGAAGAAATGGGAGAGCTCTGGGAGCAGCTCTTCCTCTCCCAGGGGCCTGGGGCCCCCAGCCCCAGCACAGCGAGGGGGGCCAGTGAGTCCAGCAACACTGACCCTCTTCCTTTCTCTCTCCCCCTCTTCTCCTTTGCAGCTCTCTTCTCCATTTTTATTTTTTAATTTCCTATTTGCTAGTAAACCACAAGCAGCAGTCGGAATCCTTTGCTTTCTCAACCTCCAGATCCCAGGCAAGGAGCTCCAGCTGGGGGAGCATGCTGGGGTGGCACGTTTCAGGGCCAGCAGACACCCAGAATCAACACGCAAATCTCACAAAGGCCAGAAGTGCCTGGCATTCAAAAGACCTCTGTGTTTGAAATTTTCCATAATAAAAATGTTTTTGTAAAAGGTATCTATTCATATTCCAGTTATTTTTTTTTTTAAATGAAAGGGTGACCTTTAAACTTGTGAAATATTATATAAGCCACTGAAAACAAAATGTAACTGGAGCAATTTATTTTTAAAAGTTTTAAATAGATAAATATTAATTTGTTGTCAACACTCTATACGATTCCAGAATGAGTCCATGCCCTGTCCCCTGTGTGTTCACTTCTGCCAGACAGGTGGTTCCCCTCTCAAAGCTCCGGGCAGGGAAGTAGTGGCAGGGAAATAAGCTGTGAATGGGCTGTTGTGCCATCAACACATGATCTTGTAAAAACTAAACTTAATGGTCAATGTTCCAGAAGACCACTGTGTTTACGAAATGAATATGTGCGCCAAATATTCAACAGCCACAGAGGTGGGACTTAAACCCCAATCTTCAAGTGACTATGCTTTAAAGTAGAATTAAATGTTTTGGCTATCACCACTGAACTGGCATTAAGTAAAAATGTTATTTTTGCAAGGTTCAACATATCCAAATTATAAAATCATCTTTAAAAGCACAAATTGGAATTTTTAAGCCCTGTTTTATGAAAACTGGCACAGAATTATTTCTAAACAAAAACTAGGCTTGATATTTGTTATCCCAAAATGCATTAACCCCCAGTCTTCACAAATCAGTATTTCCAATACAGAGAGACACCCTTTGACTGTAATGTGACATTATGTGCACTTTTCTTTCATATGCTGTGTTTCCCCAACACAGTAGTCTATGTATCTATATATCCCATATATTTTCATGAATCTCATAAATTGTGCTGAACTTGTAGTAAATGGATTGATAGTATGCTACACCAGAGACAGCCTACTTGATCATATAAGGTGTTTCCAATGTAGTCATGTGTCTACAATGTGATTAATTTGATATTATTTAAATGCCCAGGTAATAAATATAAATAAAATTTAAAAAATAAAATGCCCATGTAGATTTAAGTGACTTGACCTTGAGTTACACCTAACCCTGAGAAACATAGGCTCGTGCAACATATCTTGCTTCCACATCTTGCTCTGCTTTTATCCTGTTGAATCTCTGTATTTCAATACTGCAATTAATAATCTAAAATCTTGAGCTCCAAAGAATATATAATTTATGCAAGGGACAAAGGTCCATTACTACATCTTGAAAGATAGAAGGAGGTAAGAACTGTGGAAAGGGAGAGAGGAGTTCTAAGTAAAGAGTGGGGGAAAACTGGAAAACTTCTAGAAAGCCTTTGAATAGTGAAAGCCATAAAGAGAAAATTGTGGTTTCAATTCCAACTAGCAGTTTTTTTAGGCGCATATATCTAACTAGTGGCAGTCTGGTGAAACTTAATGGACCTCTTCTCAGAATACTGTTTTTAAGTGTGTAAAAATATAAATAGAATCTTATACAAAAAACCAATTATATATTTTAAAATTATCAGAAAAATTTAACATTATGTGCTTCTTTACTACACATTAAATAAAAGGGTCTAGCAGTGTAGTAACTAGTGTCATTTTGAAGTAGTGATGAGCACAAGTGATATTTTGAGAGACCTGCAGTAACTAACCATAATGTAATTCGAAATATCTGTGATATCCATTGGTGACAAATCACAGGTACTGCTAGAACTACTGTATTGCATTCACAATATAAATAAATACTGCACTTAGTTGGAGAGCTGTGAAGATAAGAGATGTAATTAACTTCCTTCCCATCCAAGTTCATGGCTCTTGACTTCAGACCAAGATCTCTTACTCTAGAAACGTTGTAACTCATTTGGCTTTTAAACTTCACCTGTGGAAAGAATGCTTTAGAAAGTCATCTAAGGCCCTAGCTGGTGTGACTCAGTGGACTGAGCACTGGCCTGCAAACCAAAAGGTCCCCAGTTTGAGTCCTGGCCACGACACATGCCTGGGTTGCGTGCCAGGTCCCCAGTGGGGGGTGGATCCATGTATGCCTGTTTCTCTCCCTCTTTCTCCCTCCTTACTTCCCCCTCTCTCCAAAAACAAAATAAAATAATAATAATAATAAATAAATAAATAAAATAAACCTAGACAGCAAGGAAAATGAATGAAAAAACACTTTTTTAAGAAAAATGTCACCTAACCCACAGCATCTTCTCTCCTTCCAGGCAAGCATTTGGCTGTGCCATGTATGCCCCTGACCAACTTGGCAGAGGTGCTAATCAATAATCCCCTCTTCAACTATGAAAATGAGGTCAAGTTGCCTGGGAAGACAAACAGGCAGAAATAAAGTAGACCAGAGAGAGAGAGAAACAGGAAACAGATGAACCTGGAGCAGCTATTTCTGATCTTGCCAGTTCCCACTCCAGCAGCTCCTCTCGGGGCAGGTGAGGCCACGCCACCTCCCTCCTTCCTGTGTTGACTGAGAGGCCCCCATACACTTATGATCAATTCCCTTTTTCGCTCCAAAAACCAGAAGAGCCTTAACTAAGTCAGGCCCTGAAAGTGCATGCCAAACTATGAGTGTGAACTACTCACATGTGAACTACTAAAAACCAGTCACCGAGCGTTAAATCAGCACAGACGGAAGGTGACTAGAGCAAATTTTCCCATAAATCAGCAACATTATCAGGTGGATCTTTCTAAAAACTACATAAAGAATGTATTCCCTAGTGAGGCTGAAATATCAGCAGACATATTCCGCTGCTTTGTTTCCTGCAGTACCCTTACCTAAGCTTATCTACAGTCCTCCGTGTTCACTGCTGGTTATTTCGGTGGCATCACTCCTGTATTTGCAGAGCGCAGCCAAGACATACAGACAGCACGTGGCTCTATATTTCTGTTGACCAGTACAGGAGGGCAAGAGTCACAAAGACAGACACCGCTCATTTACAATGCGGAAACAAAACAAAACAAAACCTATGTGCTTTGATGCCAGTTTTTTTGTTTTTAATGAGCAATAAGCTAATTTCTTCTTGCTAACAGTCCAGGGAAGAAGTTTCAGACTGAGAAATAAGGCAGAAACAGCAGTAAGCTAGTCCTTGAAGCTAGTCAGGTTTCGATAAACTTACATCTGCTAGAAAATTATTCTGATGCAACTTCTCTGTGGGTGATTTCTACCTGCACTCTACCAAGTGATAAGACAGACATAAGAACAGCTATTGGCTAAACCCAAATAACTTAAATTACCTAATTTTGACCTCAGGCTCTTTGGCTTGTGATTTAGGTTCAAAGTTACAATATTTAGCTAGGCAGTACTACCTCAAATGGTGCAATTTTAGAGTCTTTCAAAATACTAAAAAATTTAGATGGGCATTCCTACAGTTTTAGTCAAAAGTAGGAATACTTCCAGCGACCTATGAGACTTACTTAGTGGGCTTTTCTTATAATGGCACTATAGTTCTGGCACACTATTATATTTTGTTTCTTTTACAACATATAATGATTTGCTATGCATACAGTTTTTGCTAAACATAAATCAGTTCTTTCTCTCTCAGCATGCATAATGAAGTAGTAACAAACCAGATGTTTTGTTTACTTACTTTCTTGGGCAAATCAGGCTTGTTTGGATCTTCTTCACTTTCTTTTTATTTTATTACTTTATCACTCTAGGATTTTAATAATTTTCAATAGTCCTCCAAATAGCTTTATGATATTTGATTTTAGGACAAGGCTGGATAGAATTTAAAAATTGGGAATGCTGAGAGGGGGTCAAGTTTTAATAACTTCTCATTATTATAAATTTCTAATGTTCACTTCATTTCATCAGATGCTGAAATTGTATATCAAGTTAAAAACTGATAGGCATTTGAATTTTTTAAAAATATTTTTAATGCAAATGGTTAAAAAGTGAAGATACATATATATATATATATATATTTTTTTTTCTCCTTCAAGAACTTGAAAGTAACTTAAATTAACTTAAAGGAAAGTCTTACTTTTCCTGACTGCTTAGCACATAGCACATGCTCAATAAATGATGCACAAATAAATAAATAAGCATTAATGATTGTTTTAAATAATTATTTAAAGGGTGAAGGGTTTGGTGACTAGCTAGAGATTACTAAAAGCATATACATCAAATTTTTAAATAAAACCAAAATCTTCTAACCACAGTATACAAAACCTACTATCCTCTCTCCACTGATGTGTTTTTAATTAAAAAGGAAAAAGCTAAATATTATCTATATTATAAAGCCATCACAGAGAACATTTCTATTATCCTCTCTTTTATATGGCTAATATGAAACTTTAAAAAGAAAAAACTTCCAAAAAAAAGTTACAACAGGAATCTCTGGTTTGGGTCGCATACAGAAAACATATGCAGGAGTAGGAATGAGTTCTCTAAAGCATTTCCCTAAGTCCCTAATACGTGGCCTGATTTCCCATCCTCCCACCTCCTCCCTTTCTCCAGCTTCATCTGCTTTCCATTTAATCACCTGGAACCCTGCTTTTCTCAACTACTTTTTTTTTTTTTTTGCCTATAAAAACAGCTACCATTTGTTTTTAATAAAAAGCTCTTTCTAAAATTGTTTGTCTAATTACCAAATCACTCTACAGCTGGTGACAACACAATTGCCTGAATCAAGTACTATCAACTTACAGATATTTTCAAACTAATCCTAAAATGCCATTAAGTACTAATCACTTTTAATTTTCCAAAAGTAGATTTAAATCTATGGGTGGGTGATCCTTTTTTTAAGCACTATGAATCCAATATAAGAAATCATAACTAATAAGTTTAGAAAACAATTTCATTACCACCACTGCACAGAATAAACATGAACAAGTTACACTGCATTTCACAGAGATGTACTTTAACTCAAGCACTCCTGTGGGATAAGACAAAGAACATGATAGACTTGATTAGCCAACACACAAAAAACTTTAGAAACAAGAGCAAGTTTTTCTAGGACTCAGTGGTAACGTCAGAGCAATAACCCAAATTTTTTACAGTTGAAATAAAGTCACTAATTTTAGTCACTATTAAAGGAGAGATATTCAGATATACCAATCAGAAATGACACCGTCCCATGAGAGTAAAAGACATGGAAATGTGGAAACAGTCTCTTAAAAACACAACTCTTATACTGTCAAATAAAACTGTGTGAGAAAGAACATAATGTGAAAATAAAAATGGAACCATCCCACCTGTAAAAAAAAAAAAGAATGAAAAAAGGCAGTCAATATCCATTAAGAATATAACAGAGCTGATGAACAAAAGTAGACTAGGATGTCTTAAATTTCCCTTTAATCCTGTCCTACACAAAGAACAAGAAACCTAATCCAAGCATTCACCTCAAATAACCTCATTAAAAAGTAAAAATCAAACAGTAGGAGTCAAAAATCTCACCCTCTAAGCATGGCCCCGAGGACACTGCCTGCAGAGGTCACCTGGAGACCACCAGCTCCGGGAGTGCAGGTCTGGGTGGGAAAGTTGGCAAGGCCTCCTGCCCTGCTCCCATGCTCTCTTCACACCCTGGGGACCAAGGCCATGAACTCCCCAGGAGAGGCACTCCAGAGAGGCTTGGGTTTCCTGGTGACACTGCCAATAATAAATTTGCATTTCAACACAGGTTATTCCATATCTCAGGCTGCAGCATACATCACTAATTAAAATGGAAAAGAGAGACACATAATAACCTGAATGGAAACATTTCTACTGCAAACGGTAGCACAACTTCCTAAACCCTGGCACCACCACCAAGTCAAAGAAGGCAAATACCTCAAAAAACTGAAGACTTAGTCAAAAGGCAGTATTCCAAGTCAGAAGAAGCGGACAAGGTAGGCCCACCCGCACTTCCCGTGCTAGCAAACAGTACCCAAAGCCTCACAAAAGCAAGTCATTCTGCTAAAGGATAAAATGAACAAATTTATAGCATGCTGTGTAAGTCACATTCTGTTGCCAAATATTCAGATTCATTGGAGAATTTCCTATTTTATAAACAGAATGAATTATTTATTTGGAGAGTCTCTACCTAGTTCACCAATGTGGGACCACCTTATTCAGGGGATTTCAGGGTAAATTTAAAATGTATCTCTTGCATTAGGCTATGTTAATAACACAGAAAACTTAGTCATGAATTAAATACATGGCAAGTGCACTCTTCATAGATGATAAGGGCCACGAAATTAGTGATAAGGTGTTTCCCGATCTCAGGATAATATCTTGGGTGTGATGCTGTGAATGTCTGCACCTGTGAACCGGTTCACAAAGCTACTTAGGCTCCTTTTTCGTTTTATGAACATAAGAGTCTTGGAGTTTTTTCCAAGGATCGTGCTTGCAATGACCACCATTCTTTAAGGGTATCTATTTCCGATAAATGTGAAGAACCATCTGGTAAATCCCACTCTGTTTCTTCTCTTCCTGATTTGTTGCAGCTTGAACACCTTCTCCACATCACACTATCACCAACTGATTCTGATACATAGATAAAAAGCACAGTCCTCAGAAAGAACTTAGGGGAGAGATTTAAGTAGCTTACTACTGAGTAAGAAATGAATACTTGGCAGTTAGGCAAAGCAAAATTACCTGTTCAGCTGTAAAAAACCCACCCAAGTTACCCTCCTTGGTTGGAATGCTGTTGTGAATACCTGACAGCTAGGGGCGCATTTGGTACAGGGGCTTCTCCAGGGTCCAGAGCTCCTTACAGGTCCGCACCTGGCCCTTCTCTCTGATGCCTATCACCGACCTCACACCGCATCTGGCCCACAGCAGGCCCTCCCAGAATGTCAGTGGCACCTGGCAGAGTTACTAATGGTCCAAGGCCACCCAGAAATCCACATCTGGCAGTGGTCGGATTCTCAGGCCCTGCCAAAGGTTAAGCTCTGAATATTGGTTATCTTTCTTAAAATACCTTTTTTCTGTAAAGAATAGGGTTGTTTTGAAACCTTGCTTTGTAGAAACATCTTGACCTATTTATGAAAAACTGGGTTGGCCTCATATTGATGTGTATAATTTTAAAAGGCCCTGTAGCCTGCTTTCAGATTCACGGAAATATAGCTTTAAATAAAAGGGGAGGAGGGGGAGGGTAAGAGAAGTGCCAGAAATGGAAGTGAAGTATGGGATAAAAGACCAAGAAGGGCCTAAACCATTCTTAATCGGCCTACGGAAAGCTCTCCTATACCAACATTCCCAAGAGAGAATCCTACCCATGCTCTTTCCCCAATGTGACCTTTCCACAATCTGCTCACTGGGAAACCATCTCATCACAAATAAAAACATTCAGAGGCGACTAGACCTTACAGCTCAAAGGAAACCTGATAAAAGATGCTTCTTCCCCTCCACTGTGACTGATCAAACTCAGCAATCAGTCAGCAAATACTGATTAGGGTCCGCGCTGAGCTTGGTCAGAGTAGACAAGGATTTCACAGGAGTCACAAGTCCAAGCGCAAGAGGCCTGAGTCATGAGGATTAATTATTAACAGTAAACAGCATTCAGCAGATCAACGGCAGCAACTTGAACGCAGCCAAACAAGAAGGGGTGGCCATTTCGGCCTCCCCTCTCTGGGACTGCCCCTGCCCCCACTCCATGGGCACACAGCGCACTCACAAAGTTTCTACAGGAGGGGACGTAATGCCATAAAAACACCTGGGCCTCTCGCCTGAGTGCAGCCTGCCAGCTGGATACGGGGATGCAGCATGCATTTTATTATGCACCTGGCAAACAATTAGTAAGCACCAATGATATGCAGGACACTGGGGATACAGATATGAGCTAAGATTTAACCTCGATGTAAATTACAGCTCAGAAAATAAAATAATCAGGGAGAAATTGTACAACGGCTGTAAGTCAAATGGAATTACAAGAATATGCCACAGTTTAGGGATAGAGGTTAAGTTATCCCCCAAATAAGAACTATTAGGTTTATTTGCCAAAGCAAATTTATTAGAATCATTGTAAGAAGCAAATTTTATATTAGATAAAATATGGGTAAGGTGAGGGGGGAGTCAGGTAAAATAGGTCAGACTCAGAAGCCCATGCCTAGTGTGGAGGCACAGGGGCAGAGACAGGAGGAGACACACAGATGTCTCAGATGAAGGGGCCTTGGGCCAGAAAAGCAGGGGGTGCCTCTTAGGGCAGCATACGCAGGTGCTATGCTAGAGTCTCCAGAATTCCTGCCCCCGAAATCAAACTCTTATCTCTGACTGCCTCCAGCACAGTGTACCATGGCAGTGAGCAGCTCTGTCCCTCTTAAGTGGTCAAAGAAGAAAGAAAAACAAAGTCAAGGAAAAAGGAAAAAATGGGGGAAAGAAGAATTTTTTAAAAAACAGATTAAGAGCCCATTTAGTGGAGGTGGGGGTGGGGGGTGTTTGTCAATTCCACAAGTCTGAAATCAATGCAGGTGCCCCTAGCAGCCACCAACCATCCCATTCTAGCTGACTCGATCACCTCTGAAAGCTACGAAAACTAGAGACATGGGATTAAGAATGATACTGCTAAATAGGGGCATTGAAAATTTTATTTCTGGGTGGATGGGACTCTGTTTGGGAGGAACTGAGGCTGTGAGAATGACCTCTGCATGAGTCACACTCCTGAACAGGGGAAGGTGCCCCGCACGACACAAGGAGACCCAGAGACTCAAAAAGGAAGATGGATGGTCACCAAGAAGGATAAATAAAACCTACCTCCTAGGACGTTTAAAGGGAGCAGGGTAAGGGTTGCTTTCGTTCACTCATTTTTCTTGAGCACCCTTTCTGGACTGAGAGATGGCTCACTACGCAACCACTATGCATCCAAGAACCAACTGGGAAGTGCTGACCATGTTCTGCTGTCCATGGTTCTCCACTCTTACGCACCAGCATTGTTTCTAACCAGTAATTCAACAGGTAAAATGACAGTGACACTTTGGGGCATGGGGCCTGTATGTGAAAAGCTGAATTTGGATCAAACTTGCAGAAACTCCAAATAAGGAAATTCCTCCTGCAGAGGTAACTGACAGTCAAGGGCATAATTTTGGGGGATTCTTAAAAGGAAAGAGCCCTGACTGGTGTTGCTCAGTTAGCTGGGAATCATCCTGCAAAGCGAAAGATCACTGGTTTGATTCTAGGTCAGGGCACACGCCTGGGTTGCAGGTTCAGTCCCCACTTGGGGCACATGTGAGAGGCAAGCAATTGATGTTTCCCTCTCATATTTGTGTTTCTCACTTTCTCTTTCTCACTGCCTTCCCCTCTCTCTAAAAATAAATAAATAAATAAATAAATAAATAAATAAAGTCTTTAAAAAAGGAAAAAAACAATCACATCAACACCAGTAGGTTAGCTGACAGGGACAAACAGGATTCATTCCAACTCTGACCAAATGACTAATGAGAAATAAGGTCATGGAAAGCTACCCAGTGACTCTCCAAATCCAGTTGGCTGGGAGGAGGTCATCCAATCATCCTAAACCAATCTGAGAAAAACAAGATCCTAGGCTTGGACACTTTTCTGCCCTTGATGCAAACCGGATCCTGATTCTACTGTCAGTCTCACCTCATTACATGACAGTGGCTTTACAGAGCCAACAAATCCCCACCCCCTCAAGCCATGCATTTTGATAATTGGGCCATTTCATCCCAATTCATTCAAGCTGGTGCTAATAGACAGGATAGTTCCCAAGAGGTTATGAGAACCTTGCCAAACGGCATCCATCCTTATCAAAGACATAAGGGCTTAAACCACACATTTTTCCCCTCACTCCTGTAATGGCTCTTGGTCCTCTGTTAAGATTGTTTTACAGGTTTTTCTAATATAAGTGCCAGCACTTTTTAAAAAATTTTCTAGCACTGACACAGAGGTGTCAAAGGACTTAAATCATCTCGGTGATTCATCCTGAAGGAAGAATGACCATCCAAATGAGTCAGGTTCACAACTGACCTCCAGGTTCCACCACTGAGGGCACGAGAAGCCACCATCAATATAAGCAGCACATGCAGGTGAAAAGTATGCATGCAGGCAGAGAAGGATCCAGGAGAAGGGCCCTATGCTTTTAACATCTGGACTCAGTTTCAAACACACATTTACTTAGAAGCAACTCAGGAATTGTCTAGAGACTGGAAAACTTGCTCCTTAAGTTCTTTCACAAGTAACTGTTAATGTATGTCCCATTAGAAATAAGTCATGAAAATGTATGAAGGAGCCTGTTAAGATTCCTGAATACTTTAAGAAAAAAATATCTAAAAATTAGGTTAAACATATGTTTTACTACAAGTACCTAAAAAACAAGATAAGTTTTACTAAATTTTTAAATTACGCTAATAGGGTTATCATTTCCTTAATTTAAAGTAATTTAGATATATATCCACTCTGGTCATTTACACATGTAAATTATAAGCAACTCTGTGTATGTGTGTGTGAATTTGTCTGTACGTATGTGTGTGTGCATGTGTTTGTGCCAGAATTCCAGTCAAGTAGCAGTTCCCTACTAGAACAGAAAAAGAGAAAAATTTGAGTGTGGTCCTCTTGAGATAAATACCCTTCACACAGTTGATCACATATAAAACAACTTGGAAGCGAATCTACATGATCTTTTAATTCCTTTGTGAGCAAAACTCTGAGACCATGTCTCAATTACTACCAAAGAGAGGAAAATTATCCCAGACTAGTGCTATAAAAAATAATAATAATAATAATAATAATAGAGTATGAATTCTGTAAGTGGAATTGGAAAAAAGGAGCAAATTACATGTGGATTCCAAAAGTAGAGGGAAAAAGGCCACTCCCAAAACGCTTTAAGTCCCCTATATCTTACATCACAGTCACTGTACACTGTGTCTATGGCATATATAATACACATTTAAAGTCTCTGAACTCTGGCATTTTTACAAGTATAAAAGTAAGAGCTGATATTTTTAAATGTTCTCAAGTATCAGTGCAAAGAATACAGGCTAGGAAAGTGTTAAATTACAAGCCATCTGCTCTGATAATTTACAATGTGATTTCTCTCATCTCCTTCAACACTACATAGCATCTCTATGGCAACACGGTGACTTCAAATGTGAGCTTGGAGGGCTGATTGTGTCTTCAGTCTGTTCACAGAGAAAGCCAGACTGGTTGGTGAGCTCCTCAATGAGCCAGGATCTTTTCCTTCAGAAGGATGTCCTTGTCATAAATGGCCCAAATTCTCTTTCTCCATTCCCTCCATATATATAAATGAGAATGATTCTGCAAACTACACATATCACACCTTACGGACTTGTCGAGGCCCTGTAACCCACAACCAATATATGTCCATAACATAACACAGTGGTCCTCAAACCCAGCTATGCAGCTGACTTCCCAGCAGGGCTTTTTCAAAATATAGATTCCAGGGCCCTGTTCTGGTCACTAAATCAAAATCTCTAGGAAATCTGTAATTTAAATTTTTTTTCAAGGCAATTCTGATATAGTCTGGGTTAAGAAACCACAGGTGTAAATCACAACCTAACTCTCTTGGGGCCTGCCCTGGGTTGGTGGGCCCAGCACCTCACACTCACAAGGAACAACCACAGCCCAAAGGAGCCAGAACCAGAAGGCAGTCTCCACAAAGTGCCATGCCAACACTGACGACCAGCGAGGCCTGGCCAGGACAGACAAGTGCAGTTTCCCAAAGGAAGTGATGCTTGGGCTGAGTCAGTTAGGGAAACCAAGAGGAGGGAACACCCAACACAAAGACAAGTTCAAGAGCACGTACACAGACTTGGGTGTGTAACAAGGGCCTGAGAGGCTGACGGGGGCGGGGGGCGGGGGGGGTGGGGCAAAATCTACAGCTTTTCTCAACTGAGGCCAGCCCAGATAAGGCAGATAAACTGACCAGGTCTGAAACTCAAAAATCTGCATTTGTGATGCAAATCTGGCCTTGGTTACAAAGTATCATCAAAAGGAAAAGAGGATTTGGGGGAAGTAGAGAACTGAAAATAATTCTGCCCTAGTCTTTACCAAAATCCTCATCTGTGACACTGGAAAAATACTACATATATCAACATATATCAATAAAGGTGTGATCAATGAGAGAGAACTAATATACTACATCTTTTTAAGAGAGTCACAGATTTTATTTTCACCTTGAGAATGATTTCAATTAGGTAGACTTGAGCTAGTTGATCACCTGTTATAATTTTAATTCTATATTATTCTCCAGTACACATTTAAAAGAGGCCAAAAGAGAATCTGCCTAATCATCTTGTCTCTTTAGAAAATAAACTCCCAGTGGCCAGAATATTTTTGTCTTCTCCAGCTGTAAGGCACCTGGCATATTGACACAGCTCAAAGGATAAACAGTTCATTCATTACACAGTGCCATGTATATTAAATAATGCCCATAAAGTCCTTTGAAGATGAAAACACCTTCAAATGCTAAGTAGTCAATAGTACTGAGCTGGGCATTTGAAACTCAGAAAAAAGATGACAGATCAAGCATCCTAAAAAGGTCACTGGCCAGCAGGAAGGCACTTGTTCAGCCAGACCTCTGGTCCCTTTGCAGCCACACTCCACAGCAGACAAAACCCCAACCTGCTTTACATGCTTTCAATACATATAATCAGGGGGAAAGTTTCAAATTGCTGAAGAGAAGTAAATTCTTCAGTGATTCATTTCTTTCAAGAACCATGCCCAAAAGTCATTTCAGTCACACAAATTCTTCTTTCGAGATGGCACCTTTTAAGCGAAGCTCACTCACTCTGTATGAAGTGTCAACTCAATTCTAAAACAGACACAGAGAAAACTCTTGCAACAGAGCATATGCGATTTTATGCAAATCAATACAGTTTCTATTCAAATCAATTCTGTCTTACTCTAGGTCTGGGTCACGTTCATGAGTGAGCAGAGCTGACTCCTAGGTTCAGGAGCACAGAACTCACACTAGCAGGAGAACCCTGGCTGTGATTTTTAAGGGTGGGACCATTTTCAGCAGGAGGACTGCACAAAGTTGCCTCTACCTTAACCTTTCCCAGATGTTTATTAGGAAGACTGAAGTATCATCACCTTGAACCATTTCAGATGTGCCCTTTGCTGTCCCCAAATACACCACCTACTGGGAAGCAAAGTCTGTCCTTTTCGAGATTGAGACTCCCTGAAATTTTCAATGGGTTAATCCGAAGTTTTCTAAGAAATCACCAAATACACCTTCAGATCACCACTGAAGCCCAATCAGATCTTATCCACAATGCCCTCTTTCAAATACGAGTGATTCCTTTTTTTTCCCTCCCTGACACCAAAACAAAGGGAAGCAGAAAGCTCCCCAAATGCAATCAGAAATCTCAGCGTGATGAGCATGGCACAGCAGGAGGTAGGCAAAGCCCTGTTTCCACCCAGGACACCCACTTTGGGGAGACAACTACTGTGCACTTGGCATCCTCGCATCTGATCCTCACAGCTACTGTTCTAAAGCAAGTTTTAAAAAACCTCTCTGAGCTCCCTTCTCAGGGATGAAATTTGATGTCACTGCCTACCTACCTTGCAGGGAGCTATGAAAATTAGTAGCGGGTGCATAGTAAGCACTCAGTAAATGAAGCTGCTTAAGAAGCTGAAATATGTTGCCAATTTAGCCATGACCTTTCTCCTTGATAAAAAAAACTTTTTTTTATTTATTGTTTTTCTAATACAGTTGTCTCACATTTTCCCCCATTTCTCCCCCACCCCAGACCTTTTTCCTTCTTTGATTGATATATAATATGTACTATAAAAGTCAGCCTTTTAAAAATGTTTACAATTCAGTGGTTTTTAGTACATTCATAGGCGGTGTAACTATCATGACTGGCTAATCCCAGAACATGATCAGCCCAAGACTTTCACCAGAGGGCCTGATCCATTAGCAGTCATTCCCACTTCCTTGCCTCTTGACATTTTACCTTCCAAATTTTCCGAATATAAAAAAGCCTTTTCCCTTTAAAATATTAGTAAGAGTCCTGGTTGGTGTGGCTCAGTGGACTGAGTGCCAGCCTGCGAACAGAAAGGTCGCTGGTTTGCTTCCCAGTCAGGGCACATACCTGGGTTGTGGGCCAGATCCCCAGTTGGAGTGTGCCAGAGGCAACCAATCAATACTATCCCACACACTGATGTTTCTCTCCCTCTCTATCTCTCTCCTTTCCCCTCTCTTTAAAAAGTAAATAAATAAAATCTTTTTAAAAACACATTAAAAATATTTTTAAAATTACGATTCTCTTTCTTGCTAAAATGTCTAGTTGTAGGAAGGGCTTCTAGAAGTAAAGGTCAAATTTTCCATAACATGATCTAACAAGCATGAGGACACATAGAAAATACAGAACATAATATATGACATTGAGACCTTCCCCCAAAATCAAGGGCCTGTGTCCTCACTGAATACAGAAAAACACTGAACAGGAGTGTCACTTTGCCTGTAACGTAAGATCTGCACCCACTGTTCCATGACTTCTAGAACTGAGTGCACACACACTTCCCAGAAACCCTGCACTAATGCAGAAACTACCCAGCTGTGTTAAATTTACTGCAGGTGGTTTCTGGGAAGAAACATTTCATCAATGAAAGGCGGCAAGCAAGAGTCTCTCAAGTCGTGACTCATGACTGACTCCAACACCACTCCGCTCCTCCCCTCCTCACAGGATGTAATGGGTTCCTGGGAAAAGACCTTCCCACCACCCTGGGCCCCCGCACACCCATTCCATCCCATCCCCTGCATCCCCTTACGCAGTCTTCTTATCTCAACACTTGCCTTTTTCTCCTCTCTTCCAGACATTAGCACAGGCAGGTAAAGACAACAAACTTTGCCATAACAAGTGTCCTCTTTATGAACTGCACTTATTAGAAATTAATCTTTCTTTTATGGGCAACTCCTTCTTTTTCAAATGTGAGCTTCAACATCATCAGCAAGTGAGCTTTTGGGAGTCTGGCAGCTAGCTCTTCTCCTGAGCATGCCTCTGGGTTCTCCCAGCACATTATTTCATCTGTTTTCTCTGGATGACTAACTGACAGGAGCTGACCACTAACTGCCGATTTGAACAGTTTAAACTGGAAGATGTAGGTTTGTTTATCACAGTGGTATGGGTTAGCATTTTGAAATGACTTTCTGCATATACTAAGACTGAGTGAGTCCATAAAGATGCTCAGGAAAAAAGGAGCCTTTACTGCCAAAGAAGGGAATTATGAGTACAGAAAAGGGAAGACTAAAATGTGCCCTTGGTGATGGACTGGAATTGAAGACTTGCATATAAACTCATGGGTTTCATTATAAATAGGTAAGTGTAGAAAGAGATATGTGTTCATGTATAAAATTATGTATACATGTGTGCATGTATATGTACATGTATACACACACACACACACACACACACACCCCACACACTTCCTAGCTCTGCCCACTAAGAGGTTCTAGAAGGAATGACACCTCTACAGCAGTGAGCCCAGATTGTGTTTCTAAATACTTTCCTGTGCTACTGAACCAGGGCTCTTTGGAGAAATGGCTGATTCCAGTGCTGGAGCAAGGAAAGTACAACATAAGCCTAGAACATCTTATGTGTCAGAAAATAAGAAAGGACTCAAAAAATTATGGGGACAGCTCACAAAAGATAAAGGAATGAGGCTGAAAGGACTCCCACTGACCAAATCTTGAACAATTTGAACATCAAACTAAATAATGATAGCACAGAACTATAACCTATTGAGTAAAATAGGAATCTATGAGGACAGACAAATATCAGTAAGTACATGGGGCACAAGGAAAAGCTCTTCCTAAGGGAGAAAGCCAGCAAGATCTAGAAGGAATGGTGAAATTAGAAAAACCACCATTTTGCAACCATCATAGTCACTGATTCAGGCAAAAATCATCAATGGATGCTACATCCAGCAAATAAAAGTCGGGAGAGAAACAGAATTTTACATAGTCTCAAATTATCTCCCCACAAAATGCTAACTAATTACAAGGGTGGAAATACAATGGAGAAACCTGGTAGTCACCTTTTGGACCAAATGACTTAACTGAACATCTCACTGAGGGACAGCTGACAGCTGAGACCGGGACAGGGTGTCCTGGGGAGGATAAAGCCCTCTGGCAGAAAAGTACAACCTGAATCCAGTCATGAGGAATCCTACAAGCCAACCTGAGGGATAGTCTTCAAAAGAATTGACTGTAATCCTCAAAAATATTAAGGTAACAAAACAGACAGACTGGGAAAATGTTCCAAATTAAAGAAAACCAAAGACAAAACTAAATATAATATTGATCCTGGATGGAATCCTGAACCACAAATATTAATTGCCAAAACGGATCCTTCTGGAACCATTGGTAAAACTGTATTAAAGTCAGTAGATTTAGATAGCGATATTGTACCAAAATTAATTTCCTGATTCGGGTCATTATTTAAGAGAATGTCCTTGCTCCTAGAAAATACATATCAAACAACCATTTAGATGTAAAGGCATCAATCACATTTGCAACTTACTCTCAAGTGGTTCAGAAACAAAATAATATGTAAATTATATATAACACACACATATATGCACTCCAATATATCGGGTGGGGGTGACAGTTGGGATAACCACTGTGGTGAGCCAGTCACAACTGGGAAATCTGAGTCTGAATTCCTGCTTCTTTACCACAAGTTGTGACTTTCAAAACAAATTTACCTCCCCAACCCCCCCCCCAAAACCAACAACAAACAATGAAAACATGGATCAACACAACAACCAAAAATAATAGTGGTATTTCAATTAGACTAAGTTAATATGAATTTGAGCTTTATACCTCCTTTGATGGTTTAAAATCAAAGATAAACTAAAACAGTGTGTCAAAGGCAATCCATAATCTCACATTCAACAGTAGGCCAATCCTATTCTTTTAATCCAGAAACATAAAAGGCAAAAATTAACAAACAAAAAACTACACCTTGAAACTTATAGAAACTCCTTGAACAAACTAGGATGAAACAAAAAGTATAATTTTTAGGGTGCAATAACTCTTTCAGGTATATAGTGTCTATACCCAAGACATCATTTCAATCATCCTCTGATTGAAATATTAAAAGTCAAGGGTAGGTGAGAACTTCCTCAGAGACACACAGCAGACCATGCTTTTACTGTGGGATGATGCTGGGAGGTCCAGGTGGGGATAAACCTGCGTAAACATCCCATAAATCAGGCTACCATGGTGACGGGGGCCAGATGAGTTGTGACCGACAAAAATGTACCCCACAAAAGGGAAAACCTAGAACATAGGCCCAGGAGTTATCTCACTAAAAGAAAAGAGTGAGAAATAACCCTATTCCCCATGACTACACATCATCCATCATCTACATTTCGATGAATAACAACAAAGAAATGTAACAAAATAGCAATATAGAGAGAACCCAGGAGTTACCACATTCACCTTATAAAACTGTCCCCAAAAGACTAGCTTAGCAGCCTCTGGCCCCACCCTGTCCCACCCCCAACCCCACCTCACCCCCACCCCACCACTGTTCCCTTCCTAAGAGTAAAAGGAAGCCCTGGTAATCCTTATAATGTGGTACGCTCAGCAACTGCTGAAAAACTTCCCTCCCTGGCAAGCCTCTCCAGGCTGTCCCAAATTTCTCTCCACCAACCTCGCTGGCCACAGAGACTTCCTATCTAGCACTACAGTCCAAGTCCACAGGCCAGGGAAGCAGGGAGCCACACTTCCACCATGACTCCTCCAGAGACTTTCGGGGGGTGTGGATGGGGAACCCAGAAAAGTTCACACAGCCACACGCCTCAAATAGATAGCTGGGGTTACTCGGGTTGGGTTACTTATGTAAAAAGGAACATCAGTTTTAATTAGCTGAGAAGAGGAAAGGCATAGAAACAAAATTACAGGGCCCGGCCCAGCAGGAGAAAAAGGCTTGCTGCACCCTGGAATCTTCCACTCAACTTTCGTTTGGTGTGAGACTTGTAAATTATAGCTTCAGTCCTCAGCACACAAAGATATACGTATCCACTTTTAAAGATTTGAAAATTACAACACAGGACCTTGTGGGATGCTGAGGTTCATTCCTACTGTCCCTCCATTAGGGCAGGAAGGGCATCAGCTCTCTGCGGTCTGGCAACCTTGGGTTTAAATGCCAGCTCCGGCCCTCACCACAGTGCAGCCTGGAGCAGGTCGTTCTGCCTCACAAGAGACTGTAATCTCATCGCAACAGACAATCACATCCTGCTGCTGGAGGCGGAGATGTGATTCTATATGAGAAAATATACATAAAATACCTGCACAGTATTTAAGAGTCCTAGGCACTCAGGTGGTGGCAGTAGTGGAGACTACTGTTAGGAAAATTTACCAGGTTTCCTTAGAGGACAGAACTGGCATTTGGAAAAATAGACATATTCTCCATGTCATCCTATGACCTTACAAGCAGGTGTTTGCTTTCTGGATGCACTGATTTTACTCCCTCTGAAGCATAAGTCCAAAGGTGTTCTCTGACCCCTGGAAGCAGCTGCGAATGATTTAGATTGTATCAAGAGTGTGGAGAGCATGGGAGACCAGCTGGCCATTGCAAAACTGCGTATCACCCTATTTACCGCCCCCTCCCCCAAAGGACCCATATTCACACTGCAAATTATCACATAAAGTTGACAGTGATGCCTCTCAATCCTGCCCAAAGTTTACAGTCAAAGGTTTCCAGAAATTTGGTTCAGGGGACAAGTCCTATCTCACAAATAGGCTGAAGCCTGCAGAAGTGAGACAGGATCTAATGAACAAGGTCATGAAAGAGGAGAGAAAAGCCCAAAAATGAATTCTGCAAATTTTGCATCTAATGGAGTGCAGTTAAATACTGGGAAAGAAAGAGGTATGCAGACCAGCTAACAAAACGCTGAAATTTAATGACTTTCCCATGAAGCCTCTCCCATGAGAAGCTGCTCTTGCATAGGCAACCTATCAGGGGACATTTGATCTGAACTGTCCCAGGAAGAAAATATATGGCCTGGAAACCAACAAATTAGCACTGGTTCTCAAGGCTCCTGAACCCAAGATATATAGGACAAGTGCAACACAATGTAGATGAAGGTGAAAGAAATCTAAAATACAAGTGTGGAATATATTCTGCTTCTATGCAATCTGCTTTTTGAGCTATTCTTGGTCCCTTGCATTCTACCTATCATCACTGTGGTACTAGAAAGGGCAGTGAGGGATGGTAAGAATTTCTCATAATCATGAAATTTTCTTTTTAAAGAAAGCTACCTATGAACAAGAAACGTCTATTCATTTAGTATGAGGAATTCATTCCAGTTATTTGGGTACCAAGATATTAAGCCATTTAAAGATGTTATTGTGTGAGACTAGTTAAGTAGAAATATGTATAACAACATTCTACTCAAACTATTATTTTCCAATAATTGTGAGTACCTTCAGAATAATAGAGGAATTATAATTTTTGGCCCTTATCATTTACCAGTAAAAGTTAAACTGATCGAGTTATCCAAACACTAATAAAATGTTTGTTATTCCTGCAGATCCTAGCACATCTGTAACGCAGAACAAAGATTAACTGACCTAGGAGTGTCCTCCTACAGGTTTACAGCAGTGGGGTTGAAAAATGGGGGCAAGAAGAAAGAATCCTTGAAGATGTAGATCAATGCAAGAAAAGGAAGTAAAGCAAAGGAATAGAAGATGAAAAATGATTTTATATATATCCTGTTTCACCAACCTCTTACAGACATTTCATATGCTTAATATCCAAATTAAAATTAAAATATTTTGCCTGAAAGCATACATGTCATTTATACTGTCACTTCATATATACTAGGAGACACAGGTCCTTTTAAAATAGATTTCAAATCCCACAACCTCTTTGTAATAGCTCAGCTACTATAGGACTATTGTAGCTATCCAACAATTTCCAGAGATGTTATGTACTCAACTGTACATGATGGAAATCTAATCATCATCCTTTTTTTCCCCCTGAAATTCTACTAAAGCAAATCCTATAAAGTCCGATGGTATGTACTCTGCCAGTTAACTCTGCTAATTCTTCAATAAAATTTAACAGATGAAATATAAAATAAAATAGATTTCAAATATTAGTCTCTGATACATTCATTCATTCCATTATGCATTGAAACCACCTATTCCACAGAATTCCAAAGTGGGGTGTTTTATGACTTTCCCAATATCTATACACGTGCCTACGCATACATGGGGAAAAGTAAAGGCAGCAAGAAACACTATCTAAAAATATTCAAGGATTGTAACATTTAAATTCGAATTGTGTTCTTCTCAAGTTCAAGACTAGCTTTATTTTGTGGTTATGAATGTTAAGTGAGGGGACTAACACTTTATAAATTCACTCATTAATCATCAACACTGGGAGAAGTAACTGCAAAGTCAAGTACACACATGAAGGCCCATGAACAGAGGGCAAATACATACTAATGCAGGAACAGCCCCCAATCTCCCAAAGGAAACCTGCCCCTAGAAATTCCTTCTTAAGCCAGGTATGTTGAGGCATTGCAGACCATCCTGCATATACTATTCTTGCTCAATCTTATTCTACCTGTACAGCAGCAAAACCACCTGAGTGGGAAATTTTGAAGCAGGAAAAACAGTGACTGTTTATATCTAAAGATAGTTTTGTTTTCAAGTCTGCAGACTTGACTTATATGCCATAAAATTCCCCAAGGTAACACTTCTTACAGAACTCAAGAAAGGATCTTTATTTCTCCGTAACTATCTTTAAAGTTTCCCTTAGACTACCCCTAGAAAACACAAGAAGTTTGGTCCCACATAGGGCAGTCAGAGTGACTATTATCTTTCAAATCAACAGAAAATCTTTCCAAACTAACTGTTTTTGTTCCAGTTTACCTAGAAAACTGACTTATATTGGATTTGGTTTTTTGTTGGTACCTTGTGGTTTTTAGTTGTGCTTCCTTGATTGCTAGTAAGACTGAATTTGGGCACCTGTACTTCTTTGAATTTGTCTGTGTGCCTATTTCTCTTTGAGATTGTCTTATAGAATTGAGGAAGCCCTTTTTTATTATAGATATATCTATATATCTATATCTATATCTATCTTTGCCTGATTTGTAATAAATGTTTATTCCCAGTTTATTATTAGCCTTTTTTTTAATGTTATGTTCTAAATGAACATATAGTAAAACTGAATCTTTGGTGGGGGAGAGTTCTATGAATTTTGATACATAGAATCACCACAACCAGAATAAAAAACAGCTCCATCATCTCCCCAAATGCCCTTCATACTGCCTCTTTGTATTCACACCCTCACTACCCATAACTCTGGACACTCAACCAATCTGTGCAGTCCTGTCTTTTTGAGAAGTCGCCTAAGTGGAATCATATAGTATGTAGCCTTTTGATTGCCTTTCTAAACTCAGCAGTAACCAGTGGATGTAACAATTTATCAGTTCACAGCTACATTGTTTCAATGCTAACATCATCAGCCCTTCCCAGCAACAGGTCAGTTAAGGACCTCTTTCCTGAAACTGAAGGGTTCATATGTCTGCCCAAGCCCTGCAGAAACCCCTCCTGAAGAGAAACCAAGTGCAATGCATCACTGTCCGTAACAGGACTATACACTGTAAAAAATAAATAAGCCTGATTAACTCACATGGACACCACTAACTCAAAGTATCCTAGTCCTAGAATCTATACTTTGTATTGACAAACCTTTTCATTCAAGTTTTCCATCACTGTCATTGCTAAAACGTACTAATTTATGACAAAGCCCAAATAGGGTAATTCTTCCAAAATGCAAGATTTGCTCTATATATTACTTCACAATCCTTCCCAACCATGCAGGAGTAGATATGTAGCTAATCGAAACAGTAACCTAAAACTCAAGTATGTTTGTCACCAAAATGAGGTTTTATCTTTCACAGCACTTCTGGCATTGGACCAGATTATACAAAGTCACTATGAAGAAACCCCAGAAGCTTATTCCTCCAGCTCAACAACCTTGGACTCTTGGTCAAGAAGCTGTACTCTTGCTCTGGACATACAGCCTTTCCCAGAGGGCAGCTGATTAATAATTTGGGTTTCAAAGGTCTTCCTTAGGTGGAGAGGGAACACAAAAAAGGAAATGACAGTAACAACTCTCCAGTAAGCAAATGGAGTGTTTCCATTAGTGAATGAGAAGTGAAAGTATTTATACACGTGCTAGTCATTAAACATGGGAACATGATTTCCCATCAATAAGAATGTCTGTCTGCACATAAGGCTTAATGTCAAAAAGTTGGGGGACTACACTGGAAATTGGAGCCAGATGTCTCTTTCCTCTTTATGAACTGGCAGAGGTGGCAGATAATTGGGGTCCAGTAGGGACTGGGCACCACAGTGAGCAAGCAGGCAAAGGCTCTGAGAGGCAACACCGCCACTGTGGGCAGAGGAGACCCTGGGCAGAAGGCGGGGGCAGCAGCAAGCAAGGCCATGCAGGGAGGGCCTTGTCTCACCCCTGCCTCTTCTCTCCTTTTTGCTTCTTTGCCCTCAGTTCAGATGTCCAGCAATCAAAATTCCAGAATGACTCCAGCTGAATCATCACCAGCCAGAATTCCTAAGTGCAAGTAACACTGAGAAGACACAGGATCCACGCCCATACCCTTGTCCTCTGTTCTGCTGAACCCTCCACCAGCAGAGTCTGGAGCAGGGCAAGAGTGAGGGCTCTGTCCTGCACAAGCTAATCCCTCCTGCCACCCCCCCCCCTCCAACCCAAGGCCCATCCTGTTCACTGCCCACTATCAGCTGAAACAGGGCTGAGGAGCATAGAGAAGATAGAAAAGACAGTATCTCTGTCCGCAAGACAAATAACACAGTCACTCTGTCAGTTCCCTCGAGTCTACTCAGTGGAATACCGGGGAGAAAAGGAAATGGGAAGGGACGTCAGAGCATGCCACTACCTTCTACCAAATGGCAGTATTTACACTCAAACCCACCTCTTCACTGTCCGCGGAGTAGCTGCTGTTCCTGCCAATGCGCTACTAAAAATTTGTCAAGACAATGCACTTAAGGAAATAAAAACCAATTCATTATAGAAGTGAGGAGGAATGAAGGGGGATGTTAAGACTGCTTTTTATATTATAGTAAAGCGCAATTCATCCCTATCAACATAAGTGATTTTACTGGGGACTGAAGTGTGGCTATTGATTAAGAATTTGACTTTACTCTGGAATTCTGCCAAGGAAATGAGATAACATTTTATTTTCTCAGTAGGGGAGTCAAGTACATAAACTTAAAATAAGTATCAATACAGCTGATTTAGATGACAGCTTCAAACACATCTTTCCCTTTCCATTAAAAACAAACCCCAAATTTATCATAATATTTAAAAGGTCTAAAAAGACCATTTTAATCATCTGTTTTTAATATACATTTGAAGAACGTATTTAAACCACACACTTCATTTTCAACAGAACTTTTGGCTTCATTTAAATCTTGGTTAATCATTTAAATGGGTAAAATGGCTTCATTTAAATCTGGGATGGTTAAACTGCAAAGGGAATACAGTATCACACGTCATTAAGTCAGTTTTACAAGGTTTCAATGAGAAGTTTCTGTTAATGACTGTTTGTTCTTTGATTTCTTGAAAGTCACTTACAGGATTATCTTTTTAACTATCTCTTTGCTTTCCTCAAAAATTGCGCCTCACTGTGCCACCAAAAAATGAGAAAGCAACATTCACTATCAAATTACATTTTCTTCAGCTTCCCTTTTCAAAATATTGAGGGTAACAAGGACTGACTCCATAATATAATAAGTATTACTGGTGCTCACAAAGACCAAAACTGCCAGGCTCTAAATACAAACAGAAGTAGCCTGGCAAGCTTGGAGGCCAGCTATTTAAGTGGTGTTAGAAGCATAAATATGAAGAAACGCTTCCTTTGATACTCCATTAGCAAACCATCATATCAAAACATGGAAAGATATGCATGTCACTCCCTCCTGAATAACAGACTCACTTTCCTTCATATATTCCATTGTAAAGAGAAGGGCTGCTGCCAGGAGTCCCAAATAGGATTTAATAATGAAAAAAACCCAGCACCATGGCCCAGGCAAGTTAAAAATAATGCATTTATGTAAGCAACCCCCCCCCCCAACACATACACACACTTGCAAGGTTAAATAGAGGGCTCTGAAAGAGTAATTTACTGCCACAAGAAGAGCCCCAAAATAGATTGGCAATAAAAGTGATTGGTCCCCAGGGGTTTGAGAACTAATGTAAACAAAGCCCTGGCCATGAGAGGCATCCAGGAAAGAGTACCCAGCCAAGGGTGCTTCCCAGCCCTGATCCCACCTCTACCAGAGTTCCACTCTGAGCAAGTCACCCAATCGCCCTAAAAGCCTTCTATAAATTAAAAAGTAATAATAAATTAAATAATAAAAAACCGTACTGGCTCACCTCTGTGGTGTTTTGTATGGGGTTGGGGGGGGGGTTGTTTTGTTTTGTTGGTTTTGCTTTTGCTTTGAAATCTACTTTATCTTTTTCGGTGCTGAGCTCTGTGCAAAGGAGAAAAGTGAGGTCTGAAATTCACTAACACTTGCAGAAAATCTCAGCTGCCCTTTAACACACCGTAACCACATTTTTCAGCCCAATTCAATTTAATACTAATTGACTTTCCTGCTAGTGCCAGATCTATAAAGGGGGGATCAAGATTGTTCAAATGAACTGGGAGTTTCTGTGCCAAGGACCTAAGTATAGAATGAAATGACAGCATACAAGGTGAGACCTTGAGCAAGGTGGACACTGGGTGCCACAAAGCAGAGGGGAAAGGCAATCATTGTTCTGAAGACCTGAATTACCCAACAAAAAGCAGAGAATAACCATTAGGGGTTAGGGGCTCAGAGGGAACCACAGAATAAGAGAGAGTGAAACAGCACCTGGGCCGTCTCCCCAGACTCAACCCCAAACCTTGGCAGGTGGCAGAGCCCCTGCTTAAGCACTGCCCATAATAGAGAAATCATATGGCAGCCCATTCTAATTGTTTAAAAGTCCTATTAAACTATCAAGTTCTTCCCCTTCTTCCATCTAACCATGAGTACCAGTGTTCAATGTGTGACTACAGAGATAAAATTTAATGCAGCACAGAAAAGGAATAAAAAGAATAAAATAAAGGTGGCCAAGCAAGCAGTTCAGGGCTGAGAAATAAAAAAAAAAAAAAAAAAATACATAGAAACACTGTGTCTAGGTCACACTGACAATCCGAGGTCCCAGGCTCAAAAGCACCACGGAGAAATGTTCACACCTAGAAATGTCTACCCCAGTCAATGGCAACAAATTTTCTGTTTCTCTACATCTTAGAAAAGAATGTCACATTTTACTAATGGACTGACCTCTCCACTTCAGCCATCCACAATCAAAACCTCCCAGAAGACTCCCTGCCTGAGCCATTCTACCAGCTGAGCTCCCCACCAGGGTCCTTCTGCTTCATCCATCCTGACTGACCAAACCCCCCACCCTACCCCCACCAATCCAACTGAATGGTCCCTCTCTACCCTCTACTAGACTTCATTGCCCCAGATGCCAGAGCCAAGATCTAGGCCAGGAATTCAGAGCTGCCCAAAGGAGGGAGAAGCACTTTTAAAAGATGTTCCAGAGTACCCCCAGGGTGGGACAGCCCAACTGCTGCCTACTTAAAATCTACTCTAGCTCCTGACTCCAAGTCAAACAGCTGAAGGGATGATTTGTCAATTCATTTTGGAGGGTGAAAGAAAGGAGCAAACCATTGAGCAGCACTGTCTGGTTCTGCCCCCAAATAAACAAGAGCAAGAGCCAGGGACTGGGAGCAAGCACAGGCCTGGGCATGGCCACCAACAGATTTATTTCGCCAGATAAATCCCAAGGAGCGCCACACTGACACGGAGCAAGTTTACTGTGGGCGTCCAGTCCAACCTGATGTCTATGGGGCTCTTATGAACCTAAGATGTGATTTATCCAATATGTATAATAAATATGTGAGAAAGTTCGGTCTCACAAGCACTATAAATTCCATCTGCAGAGCACAGGAAACTTTCTAACTGAAGAGAGCTGAATTTTGCACAGAATCTATTATTTTGTGACAGGTGGTAGAGTCAGAGAGAAGACAGGCTAGACTTTAGCTTCAGGGCATGAAGGGAAGACGACCCAATTCTGCTATTAAGAAGTAAGACAGGACTGCTCAATCCGGCTAGGTGCCTGGGAGAGCGCGCGCGCGCGCGCACACACACACACACACACACACACACACACACACACACACACACGGCTTTCGTTTCAAGTTCATTTTATTAAATCTTTCCTAGGGACCTCACAGGGAGAGGGAGCACCGAGGAATATATTAACCCCAAACTGACACTGTTGAGTCGGCAAATGTCACTCCCAGCCACAACCAAGCTGTTAAACTGACTCAAAAATAACCCAGCCTGGCAAAGATCAAGAAACCGAGGGGAAAGACAGTACTAAACCAGGTACCTACTGATACTGCTAACTTCTACCTCTGACCATCGTTCTCCCGCTGCAAAATGCTCCTAGTGACCCGGATTACCAAGTGATCTCACCAATTCTAGGGACTGTATTTTGAAAGAGACCAAAGAGAAACCGAGCCACCAACCTCTGGCGTGCGCCCCACGGCAAGCCGCTCCCCCAGCAACCCCGGACACGCCATCCTGCCAGGGGCAGCCAGCAGCACCCCACACACGCCCTGCGCCACGCTCCCGCCCGGGCCTCAACCTGATCCACCCTCCTCCGTTCTCCAGCGCCGAACCTGTGTCCTCCCTGCCCAGCACCTGGTGCGCTGGGCACTGCGCTTCAGGCTGCGGGCCCCGAAGCCAAGGCCGCCAGCTTCTGTGCCGCCGCCCAGACGCGCCAGCAGACGGGACTGGGCGCGGGGGCGCGGGGATGCGAGCCCCGCTCGCGCGGGATCTGGGCCAGGCGGGAGAAGACGCCGCTGCTGGGGTCCCGGAGACGCCCTGTCACGCCCCCGGCACCTCCTCCGGATCGCACAGCTCGCCTCTCCTGCGGCCACCCCCTCCTCGCCGGAGAGACACCTGGCACTGCCTCCTCCTCCAAGCCACCCAGGCACTGCCCCATAAGCTCACGCCCCGCGCCTCCCCCCAGGGTCACCATGTTCCCAGATGTCTCTCCTGAGCCGCCCCAGAGACCATGGCTCACCCGCCCCCCGACGGATCATGCTTCTGCTCGGCCACCTCCCCCTACCCCCGCGGCAGCGAATGCCAGGTTGCCCCGTTTCACAGAAGTGTAGACCGAGGCCGGGGAGGTGACAGGCTGGACGATCGAGCTAAGAAACCTGCATGCTAAGGAGGTCGAAGAGGGGCCAGATACAAAACGGCCACGGAGACCGGCCCAGATGGAATGAGAGCCCGTTTTCCCGGGCCCGGCCTCGCCAACCCCGTCCGCCCGGCCTCCGGGACTGGAGCCTCCGCCCTCGCCATCCCCGCCGCCCCCTCCTCGGCCCTCCAGCGAAAGAGACAAAGAACCGGCGCCGCAACCCGTACAGCTGTGGTCGCCGGAGTCGAGAGCCAGGGAGATTTTACTCTGGAACGAGGGCGGACAGAGGGAAGGACGAGTCGGCTGCGTCCCCGCCGAGGCGCGGCACGTAGGGCGGCGCGGGTAGCGGGACCAGCCGGTGTAGGTCCAAGAGCCCCGGTGAGGGGTGCAGTGGCCCAGCGAGAGCGCGCCGGGCCCGACGGGCGGGTGAGCACGGGGTGAACCGGGGCCCGCGGACCGCGCCTCTCGGCGGTGTCCACCGAGCGCACGGGCAGCGCTGCAGTTGCACTCACCGGATCGGAAGAAGGCCGCGATGTCGGCCAGGTCCTTGGCCGCCTCCTCGGCCCCCTCGCCGGCACCGCCCCCGCAGCCCGAGCCCGCTGCGCTGGCTGTGGCGGCGGGGCTGGAGGACGCGGCGGGGGCGGCAGCGCCGCCGCTGCTGCCGCTCATGGCTGCGGCGGCGGCCGCGCCCGGCTCGGGCCCCGCGCCCCTAGCGCTGCGCGCCGCTCGCTCCGCGTGGGGCCTGGCGGAGCTGAGAGCCCAGCTGCCCGCACCCGGCGCGCGGACGCAGAGCCCCGGGGCGGCGGCGGGCGGCGGCGGCGGCCCGGCCTGAGGAGCGCGCCCACATAGACGAGGACTCCGCCCGGTAGCCGCGAGCTGGCCGCGGGGCGGGGGTGCGGAGCCACGGCCTCGGCGGCGCCAGCCGGACCGCAGGCAGCAACGCGCGCCGCGCGAGACACGCAGTCGCGAGGGCTGGGGTCCGGGGCCAGCGGGAGCTCCGCGATCACGGACGCCGGGGGCAGCCGCGAGCCTCCATCTTGATTTCAAATGGGGAAGGAAGGAGGGGGAGGGGGGAAATCACGGCCGAGGGAACCCGGGTGAAAGGAAAAGGGAGAGCAGGGAAAGGAGAGGAAGGGAAAAAAGAGGGGCTTCGTCAATTTCCGGCGAACATCGTCAGGGGCCCGAGCGTGGGCTCCGTGGGAGGGCGGACCCTGGCGGTGGGCGGGACCTAGCAGGAGGGGAGGAGCCGCGCCGAGCGCCTGGCGCACAGAGAACCCGCGGGCTATTGCAGGAGGGTTCAGCCTGACTCCTTAATGCTCCTCCCCTGCGGCTCCGACCCTTGGAAGGAGCAGGAACGATCAGACCGTCCGGCGCAGACCTTTCCAGGCCCGGCGTTCCGTACCTCGCCGGGCGCTCGTTTCTGCACCAGCAGCACCGTCCGCCCAGCGCTCGAGCTGTTTATTACTGATATCGACCGCGGGGCCGGGTGATTCGGGCATGGGGTTGGCACTAGCGTGTAATCGGTACTCCGTAATAGTTGATGAATGAAGATCGTGAAAATAGGTTAACTACTCCAGTCCCGAGTGAGGCAAGCAGCCCCTGAACTCCTGGGGGAAGTCTCCTCCTCTGTTAAATGAAATCCCAGACTCTCTCTACGAAAATGCAGAGAATAGGGAAGGTGATGGGATTGGGAAGACCAAAGGAAGTGAGGGGCAGGTGACATCCAGCTTTAAGGAAGATCCGTGTGAAACCAGCACTTGACAAATATTCACATACAAAAACCCTAAGAGGTGACTACAAGAGAAGTATCAGAAGGATGGGTGTAAGAGGTTAAAGGATCCAACGTTGCAGAAAATAAGGAGAAAGAGAAAAAAAGATTCGTTTTTTAAAAACCTGGATGATGAAACCACTGTACGTGTATACTGGAAATGTACAAATGAATGAAGGGTGTGTGGTGGATACCAGGTTTCTCACTGTTGGAGAGGGAGATTACAGATAAGCAAGGGGAGGAAGCTAGAATGGTGCATGTGGTACCGGATTAAGGTTGGAGACATCAGTATGAATTCGTGTTTATCTTAATATAGGTACAGATGAATACGTAAAAAAGATTTACAGATATGCATATATACAGAGTGTCCCAAAAAATGTATACACACTTTAAATAATTATAAAGTCCGTGTCTATTAAAATACATTTCATTTTCAAAATGTAACCGAATCTACACATTATTTAATTGCTTTGTCAATGCCCGTTTCAAACTGACGTCCGTTCTGGTCCAGGCACTGCTGACAATGCAAAGCAATGGAATCGCAAACATCACAAAACGGCAAGCTGGGCACCCCACACTACCATCACGATGTTAGATCCTACCTTGATGAGATCTTGCCAAACAGGTGGATTGGACGAAGGGGTTTCATAGAATATCCTGCGCGTTCACCAGACCTCACACCACTAGACTTTTTTTTAAGGGGATACTTAAAAGACAAAGTCTACGCTACGAAACCTGCAACAGTCACTGAATTGAGAGCAGCCGTTGAACGAGAATGCACACAAATACCAAACAAAATGTTTTGTGATGTTCGAGATTCCATTGCTTTGCATTGTCACCAGTGCCTGGACCAGAACGAACATCCGTTTGAAAACGGGCATTGACAAAACAATTAAATAATGTCTGTAGATTCTGTTACATTTTGAAAATGAAATGTATTTTAATAGACACGGACTTTATAATTATTTGAAGTGTATATACATTTTTGGGGGACACCCTGTACGTGGCTTAGTGCACACCCATAGATTTCCTTGCTCTGTCAGCTACGTGGTCTTACAAATAACCATCCAGTAGCAATGAGTATGGCTGACACTCAGATCTTGTTTTTAACACCATTCTCCAATAAAAGGAACAGGGTCTCTTTGGGAAAATTGCTGATTCTAGGATAGGGGCAAGAAATATACAAGACCAGCCTGGAGCATCTTGTTCTGCCAGAATGTAAGAAAGTGCTCAAAATAAGATTTTTTTAAACCAACAATGAAAACAGTGAAGTGGGGGAGGGCTGTCAAAGGAACACAGGAGCCAATTAAAATAGCTCCCAGGGGCCAAAGCCAACAATTTGAGCAAGAAAATAAATAATACAATACTTGATTATAACCCAAAGTATAAAACAAATATCTATGAGTCCATACTGATGTAAATAAATGATTAAGTAAACGAAGAAGAGACTAATATCTTGTGTAGATGGATTCCAAATCATTAATGCAGATACTCTGCCTTCAACAAGATGGAATAGAGTAGCAGTTCTCAACCTGTGGGTTGCGACTCCTTTGGGGATCGAACGACCCTTTCACAGGGGTTGCCTAAGACCATCGGAAAACACATGTATAATTACATATTGTTTTTGTGATTAATCACTATGCTTTAATTATGTTCAATTTGTAACCAAGAGAATACATCCTGCATATCAGATATTTACATTACGATTCATAACAGCAGCAAAATTACAGTTATGAAGTAGCAACGAAAATAATTTTATGGTTGGGTGTCACCGCAACATGAGGAACTGTATTAAAGGGCCTGTATGGCATGTTGCGACTTCTTTCCAAAGAGTCCAAAATGGAAAGAGGGTGGAGAATAACCTTACAGTGGAGAAACCTAACAAAACACTACTTCACCCAGGTGATCAACACTGCATTAACATCAACAGTAATAAGTCACGTGGATGGTATGTACCCTTGATATCATGCGATGAGAATGGCACTTTCCTCTGCAGTCCTCCTCCCCAAAACACCTAACTCCAGTCTCATCATGAGAAAAACATCTGAGAAATCTCAATTGAGAGACATGCTACAAACTACCCAACCAGTACTTCCCCACACTTTCAAGGCCACCAAAAATAAGGAAATCAGAAAAATTCTCACAGTGGGAAGGAATCCAAGGAAATATGACAACTAAATATAATGGGACCCTGGAACCAAAAAAGGAAATTAGGTAAAACTAAGAAAATCCGAATAATATGTGCACTTCAGTTTTTTTTTTAGTAAAAATGTACCAATATGGACTCATTAGTTGTGAGTCATGTGGGGACTCTGAGAATGGGGTATATAGGGACTCTTTGTAACCATCTTTGCAACTTTTCTACAAATCTAAATCTCTTATAAGGTCAAAAGTTTATTTTTAAAATTTTTAATTGTGCAGTATCTCAAAATGAAAGAATACAGGAGGCCCAAATTTCACAGGCCATTAGCTCAGGTATGCTGACAATGTTTCTTTTTTCTATTTTTCTGTCAGGTAATTTTTATCTCCAGCTCCCATTCCTCCTCATGGCAGAAAGCTTAATCCTTGTTCAGAGAAAGCTCAGTCTTCAGGACTTCTCTTCATAAGTTGAGTGCTTTCCCCTCCCACCTTCTTCCCAAGGTTGCAGCCAAGCTCCCAGGGGCATTGAGGTCACAGCTTTGGGGAGGGGAGCATGGAGAGGTTGCACATGGCCCTTGGTCACCATGGGTTCATGCTGGCACCAGTGCAAATGTGTCCCATGCCTGTTCCCCTCCCTGACATTCCTGTCTGGACTGCAGGCAATGCTATGACCTTGTTGCCTTCTGCGATGCATCCTCCTCACCCAACCACTTGGCTTCTCCAGGTCTGCTGGCAGTCAGTGCCCCTCCTGAGCTACCCTCAACCACTCAAGAAAACATTTAGCTGCTCACAGGGGTGCTCAGTTCCCCTTCCCCCACCCATCCCACTCCAGAGAGGAAGGCCAAGTTCTCTCTGCTCCCAGATCCTTCAAGCCTCCCTTCTCAGAGACTTATCTGGAAGTCTTATGCCACCCACCACCTCTCCCCCAAATCGCAGAATTATTTCCTCTGCAGGAACAAAACCTCACTCCAGTTTCTTCAGGCTTTCTTCCAGATCTATTGTGTAGAGCATAACCTTTGGGTTCTTAGGAGACTCAGTTTTATTATTCAAAACCCTTTGCCTCTAATTACTGTATCCCCTCTGCCATGGGTTCCAAGAGTGTCTTGAAATTCAGAAGTCGAGTACTGACTTCTTTCTTTTGCTAAACATTCCTCCCATAGTAATCCTACTCTGCAGGTAGTGAATACTGAGGCCCTCTCTACTACCTAAATGGTAGAGAAAGGTCAAGAATTTGAAAAGTGAAAACTGCTGGGGCTGAGGGGAGCAGGTTGTACATCACGAAGCCACAGAAAGATTAGCAATACCATGGTGGTGTCACTTGGGAAGTGCCAACAGGAAAAGGCCAACTTATGTGGGAGAGTTCTCAGGTGAGGGCAAGTTTGAGTATTGTGCATTGACTGGAAAGGGAATGTGACTGAGTGGTAATGACTGCTAAGGGTGGGCAAGGAATAGGTGTATCTGGGTATGAAGAGCTCTCTAGTGTCAAGACCGATATATTGACCAATTCTTCTGTCTCAGGTAGAGTCAGTTCCAAGAAAGAAATATAGAAGACTTGTATCTGATGTGGGACATGCATGAAGGCTCATCCAGACTGCAATGAGAAAAAGAAGTGGCACACGGGTCCCCCGCCGCCCCGTACCCCGCCATCTGAGCAGCGGAGGGGGATCTAAACAGGGTTTCATGACAGCCGCTGTTGATCTGTTGATCCTACCCAATCTTCAAAATTCAGCTCAGATTTTATCCCCTTTCATGGTGCTCCTACATAACTCAAATTGATCTGTTTCTTTTCTGTATTCTGCAGCACCAGTCGTTCTGGCATTGAGCATGAGCTGCATTAGTACATTATTTATGACATTTGTGTTTAATTTCTTGCCTACAAGGTGAAGAGATCCTTTTCAATCAGTACACAAGCATCAGCATGTCTCCTGTGTCTGCCTAGAACTGTACCAGACCGGAAGACATGAAGCAAAAGAAATGACGGAAGCCAGCTGGGACAGGCACTGCAAGTTGTCTACTCAATAGCTCTTCTCTCCTTCTTAACAGAGCCCCATGAGAGCACCCCATTTCCCAGCTATGGTGTCCAGGTGGCAGGGTGCTGGCTGAGGAGATATAACTAGAAAGAATGGGGGCAGGGCTCACAAGAATGTGTTGGGATTCAGCATGTGCTTGCCCTTTGCCCTCTCTGCTCCACAACACAGACAAGATGCCAGAGGTGAAGAGGCCACTATGTGACTATGAGAGGGTGAACATGAGGACAGAAGCCGATGGCATTATACAAATGGCTGAGTGAGCTGCCCACCTCCAGATTTCTTGTTCCATAGAAGCATGAGAGGAAGAAAACACCCGGATTTAGTAAAGGGGCTCTAAGTTGTGTGTTCAGTTTTGTGCAGCCAAACCATAGTGTTTTGTTTTGTTTTTTGTTTTTTATCAGTGGTTCTCAAACTCTCCTGCCAAAAAACCCCTGAACATGGAGGAGGGTGAAGAGGCAGGTGAAAGTTGTGTCCTTAAGAGTCTCTGAGAGGGGAACCCAAGCAGCCACCACAAGATGAATATGTCTTTAAAGTTGCTAGCTTTTTCACCCTGACCAGTGTGGCTCAGTTGGTTGAGTGTCATCCACAAAGCAAAAGGTCACTGGTCTGATTCCTGGACCCAAAGTCTGGTGATGTTTTTCTCCCTCTCTCTAAAAATAAATAAAATATATACTTTTAAGTTGCTGGCTTTTTCTTAGAAATTCATGTGAATGTTTACTTTCCTTATACACCTGTTTTTATTTTACTATATTAATAATGTCTTCACTCACTAGTTGTTTTGTGTTGGATCATGTCCCCCTCTCCCTCCCCCAAAAGATATGTTGAAGTATTCACCTCCAGTACCTTCAAATGTGAGCTTATTTGGAAATAGCATCATTGCAGATATAATTAATTAAAAGGAGGTCCTACTGGAGCTGGGTGAGCCCCTAATCGAATGTGGCTGGTGTCCTTATAAGAAGATGGCTCTACGAGACAGAAACACACAGGGAAAACGCCACATAGAAACGAAGGATTGGAGTAATGCATCTACAACCAAAGGAATGCCAAAGATTGCTGGCAAACCATCCCAAATTGGGAGATAGGCAAGGAAGGCTTTCCCTGCAGGTTTCAGTGGGAGCATGGCCCTCTCAGCACTTTGATTTCCGACTTGTGACCTCCAGAACTGACGCAATAAATGTCTACTGTTCTAAGCTACCAGTGTGTGGTACTTACAGTTATAGAAGCTTAGGAAATACACAAGCTAATCCAGTCTTCCACATTTTTTTAGTGAAACTGTCATTCTAGGAGACAGAGTTATATAATGATCTTATAGATAATATTTGATGGGTACTTGCAATAAAGGAAAATAAAGAATCCAGAGGACCATTGTACACTTCAACTTGAGGACTACTGGAACAAACTAATGTTAATGAGGACATACTATAGAAATGTCCAGGTGAAAATGTAAGCTATGGACTTGACCTCTGGCCAGAGCTGGAACTCTAACTCCAAATTTGAGCCAAAGAGCATAAAGATACCTGGAGCTTCTGGTCTTGACTAGTTTACCAAGGAGCGATGAGGGTAAGAAGTAAGTAGGGCATGGTGCCAAGGGCTGGGTTGTTATGTTCTGGTCACAGTGGGGGAGCTGTGGTAGAGATGTGACTTGAAATGTGCTCAGTTCCTGGAGCACATTAAGAAGCATGCGGAAGGAGAAGAGCAGACCCGTGGGGGCCAGGGCAGCTCATTCAGCCAGGCCACACTCAACCTCCTCACAGATGGCTCCAAGTAAACCCAGCTTCTTGGATTCCTTTGACTTGGGGTGACCTCAGCTAAGCCACAAAGCCAGAAAAAGGTCCCAGCCAGAGCTTTGCTTGTCCTGCCCTGAACCCATATTCGCAGGCACGGTCCCCAGGAATAGCTGACTAGCCTAGAGGGTTCATTAGTAAGAGTCTTTTGGGCCCCTTCACACCAGTACTTTCTCCAGTCATTGAGATACTGCTGAACGTACAAACCAAACAAAGAGGCCCCAGGTGGGAAGTATAAAAGAGAATTAGAAATGACCCTGGAAAATGAACAGGGGATGGCACTTGGAAGCATTTCAGGTGCACAAGGGGCATCAGTGTGTGTGTGTGTGTGTGTGTGTGTGTGTGTGTGTGTGTGTACATGCACACATGTGTCTGCACATATGCTTAAGCTTACCTGCATCTGGGCTACAAGTTAACAAAGATCTTGATGTGGTAGCAGGGAAACCCAATAGTACAGGGAGAAAAGAAAATGGTAGACATGGCTTTGAAATGAGCTCAGTTTTGGAGGTGGCAATGTTTTATTCTTACTGGGAAGGAAATGAAAAGAGTGTCTAGGAGAAGCGACAATTTTATATTTGCTCCTTGGCTTCCAATTGACCGATGTTATAGGCTCATTGCTTAATAACTGATGACTTTCTGTTCCTGGCTAGTAACTCAGAGCTTCATATTGAACCCCTAGCCCAAAACATGAAGAATCTGAAATTCTTCCAGGTGAGATTTATTCGTTCTGATCCTGGCCAACTTCTGGTCTTCAAGATTTCTTTTTAATGGAGAAGTACTCCTGGGAGTACTAACACCTTAAACCCTTATCACTTAATGCATTATAGAGAGGATTAGTGGATTAGCCCAGGGTTGGCATGAAGTAATGAGGGATAAAAGAAAGAAAAGAGAGATGGAAGTAACAATAGGGGGGAAAAAAGCCACTTAACTTTGCTTTTGTCTAGAGCTGGTCCTACTGCTTCTGTTGAATATAGACCCTGAGAAAGTTCTAACCCTGGTTGTTTTGTAGGAATAGTAAGGATTTTTATATTTTAAGGTTATTGGTTATTCACTGAAGGTCTCCCATCACACACAGGAAACCACATAAAGACTTCATGTCCAGTTTGGGGCTTTTCTAGAAATCTTGATTTATTTATGTGGTAAGTATTTTACTGTGCCCCTACTATATAGCAGGCATTTTAAAGCTACAGTAACCAAAACAAGCAACATAGTTAACTTTCTAGAAGGATGGAGAGAAAACAATAAACAAATAAAATATCTAGTGGCCCAAGGATAATATGTACAATGGAGAAGAGCTAGACAGGAAACAGGAGAAGGTTGGAGCGAAGAGCAGTGGGCAACATTAGATGTGACATTTGAGGAGAGATCAGAATGAGAGAATGAACCAAGTGGATATCTGGGTGACAGCAAGAGCAAAGGCCCTGAGGCAACCCAGTGCCTTCACAACCTTTGTGAAGAATAGAGGGGAAGACACTGTGGTTCAGCGTGGAGGAAACTAGGAGAAGCAGTAGCTGAGATTCAGGAGCCTCATCTTGTAAAATCCTATAAGTGCTTTGTAGGGACTCTGCCTTCCAATCAGAATGAGATGGCAGGTGTGGATTATTGTGCGAGAAGATTTTAGTGATTTGAGGTTGAAAATGGGAGGGTATGTGGACTCATGAGAATATTGGGAAATAAAGCAGAAGTTTGTAAAAAGCTTTGTATATGACAGTAGTGGAGACATCCTTAACTAGAAACCAGCAGCTGTCAGCCAGGGTGAAGCCTCCGGAAGATGCTGGAAGGCCCTCACATCAACTCATGGGACCTGTGCCCAGGCAGGGCTGGCTGGAAGTAGAAGGACACCTACCTGTGAAGGGAGAGCTGGGGCAGCCCCAGGTGACTGGACTGGGCCCTGCTGCCTGCCTTGCGCTGATCGGATGTGCTCTGCAGCCACACTCAGAGGGCATGGTCCCTCACAAGCTCAGGGGGCCTGCCCATGCACCTCCATGTCCCCCCACCCCCCTGCCTGCTCTTAGGGACTCGGATGACAAAAGACATAAGAAAGCTACTTCTTAGACAGCACCTCGGGCTCTTTTTATTTTTTATCATGAGCCTCAGAGTGAAACCAGAGTCTACCCAAAGCAACAGGGAATCCCTATTAATGAATTGGAATTTTTTTCAAAACCAGTAGAGTTCACAACTTCGAGGGGTGACCAGGTAGATAGCATCATGGAGGGAAAAGAGGCCCCAGAAGTAACTGGTTCTCGTGCCAGCTTGGACACAGGGTAGCTTTGTGGTCCTGGGCAAGTAAGAGAGAGAAATGAACATTGCCTGCTTGACCCAGGCTTCAGAAACCACCCTCCTCTCCAGGGAAGGCCCAACATGTAGGCATCGCTTCCACCAGGAAGCCTTCATTGTCTTCCTCCTCATTCCTGACCTCCCTTCATTGGAGGGGTAAGAAGGCACCTGCGACAAGCCAGACTGAATTCATTGCTACCTGTATCAGGACACTTGGGAGAAGGAGGCCAGAAGTGCACCAGCAGAGGAAGTACAGGGAGCAAATGAGAGAAAGGGCTGCCCTTATTCTGGCCTTTACCCACCTCCTGCAATGAACCCTTTTTCTGAGATCATGGAGCTGGGGTGCATGCTGTTTCTAGCTAAAAGAACCCTCACTGGAAAGGTAATCAGGCTCAGAGAAGCAAGGAAAGGAACAAATACCTATTGCTTGAAATATAGCATCTAGATTTTTTTCCAAGGTGGTGGGACTGGCATTTGAATCATTTAAAAGCCATGCTCTCCATTTATTCACTCTCCCTCACCATTCCCAGTCCCCATCTCAGATCCCTGGTCTTCTTGCCTTCCTGTCTCTTCCACTCTCTCTGACATTATCTAATTGGTGTCCCTTTATATTTATCTTTCCTGAGATAGAATGAAGGAGAAGCCAATGATGAGTAGCAGTGAGTCACACATCAGTGGACCTCCCCAATCTAGAATTTTAAGAGCCACACTAAACAGAATATGTCCAGATTATTTTAGCTTGGAGCTCTACTGAAATGATGAAGATTTTACATTATGTGCTCTGCCTTTACTGAGACTCATCTGCATTTGAAGATGCTGGCCTTCTGTTAACTTCCCTTTAATAAATAAAGACCCAGATACTAGCAGTTTTAGAATTTGATAGTAGGAAAGTTAGTCTCTGACAGATGGTTGTGCTTCCTTTTATGAGCTAATGCAAACTATCAAGATGAAACTCACCATGTTTCTTTTTATTCCTTGGAAGTCAAGTGCTTATTTGAGACCCTGTGTTATAGTGGTGAGTTCACAAGCACAGAAAGTTGAATATTCACAATAATGTGACATCATTTGTCTCTGCAGGTGCCTGAGGCTAGGGAAATCTGGGAGCCACAAAGGTTTACAACAGGAGAAGGGGCATCTGTCTCAGGGAAAAGCTCTTCCTCTGGACCTTCTCCACACTTAAGCATCACCTCTGCTATTACTCCTTTGACCATAATCCCAGTGAGCTTCCCAAAGCGCAGAGTGGGTTATACTTCTCCTGAAAAATCTTTGATTCATTCCCCGCCCTTCAGAATGTTCTTCAGACTCTTTACATGACATTAAAAAACCGCCTTGTTAGCATCCCAAACTTTAGAATCTCCTGGAGCCTTTATTTTAAATCCACAGTTTGGGGTCTGCTCCCAGCAGAATATCTCAGGGTGTCCAAGGGACCCCCCAGTTTCAAAGCCCTGGTGTCTACATGTGCTGTAGCACTTGGACAGGAAGGCCCCTGGAATGCTGACTTAGACCAGGGCCTCAGCCACTCATACAGATGGAGCTGGTGAGGTACAGCCAGAGGCTCCCACTGTTCCAGAGCCTTCCACCACACCTGTGCTCCCCACGGGACTTCTGCTCTTGATGGTCAGATGTGAGAACCCTACCCACCAATTCTACAGTCTCACTACTATTCAGAAGTATTTCCCTGTGTAATCCAATGGCACTTCTCATGACTGTCTTCCCTACCAGTTCCTTGAGAGTGGAGACTAGCCCATTTGTTCTCTGTGTCCTTTACAGTTTTTGCTACTCAGCTCCACAGACTTAGAAAATGTTCAAAATATGACTGCTGAAATCACAAATCACAAAATCTGATTTTAGTCACTTATTTTTAAATAGGAATGTTAGTCAAGCTATTGCCTCCCACGAGACAATTTAAACCTTTTCTCTAATTACTTTTCTCCAGTTATGCAACTGAATGTTTTAGCAGGCCCTGCAAAGGTCTAGGTTTGGGGAGCCTTGGAAGCCATTTCCAGAGCCAGGGGACCCACACCAGCATCCTCGAGCACCCCTGCAAGCCACAACCCTTTCCTCATGTCCCCCTTGGAAAAAAAAGGAAAGAGCTAAGTAAAATCTACCAAACCAAGACTTTTGAATGGCCAGTTTTAACCCAGCCCAACCACCCTGCTTTTCTCAGCATCTCTCTTTTCTTGGCCACTGATTATGGCCTCTTCACCAACAGCCAAAAATATAGGATGTGGGAACACTTGAGCAAGAGAGCAAAACCAGAATGTTTTCAGCTTTGGGGAAGAAAAAACTTTTTTTTTTGGTTGGTGTTGGTGTTGTCTTCTTTCTTAAAATTTGAGACTTATCAGTCATTATCTAAGTGATCAATAGGTATTTATTGACCCTCTTCTGTGCTAGGTATCATGCCACTAACGATTTTGTGCTGTGGACCATATTTCCATATCAGTGTGTTTATTTCTTTAATTTAAATGTCTATACCTGTTTGAAAAAAACCAAAACTTTCTTCAAAGTGAGTGAAAAATTATCTTACTTATGTGACATTTTCATTGTGTCAGATTCTACAGGAACTTACCATGTCCATTTCTCTCTTCTTTGAAGGCGCATAGACTACAATTCCCAGAATCCCTTGCAGTTAGATGGGGCCATGTAACTACATTTTGTCCAATAGGATATCTTTATGAACCTCTATTCTCCACTCTCCGTCCACATCAGCCTTGGAGGCCACACATCCTAGATGGTGAAGGTACAAGATGAAGCAGAGCTACCAACCTGTGATAGACTAGGACATGAATAAAATTAACTTTCATTTTATTAAGCCTCCGAAATGTGGGGGTATATTTATTAGCAAAGCTTTTTGAGTAATACATATTCTTTCTTCAATTTAATGGTATGTTTTGATTGGTTTGGTTGATTTAAGTTCTTTCTAAAGAGCTCTGCATCCTTTTTCTCTATTTTACAAATCTAGCTCAGTGAATAATCTTGAGAAGAAATGCACAGTAGACACTGATGCTACTTCCCATATTCCCATCTGCTTTCCATGATCTGACCACAGGTAGTTTCCTTTTGAGTCTATTGGCCCCAAGCTCACAAAACACATATTCATGGCTTTACTTTTTCTATTTCCCTAGAAAGTTTATCAAGACCTTATTACAGTGCCCTGGCTGCTGCAGCTCAGTGGATTGAGCGTTGGCCTGAGAGCCAAGTGTTGCTGGTTCGATTCCCAGTCAGGGCACATGACTGGGTTGCACATCAGGTCCCCAGCTGGGGGCACAAGTGAGAGGAAACCACACAGTGATGTTTCTCTCCCTCTCTTTCTCCTTTCCCCTCTCTCTAAAAATAAATAAACAAACAAACAAATTATTTTTTTAAAGACCTTATTACAGCTCCTCACACTAGGATTATCCTAAAATGCACTTATGAAATTAAATTAAATTCTGCAGACACTAGCTCTACCCTACCAGAGTAGCCATTCTAACAAAATTTGGAAAAGTTGTGTCGCTTGGTTGTCTTCTCTCCCTCACCTCCTGTTCTCTTCCTGGCCTGTGGGAGTTTGGCTTTCCTCACCAAACCCAGCAGACACTTTCCTCTCCTCCATTGTACTGGTGTGAGTGGGAGAGGTGACTGTATGCTTGTGTCCCATTCCCAGTTCCTTCTATGTGCATTGACCTACCTGGCTGGTGACTTTGGGAGGGGGAACCGGGCAGGCCCAGTCTTGCTACTCCTTGTTTTTCTCTTGAGAACAGAGGCTGCAGGGAGCTCGCATTGGGGCCCTCTCCTTGTCTACGGCCCTGAGTGGGGAGGCCCACAGGGGTCCAGCACTGCCTATGTCTGGGGTGAGCTAGGAGGCCAGGTTTCAGTACTGGGTGTGCATTACTGTCACCCACGTTAGCCACCGTGTTGGTTGTCAGTTTTATCAATAGTGAAGTTGGTTGTCAGTTCTTTACCTACCTATTCCATTATTTCTCTCTTAATCAGTTCAGAATGCCTTTTAGGAAAACAAGAAACACTTATTAACCCCCTCTCCCATAACTCCCAATAGAGTTTGTTGATCTCTCAGATGTCCACATAAAACCCTGTATTTAACTCTATCCTATTCCTGTCACAGTGTATTGTAATTTCCTATGGACTTCTGTGTAGTTCTCCACTAGACCGTGTAATTGTGGAGGGCTCTGTGCTGTATCATCCAGACCTCCCTTCCATGAAAGATATGCTTCCCCAGCTGCCGAGAACACTGTCAGCAAACAGCTTTCAGCTGTCACCCTCATCAGGGAGTGTCTCAGCTGTAGCAAACAGTCATGCCCAAGGTCATGCCCGTTCCTGGGGCAGCCCATATCCAGATTGGCTGAGGCCTGGACATCTCAGCCAAACTCAGGACAACTCTGATGGGCTATTCTAACTCCTTGGAGTTTGCTGAGACTGTAATCGGGCCTTTCTTGTATCTGACGTGTATCTGATAGTCCTGTGTGTACCAAAGGAAAAAAATAAACGACTACCTGAAAACTGGAAAACAAGGTTATGCTAAGGGCTGAAAGGAGGCTACTGCACTGGTGTTGGGTTTCAGCTTCCTTTGAGTTCTGTCGTTAAGGACACATTCTGAGACTCTCGATCTGAAGTAAATACTCCAGGGAGCAACATGTCTGATTATTATCAAAGAAACAAAATAATGGTAGAAATGCAGGACTCTCAAGAAAAAACAATTACAATTTGATGGGTGTGGTAGAGGTCCACTTAGCTCTTGCTGATCACAGATCTAGAAAAACTTTTCACTTCCAATGTAGGGCAAAAAATAGGGCCTGTCTGGTGTCTTGCTTTACAGAAAGTCAACATAAACAGAAAGATACATAGTCCTTCCAGGCTAGGCATCTGAACAAAACTTGGCTGATGTTTGCCTCTGGCTAAAACAGTGTCTCATATTTCTAAAGTGTGTTACTTTCTTTTTCTTTTTTTATTTATTTACTTTTAGAGAGAGAAGAAGGGAAGGAGAAGGAGAGGGAGAGAAACATCAATGTGCAAGATACATGGATCTGTTGCCTCTCACTAGGCCCCAGCTAGAGACCTGGCCCGCAACCCAGGCATGTGCCCTGACTGGGAATCGAACTGGTGACCCCTCAGTTCAGAGACCGGTGCTCAGTTCGCTGAGCCACACCAGCCAGGGCTAAAGTATGTCACTTTCTTAGTTATGTCCTACATGCACAGCCTTTCATGTAACTCCTTGCAGGTCAAGGACCAGTTCTGCATCCCCGCACACATTCGCTCCTTCATTCAACTGTTATTCAGCACCTACTGTGTTGTGGTGTGTGCAACCTCTGTAGGATGTAATAATAAATAAGTAAATGAACAAATAAATAATAATAAATAAATAAATAAAAATAAATAGAGAGAGATAGATCATGCCCCACACTTCCTTCCTTCCTTCCTTCCTTCCTTCCTCTCTTTCTTCCCCCTTTCTTTTCCTCTTTCTCTCTTTCTATCTCTCTCTTTTTAAGTATATTTTATTGATCATGTTGTTACAGTAGTCCCAACTTTTTCCCCCTTTGCTCCCGTCTGCCCAGTACCCCCCTTCCCTCCAGCAATCCCACCCCCCTTTGTTTATTTCCATGGGTTGTGCATATAAGTTCTTTGGCTTCACCCTTTCCTATTCTATTCTTAACTTCCCCAGTCTATTTTGTACCAACCAATTATGCTTCTTAGTTTCTGCACCATTTCCCCATTTCTCCCCCTTCTCCCTCCCAACTGATAGCCCTCCCAATGATCCCTATACCTATGATTTGGTTCCTATTCTGGTTTGCTTAGTTGGATTTTGTTTTTATTTTTTACAGTTAGTTGTTGATAGTTTTGAGTTTGTTGTCATTTCAATTTTCATAATTTTGATCTTCTTTTTCTTAAGTAAGTCCCTTTGACATTTTATATAATAATAGCTTGGTGATGATGAGCTCCTTTAGCTTTACCTTGTCTGGCAAGCACTTTATCTACCCTTCCATTCTAAATGATAACTTTGCTAAATAGAGTAGTCTTGGTTGTAGGTTCTTGCTTTTCATCACCTTGAATACTTCTTGCCAGTCTCTTCTTGCCTGCAAAGTTTCTTTAGCAAAATCAGCTGAAAGCCTTATAGGCGCCCCGTTGTTGGTAGCTATCTGCTTTTCTCTTGCTGCTTTTAAGAGTCTCTTTATCTTTAACCTTTCGCATTTTAATTATGATGTGCCTTGGTGTGGTCCTTTCTGGGTCTAGCTTGTTTGGGACTCTCTGTGCTTCCTGGACTTATATGTCTATTTCCTTTGCCAAATTTGGAGAGTTTTCCTTCATTATTTTCTCACATAAGTTTTCAATTTCTTGCTCTTCCTCTTCTCCTTTTGGCACCCTTATGGTTCGGATGTTTGCATGTTTAAAGTTGTCCCAGAGGTTCCTAAGTTTATCCTCATTTTTTTCAATTGTTGCTTCTTCATTCTGTACTGGTTGACTTTTTTTTCTTCCTTATATTCCAAATCATTGATTTGAACCCCAGTTTCCTTCCCTTCACCACTAGTTTCGTGTAGATTTTCTTTCGTTTCATTTAGCATAGCTTTCACTTCTTCTCTTATGCATTTGCCATACTTATGCATATGCCATAAGGATATCTGTCAAGTCTGTGAACATCTTTATCACCAGTGGTCTGAACTCTGCACCTGTTAGGTTGACTATCTCCTCATCTGTTAGGTTGGCGATCTCCTCGTCGCTTAGTTCTCCCACTGGAATCTTGATCTCTTCCCCCTTTTGGGCCTTACTTTTCTATCTCCTTATCTTGACAGGCTCCTGTGTTTGTTTGCCTCTGTGTCTTAGGTAGAGCTGTCACACCTGTTATGTTGTAAGGGGCGGAGCTTTAGGTACTCCTCAGTACAGGGCAATTTGTTTCACCACGTTGTGGCACTGTATGTGGGGGTGGAGTCTGAGAGGGAACAATACCGCATGCTCAACACTCTCCCCTTTTCCTGGCACTTCTCCCACTTTTGTATGGGACCGACGCCTCTCTAGCTGTTACTCTGACTGTCGTTCCCAGAGTGGGTGGCTCTGTGGGCATTCTAGGACCGTGGGGGCCCTTTAAACAAGTGGACTCTGCTGAGAGATTGGCAGTTTCTGCCTCCACTTTAACTCCCACTGGTTTGCACAGTCAGAAGCAATGAGGCTTGGTTTTCCCCAGCGCTGGGACCATGAGGTGTTCTGTCTGGTCAGGAGCTGGGAATGCTCCCCAGCTGTCCCTCCCGACTTTTAAAAACATGTGACTGCGCTTTTCACCGGCTTGCTGCTGCTGCCGCTGCTGCCGCCACCACACCATGTGTTCTCTGCCCCTGTTCCGCCCCTCCTACCTGTCTGGATGAGTATTTCTTCTTTGTATCTTTGTTTGTTTGACTTCCATGCAGCTTGATTTTCTGGAACTTCTGGTTGTCTCTAGTTTTGAGGTAGTTGTATTCCTTCTTAGTTGTGAAGGGAGACACAGTGTATCTGTCTACGCCTCCATCTTGGCCGGAAGTCTCTCTCTCTCTCTCTCTCTTTCTTTCTTTCTTCCTTCATTCCTTCCTTCTTTCTTTCTTTCTACTAATATAAGCATTTCCTGTGTTGTTTGTTGTTTACAACCTGTATGGGAAGCAAAAAAAAAAAAAAAAAAGAATCATTCATGGATCCCCATTTTAATGAGAATAGAGTCTTACAGAGGAAAAATATGTACATATCAATAATAGGCTATAAGAAGAAAGTGGTAGGTGACATAGGATAAGAAATTTGGAGGGAATAGAGTCTGGCCAGCAGAGATGACACCATCTAGACAGTGGCATCTCTTTTCTTGAGCAGATGAGTGGGGTGTGGCCAGATTGCATCTGGGGAAGAAGCCTCCCTGACACTTGGGGAGATCAACTTCTCTCTGAAAGGTGACAACTGACTTTCTCGTCAGAGCACGTGCTCTTTTGGACACCACGCTTCTCACAAACCTTTTTTCCTTTCAAACCTAATAGCTGTCTGCCAGTGGCAGAGGAAACAGAAGATGGGACTTTTCAGTTAGACTGACCTGGCTTCCAGTTTCATATCTGCCAACTTCTAGCTTCTAGGGCCCTGAGTAACTCACTTGACTAATAAACCTCAGCTTTCTCACCTGTGAAAGAGTCCATAAGCCAGTGTTCAGACTCCAGGTGGATTACCTGGAAAGCATGCAGCAATGAGCTTGGCATGTCGCTATGGAAACACTGTTTTCCAATACTTTCTTTCATCAAAAACCCTAGCTGAGCAAGTCCCCAGAGCTATTGTCTGGGCCCTCCCCAGTGCTATTGTCCAGGTTTGTGTGTGGCAGTGGCTGGGAACTGGCTGGTGCACCTACAGGCTGCCAGGTGCCAGATTGAATCCTGGAGATGCCCACCCTTGGTTTTCAGCACTGGGAGGGGCGAGGAGGGGCTGAGGGGAAGAAGAAGACAGCAGGAGGAGAGTTACAACAGATGTAAGCACATTACAGCATCCTCTCCATGTATCAGCCCTATATCAGGACACCTGCCAAGAATCTTCCATGATAAATGTCTTTGTGCTTTTGCAATTCACTCTATTCTGAATGCCCAGCTCTGGCCGCCACCCCTCATGATGCATGCCAGCCTATAGTCTTGGGGCAGCCTCCATGCATTAACCTCCTTCACCTGAAGATGGTCTTCACCCTGCAAGCTAAACTCTCTTATCGCAACATCTTCCAGGTATTTCTTTAATTGTGTTTCCTTAGAGGAGCTGCTAAGTTATACTAGCCCCAGAATCCCACCTGTGGGATTATAGTGCAGGTTTGTGTGTTCATTTTTGTTTTAGCCCTATTTTCCTTGTCTATTTTTAGAAGATGTATTTTTTAGAAAATGCCCCCTCCTCCAGCCCAGAGTGAAAATAAAAAGCATTAGAATGAGCCTATCAAGCACGAAGTCATTCCCAGTTTTAATTCTGGACAGTGGGAACTGGCCTCCCTTTTGTGCCAGCATCCAGGCCTGATTATTTGCCTTCATCGCCCATGTCACACACCACAATACTTGTCACGTGAAGGCTTTTGATGAACTGCAGAAACTGTTAAGTGCTTGGAGATGATTTTTCTTTTCTAATGCTTCTAGGATGCACATTTCTCTCTACCTGCCATGTGCTTGTTTACTTCATCCAGCGTGTTCTGCATATTGATGTCAGATACCTGCCTGTGTCCGTGATGCAGTGTATAGCTGTGAAAACGCACACCCCATTTTGAATACTTCATATGCTTTTAAAAGTTGTTCTTCTCTTTCTAGGCCTTACCCAATGGTGAGGCTGGGGGTGGATAAAAGAAGTCAGCATTTTTGCTTATCTGTCCAGCTGGGAGTGTATCCAGGTGGCTGCTCAAAGTTTTCACTGCACTTTACTACAGTTTGCAGGGAGCTCTAGAGTGAGAGCGTGGGACATGCAGTAAGTGCCAGCTCTGGGATGAAGAAGCTACAGAGAGAGAGAGAGCTAATGGCCCATTGTCAGTCCTAACATGTGGTCTCCTCACGGGCCAGGCCCTCTCTAGTCAGAGCCCTGGCTCTTGGCAGCAGCCCCTCAGCTGTTCTGGCAGCCACTGCCAGCCACTCCTGGGGAACACAGGCACTTCTGTGTCCCTCCCCACTGTAAGTCTGCCTCGGTCCAAGAGACTGACCCCAGAATCAGCAGCAGCTTTCAACTTGAGCCTTTTGTAGCTGAACAATGGTTAGCTATGGCTCTCAGAGCGCCTCTGGGGCTGCTCCTTTCACAGCGGGATTTCCTTCTGTGCGGGTTTTTCCAGCTGTCTTTGTCTCTGGTCTTGTCTGGCAGATGTCTGTGGCCTCGGAGAGCCTTCTAAAAAAACCAGTGACAACTAGACTTGGGTGCCTTCCGGGAAAACTGCAGTAAGGGAACTTCCGGGGTCAGCTGAGGCCTTGGCAAGAGTAACATTGGCAAATGGCAGGATGCCACTTGCCTCTACCCTCCTGTGCCCTTCTCCTCCAAGGGAAGCAGAGCACTTTGGGGGGCATTTAGGAGATGGCTTCTGGTGCAGGCCCATGGAGATAAATATCAAATTCCGAGAATTCCTCTTTTGAAGGCCTCCTGGAAACCTATAAAGAACTCCTCAAGCATGTGAAATATGAAACCACAGGGTAAGCTTATTGGTTTTTTAACCAACACGATTAACCTGATATATCCAAAACAGCCATCCTTCCAAAGTGAAACCAGTGAACTCACTTCAGTGATGGTTTCCCTGCTTCACACATGATTGAAACTCTTCTTTTGGAATTCTTTTCTGGATTAACCAATTCAATAATTGGTTAAACACTACCAATATCCCAAAGAACTAATAATGGGGAAGGAGTAAGTAAAAAATAGCCTAAAATATAGTCATTAAAATGTTGTTTATATAGACTGTGGGACTATACTTATGGTAAACATGAAGTAAAAAAGGAATATATAAATATACATTAATTATTTCAAATTTATTTTTCAAAACAAAGTAGACACAAACATAAGACAGAAAGAAAATGTCCCCAATGGTAATAGTAGTTGTATTAAGTCAGTGGAATTATAGGTGATTAATATCCCCCCCTTTTTTTTTTCTATTTTCAGAAGTGTGATTATATACTTATGTAATGAAAAAATGTATAATTTTTTTTAAGTTCTATAGAAATTATTGCCCGAGACAAATTAATTTAATAAGCTTAGGAGAAAAATCAGTCTTATTCATTTAAAATTACAATTACTTTTGATAAAAATTGCTATTGTGCCACTAATCACATCTTCTCTGACACTGGCTATTTCTAAAAAGTAGATGTACTTTAGAAAGTGGTAAAATTTGCTACCATTAACCATTTCCATGAGAGCACAGAGTTTTGCCTATTTTGCTTAGTGGTATATTCCCAGGCCCTGGTTTGCTGTTTCACACATAGTAGGTCTTAATAAGTATTAGTTGAACAAATGAACAGGCTGGAGGTTGTAAAAGGTGTTGGAACATAGGACAGAGAATGGGGGGCTGTAGCAGAAAAAGGCCAAGGACAAGAACTGCAAGACAGGTTTTGCAGAAGATACTATGCTGCACACTCCAGGATTCACCCTGGTACCCTTAGGTCACCTCCATGTTGCTGCTTGTCCCTCCCAACTCCAATGTGCCTTCATTTCTCCAGGCCCCTGTCTGCTGCTCTTCTTGGAGGGCAGCGCTTGGGTTACTGATTGGCTCACAAGCACATTCCCCTGAAGGATTGGGCTGGAGCTGCCCTCCCCATTCACGTTAGCCCCATTTTTCACTTTAGGATGCAGGGACACAGAGTGGCTCAATAACTCACCTTTGTGCATTTGATAACTTAGTTCCACTGCAAGTTGGGTGTTTCTGACTGTCCTTCTAAGGGGTCAGGAATGCCTTTTGCTGTCCCTTCTCCTGGTGTCAAGAATGACCTGTAAGAAAGTAGCAAAGACAAACCCAGAGTGTGGAGCAGGTTAGGACCTGCCTGGGGAGCATGGCTGGGTCACCCCTGTCCAGTGTGGATGAAACAAAGCAGAATCAGGAAGGGTCAGCTAGAAAGGCCTTCCATATGTAAACATGGGGGAAACATTTGAAAGCCAGTCTGAGGTCTGGCTGCCAAGAGCACGCTGAGTAGAATAAAACTGGGGTCTTCCTGTGGAAGCTGCTTTCAGGCCTTTGTGGACAGCCCTGGGTCTAGCTCCAAGTGACATAGCTTCTGGTTTTCAAGGAGCTGAAGTTGGAGTGATGTGTAATGCCTATTTCCTTTGGTAAGATAATTTTGCTTGTGGAAGAGGAACTGTTTAATGTAAATCCAGAGCTATGTCAAAACATTCTTTTGGTTTAGCACAGAGACTATGCCCAGTCAATAGTTGTTGGAACAGTTAGTGGAGGAATGGATGACTGGGAATGAACAGAGTTCCCTGTGGGCAAATGAGCTTTTTAGGCCATTACAGACAATGACAGTATGATGCAAATGACATTCCTGGAGGTTCAATCCAATTCAACACTCATGGAAAATGGATGTGCTGAGTTGAGTATTGGAGGGAATGAGACAAGCCCAAACAAGACTGCGACTCCAAGTAGACAGGGTCAGAGGTGGCGGGCAAGAGTCATGGGGGTGCCAAGAAGAGCCGGGTTACACCCATTTGGCAAATAAATCAGCAAAGGCAGTCCAGAGGGAGTGCTATTTGAATTTTCTATGAAAGAAGTCATATTCAATAAGTGGGGACATGGGAGTTGAATTGGAGGTGGGGTGAGGGAGGCAGGAGAAGAGAAAACAGAACAAATCAGGCAGGAAGAGTGAGGTGAGAAGTCTAGTTTGATTGGAACATGGATGCTGGTGAGAAATATTGGAACATCAGGTTTGAAAGAGCGGTTGATTATGAACTTAGTAAAAAGAGTTTTCATTATTGTGATGGGTTTGAACTGATCTATTTAAATGTTCTTGCCTGGTACTCGTTGAGAGGATAGGCATCTCCAGGACTACACAGACTACTGTGAAGGTAAAGTAAACAGGTGGCATCAGCCATGTCCTAGATCCCATGAGACTCTTATCATTGGGCCTGAAAATGTGTTTGAATTAGAATAGCCTTAGAAGGTATAAAAAGGTATGAGCTAGTAACAGTTAAGGCCAGAAATGTAACCTTGGCAACAATTTAAAAAATAAATTGAATCTCAAGCTCTGTGCCCAATTAAACACAGAGTAACAGTGTGGAAATGGAAATTTATCTGCCGTGGGATAGCGTCATTGCAGGTTATGACAAAGTTGAGTGTGCGGGTCATATTTTCCAAAAATGGCTGCAACAACAGCTCCCTTCCCACATGCTTTTCAGCAATGTGACCTTCCCGAACTCCATGGAGGGGGACTTTATTCCTCCACACCCTGGAATCTGGGTGGGCCCCATGGTTACTTTCATCAATAGGATACTGTGGAAACAACGTTGCCACAGTTGTGAGTGAAGCCTGTGGCTGGTCTGGCAGCCTCTGCTTCCTGGAATGCTTCTCTGGAAACCGAGCCACCACATTGTGAGAAGCCCAAGTCACAGGAAGAGGCTCATATCAGTCCACAGCCCCCGCTGAGCCATCATCACTGTGGGCCATGGGAGTGGACCGCATGGGAAGTCCAGCCCAGTGGCGTCTTCAGGTGACAGGATACCAGGCTGCAAGTACGTGAGAGGTTTTGAGCAAGAACCACTCTGCTGAGCCCAGGAAACTCACAGAACTGTGAGAGATCAGAATAAATTGTTATTTAAGCTGTTATGTTTTGGAGTGGCTTGTTATTCAACAATAGGTTCCTAGAACAGCAAAATTAGGATAGTTGTGGGTGCAGGCCTGTGGTCATGGAGGGGATGGGGCAGTGGGGTGTGAAGGGTCAGAGGTTATCTGACCCCACGAAGAACAAGACAGCCCAGGTAAAGGCCCTGGTGTGGGGATGGGTGAGTGGACAGAGGCTGGACTGTACCGGTCACCTTGAGACCCAGCTTTCTCACTCATAAAGTGGAGATATATCCTCAGCACGTGTTATGAGAATTAAGCAGGAAGGCATAAATAAAGGTACTTTACATGCTACGAGCCATCCTCAGAAGGTTCCATTATGATTTCCTACAGATGGTAGGATGTTAACGATTTGTTAGTTATCTGAAGGTGGTGCATCAGGAATGAGTTTCTCCTTGGAACGGTCTGCTCACAACAATTCCAAGAGGCATATCCTAAACTATAATCCTAGGGCCCCCTCCCCCAGCAGTCCATCCTGTCAAGTTCTCCACATTCATTTATTCAGTCATTTCTTCATTCATTCAGTAATTACTTGGATGTCAATTACATATCAGTGTTGTAGGCCTTGGGGCTAGCGCAGTGAGCAGTCCTCAGCTTTCCCTTGTGGACCCTGCAGTCTAGTATCAGGATTTATGGTAAAACACTGCCAACAGTCTTAAACTACTGGGGGCAGTATAATGTGTTTGTTAATTGTGTGTGTGCAAGGGTCGGTCAGAACTGGGTTCCCACCCTGATTCTACCACTTACCAACTGTAGACTGAGCAATTCACTTCAGCTTTCTCTGCCTCAGTTGCTTCATCTGTAAAGTAAGCATCATTATCATCATCATCAACATCATCATTCCTATTTCACAAGGTTGTCGTAAGGACTACATGGGTTAATGTGTGTAAAACAATGACTGATACAGAATAAACTATCACAATAAAAATCATTAATGATGATTATTATCATTATTATTTTGTTTCTGTTAAGTAGTTTTCCTAATCTCTTCTTGTTTTCTGGTCAATAACATGTTCTCTATTCCATTCAACATGGTAACTTTCTTTCTTTTCTTTTTGTTGTGGGAAGAGGTATGATAAATTATTCATGATACATGTTTACCTGCCAAAATTATTCATGCCTGGCAAGTTTGAGAAAACTCATCTGAATTAGCCCCTAATAAGATTATAAAGCCACAGATTGTATTAGCAATTGTTCAGTCAATACTTGAATCTGAAATAACCTTTTTACTTATCTCTCTGAGGATGTAACCCCAAGAAGATCAAAAGGCAAGGAGAGAATTCCAATAAAGCTGAGAAAGGTAGGACCCCAAGTCCAGTGGACCCTCCCCACACTGTGGTCTGTGTGAGAGGTGTCCACTGGCCCACAACATGCATGGTGTCCTCTGGAGTTATGGGAGATGGAGGCCTTAGAGGACCTATTCTATAAAGTCAAGGAAAAGCAGTGCTGACCATAATTTCTCAAGAAACAAAAGCAGTTTTAAAAATAAAGTAAAGATACTTAAACTGTAGAGGTCATCAAGTTGGCAGCACTAGTGAATTAACGAAAAACTCAAGTAGGAGGCTTACCATTATGTAACGGAAATCCCAAGGCTGGCAGTTCAGGGAGGGTATGACATCAACATTGTCATCAGATGTTAATGTTCATTGTGTCTTTCTTCTGCCACTTTCAGAGTGTGGCCTCTCTTTCTCAAGGTCTACCTCCAGATACAAAGTGACTGCTGCAACTCCAGCGATCATGTCCCCATTCCAGGCAGGAAGAAGGAAGCATAGGGGGAACAGAAAAAGAGAACCCTTCCTGGCTGAGTCAGCCCCTCCTTTCAAAACTTTTCCAGGGCCTCCGTTCGACAAGTTCCATCTCCCTGACCACTTTAGGGTGGAGAAACTGTCCCTGGGTGTGTGCTGTGTTGGGAGGGGCTGTACTGAACCCTCCATCATGAGGCTCACTGCCACAGGGGGGCTGTAGTGAAATCTTTGTTCCTGCTGACACTTTGCTCTCTAAGCCCCCTTTGAAGTCAAAACCATCAGACATAATATAAAATATCTGAAGTCCTTAATTATCACAACACTTCAAGCCTTGAAAGTAGGGACACTTTCTCCGATTTCACATAAAAACCATACATATTTAAACAGTCTTTGTCTTCTTCCTCTGTTCCCATCCATCCTCCTATCTCATCCCCAAACCCGAATTCCTAGATTAATTTTTTAAATAATGACAGTTCAGGGAAGAATTATAGATTATGTAATTTCTTTTTTAAGTTGCTATATTCCTTGGGTTGCTTCACACATTCCAGCCCTGGAGTTTCAGATGATGCTTCCTGGGGGTCCTTTGTATGAATTTTATGTCACAAAGCCTGAAAAGTTAGTATTTCCTCTGAATGAGCACAGCACTTGTCAGGTTCTAATCTCATGATGTCAATCACTTTATTTAGTTAGTTAGAGTTTACATAAACTTTTTTCCCAAGAGACTTTTAGGTAATTTATAAAATTAGGGATAATTAAAAATAAAAACATTAGAGATAGAAATAAAACAGATTTATAGAGGGGGAGATGGGGGTGGAGGAATTGAGTAAAAAAAAAGAAAAGAAAAAGGACTCATGGGCACAACAGTGTAGTGATTTGGTGATTGCAGGGGGGTAGGAGGAATGGAGGTGGAAGAGGGTATAAGAGGGATAAGTGGTAATGGAAAAATACAGTAAAAATAAACTATTACAATTTAAAAAAGCAGGAACATTTAAACTCAAAAAATAAAAGGGCAATTATCTTTCTTTTCTCTGACTTATACAAAGGACATCACCACATGATGCTCCTTTGACATAATGCTGTGTTGAAATGTAATGAGTATTTTCTAAGTGCTTTGAAAACCTGTCCTAAAGTTGTTACAGGCTTCAAGTGTCATTGTTATTAAACACTGTCATTTGAACATAGCTTTAAGCATTTACATCCTACCTCTGATGTAATGTGAACTGTAGGCATAATCTTTAGATTCAAGGGACAAATAACTTCCTAATATAATAACACATCCTGGCTCTTGCTCCACCCAATAAATAATTATAGGAGAAATGAATAGGCTGTGTGCTGACACATGCAATAGCCACTAAGGAAGGATTTTGCTTTCTTCCTTAATGATCTTTCTTATAAGCACTTTTGTTTCATTTTCCTTGATCTTTTCTTTTATTTTTTATTTTTTTCAATTGCAGTTTACATTCAACATTATTTTGTATTGATTGCAAGGGTAAGCATAGTAGTTAGACATTCATACTTTACAAAGTATTCCCCCTGATATTTCCAGTACCCACCTGGCACCATACTCGATCATAAAAAAGGACAAAATCTTATAAGCACTTTTTTTTTATAAGTGCCACTGTGACAACAGCCTTAAGAAGCTCAAAGCCCAGCAGGCCTCTTAGAGAAGTGTTATTCCAGCCAACCTGGTATTTGTATTGCCTCATTAGTATACCTTCTAAGGACTAGGGCACAATGAAGATCCTTTTAAGATATCATCTCTTGCTGACACTGCAAGAAGAGCAATAGTGTCTACAGATGAAGAGTGTCATACAGGGAACAGCCCCAAAGGGTTGGATTCTAGACTACCTTGTCACTACCTGGCTATGATCTCTTGAACAAGTCACTTTGATCTCTCTGGATCTTACTTTTCTCTTATATGAAATGCAATGATCTCTTTCAGCTTCATTAATTTATAAGCTTATGAGATGCTGACCTGTATGAATTTTCTGTGAGCTCCATCTGCCCCCACCACGTGAGAATGGGTAGGGGGGGGGCTATCTTCTGCTCCAGAGTTGTGACATGGTTTGTGAATTTCATGATGCCTGTTCACTTCTGGTGTGTGACCAGCATGAATCAATAATCAATCAACACTTGGATCAAGCTGAATCCTTTTGTATCTTAAATCTAGTACATAAACAATAACTTTTGGGGGAGTAAGTAATTAGAAAACATTTTTAAAATCTAAATGGAGGGAAGAAGTTGGTGGAGATTGGAAAGAACTGGGCAGAATAGATTTACTTTTTTTTTTTTTTAATCTCTGTTTATGAAAGGCAAGACATTCAACTTTGCATTGCTGGTTCTTGATTCACCAACACAGACTCAACATTCAATCTGTGAGCATATTTTATTGCTTTTAAAAAATCAGGATGCCTATGGAGCGAAGTCCTTCAGATGTAACTTTAAAAAATGAACTGGGTGTGTTTTAAATTAAGATTAAAAACGGTCAAATGGTTTTGTCTTTGTTATTAGGGCCCAAGGCACTGTGCTTTGATTAGTGGAGATTACTCATAGCTTGCGAGTGATTTGAGGAAGGAGATAGCTGAACTGTTGTTTATCTATTTCTTTAATCTGTGACAGGTTTCTGTAAACAAATGGTTTTGAAATCTCCAGGGCTACAGAAAAAGCAGTGAACTAGTGGGAGATTATGAGCACACCTCCCCCTACTGGGCGTAATTTGCAACTGCTTACTTGTATGGACCTTGCTGACAGGTGTGTGGATGGCGGAAGAAGGTTGGTTTTCCTGGAAATAAAAACCCTGGGATTCTAACTCTTGTTCAGGAGGTAGGGGAGAATAAAAAGGAGTCTGTGTGTGTGTGCGCGCGCGCTCACATGTGCATGTGTGTGTGTTTTTCTCCCAGACAGGAAATCTTCATAGATAAAGACATGGAAGCCAAGAAATCAATTCCAGTTTAACTGAAGATGTATTATGTATGAGAAATCATGAGAAAGCAGTTGGAAAGCTAGGTTGGAGCTAGTTGAGAAAGATTTTGAATATCAAGCTATAAAAAGGGGAGCCACTGAAGCAATTTTTTTCTCTACTGAAGCTAATTTTGAATGGAGGAATTCACTTTTTTTCTCTCTCTTTTTAAAAATCTTGTCAGCAGGCATTTGTTGAGCATGTCCCATAAAGATAGTTATTTGTTAAATGCTGTGCACAAGCGAAGATAAATCTCTCTGAGTCCTGACCTTCAAGCAGTTTAGAGACTAGTAGTTGAAATCGGGTAGGTACCATAACACTAAGTAGAAAGTGTGTCATATGAAGTAACACTAGGAAGCAAAAGGGATTATTTTCAACAGTGGACTAAGGCAAAGTTTGAGTGAAGGTTTTGATGGTGAATGGCAAGTTGATCTTGGCATTAAGAATGTACTGGGGACTGGAGTGAAAGAAGCTATCAGAGGCTCTCAAAATTTTTGTGTATCATGTCTTATATTAAATATACAAGTTCATAATGCAACAGTTTAGATTACTTATATGTATAGAATGAATGTGGGTAAACATTCATGGTATATTCATACAATGGAATACTCTTCAGCTACAAAAAGAAACAAATTACTGTACTGATTCATGCAACAATAGGAATGACTCTCCAGACATTATTCTGAATGAGGGAAACTGGACACAAAAGTGGAAAGACTGTGTGATTCTGTTTACATGGTGAAATTCCAGAACAGACAAAAGGAATCTATATTGATAGAAATCAGCCCAGTGGTTGACTAGGGTGTGGTGGTGGAGGTGTTGACTGAGCGTGAATGAGCTCAAGGAAACTTTCTGGGGAAATATTCTGTATCTTAAGTGGGGGCAGTTGTTACATGGATGAATGCATTTGTCAGAGTTCACTTATTTCCATGAAGACTATGTGAATTTTATTGCTTGTAAATAAAAACCAACAAAGTTTACTTAAAAATTAGAAAACAGTGAAGCTTAAGAGGTTACTATAGTCAGCATGGTACTTAATTTCTAATTGGTCATTTAAAATTGTGTTAATTAGTCATTAAATGTAGTTTAATAAAGCTAGTGAAACCACTTTAACAAAAAAATTTAAATTTATTTAAAACAAAACAAAACAAAAAAGACATGTTGGAGAGAGTGAGTCATTCTCATATTTTCTGAAGGGGGTGAATGGATACAAGGGAGTAAAGAGAATATTCAAAGAAATAATAACTGGAGAATTTTCCAGAACTGATGAAAGACATGAATCAGCAGAAAGCATAACATACACCACCCTGACTGGTATGGCTCTGTTGGTTGAGCATCATCTTGCAAAGCAAAAAGTCCCTGGTTCAATTCCTGGTTAGGGCACTTGCCTGCGTTGCAAGGCCAGTCTGCAGATGGGGCATGTAGAAGAGACAACCAATTGATGTTTCTCTTACTCTCTTACACATCAATGTTTCTCTCTCTCTTGTTCTCCCCCTCTTCCCCTCTATCTAAAAATAAATGAAGAAAATCTTTTTTAAAAAAGCATAACATACATTAAGTATGGATAAAGAAAAATGCTTATCTCCATTCATAGATTTAATCTACCACAGAGACATAAGGAACAGTAGAGATTTTAGTGGAAATGAAAAAGAAAAACTGACACAACTAAGTGAATACAGACATCCCAGTGGTAAGATCGGACAATCCTTGCTCTGATTAAACCTTTCAAATGCTTTCTAAATCTGCCCAAGTTTTCATATTCTTGGTACTTTTATTTGAAAACCAGTTAAGTTCTCTTTGGTCTCCAAAAAACGTAACTTTTTCAATGGAAGGTAGAATGAGAACTGTGAAACTGTAAAGGGAGAGAGTTTTAGTAGATTTGAGAAATAGTTTGATTTTCTTTTTCAGTGAAAGTTGAAAGAAAATTCCTTGATAGGTAAAATTCTCTATAAAATCTCACTATTGATATGACTACAGTGGAATTTTTTTCCCCTTCATTATTCAGGCAAGCTCTCTAAAAATCAGGAAAAATGTTATAGATTTGGAGGTGCTTAAAAATAGAATAGGGAATATTACCATGGGTTAGTGGTAATGGAAGTTGTTTGCTTTGGACATCTGATTTTATTATTCTATAGTCATTTACATAACTATCTGCTTAAGCCATGCATTTGTACATGTTCCTCTTATACATTCAGATTTAAGGAAGAATTTTCTATAAATAGATAAGAAAGGTTAGGAGATAAAGATGAGAGAGAGAGAGAGAGAGAGAGAGAGAGAGAGAGAGAGAGAGAGAGAAATTCAGGCACAAAGTGTCTTCTTTTGTCCCTGCCTGTGCTAGATTCTTGTCCTTATTTATTCCTGCCATTGGCAGTGAGCCCAGAGACCACAGGTTCATTTATTAAGCAAAATTCCTTACTGGTGACTCTAAGAAAGGATTTTGGTTATGTCTAATCTGGGAGAACTGTGGCAATTTCCATTCATCTGTTCAAAAGCTCCACTGAGGTTAAGAGTGCCAATCAAGGTCATTCAGCATTCTAAGAGGGAGTTACTGGCCTCCCTTCCTCTAAAACAATTAGAACTTCTGGGTGCTACCTGCCTTTGAGTTGATCTTTTCATATAAGTGTATGGAGACAATATTTTTGTTGGTTTTCTTTTAAATAAATTTTTAAATTTAATATTATGATTGATGTACAATATCATATTAGTTTCATGCGTACAACCCAGTGGTTAGACATTTACGTAACTTATAAAGTTATCATACCAATAAATCTAGTACTCATCTGACACCATATATAATTACTACGATTTTATTGGCTATGTTCCCTATAGCGTACTTTACATGCCATGACTACTTTGTAACTGCCAATATGTACTTCTTAATCGCTTCACCTTTTTCCCCCATTCTCCCAACAGTACTCCATCAAGCAACATTCAAAATGCTCTCCGTATCTATGAGTCTGTTTCTGCTTTGCTTGTTCATTTATCTTGTTTTCTAGATTCCACATTTAAATGAAATCCGATGGCATCTGTCTTTTTTATGTCTGGTTTATTTCACAGCATAATAGCCTCTAGATCCACCCATATTGTTGCAGATGACAAGATACCTTTTTTTTTTTAATGGCTGAGTCATATTCCATTGTATACATGCACCACTTAACCCATTCATCTATCGATGAACACTTAAGTTGCTTCCATATCTTGGCTATTGTAAAGAATGCAGAAATGAGCATATGGATGATAGATATCTATTTGTTGCCATTTTATTATTCATATTTTTAATCTTTTTTTTCCTTCTTCTTCCTAAAGAAGACCCTTTAACATTTCTTGTAATACTGTTTTGGTGGTGATGCACTCCTTTAGTTTTTTGTTTTGTGTTTTCCCCCTGGGAAGCTCTTTACCTGTTCTAGTCTAAACGATAGCTTTGTAGGGTAGAATAATCTTGGGTGTAGGTCCTTGCTTTTCATCACTTTGAATATTTTGTACCAATCCCTTCTGGCTTGCAATGTTTCTGTGGAGAAATCAGCTGATACTCTTGTGGGAAGAAACTGCTTTTTTCTTGCTGCTTTTAAGATTCTTTTTTTCTCTTTAACCTTTGGCATTTTAGTTATGGTGTGTCTCAGTGTGGGCCTCTTTGGGTTCATGTTGTTTGGGACTCTCTAAGCTTCTTGGACTTGTATGTCTATTTCCTTCACAAGGTTAGGGAATTTTTCAGTCATTTTTTTTTCCAAAAAGGTTTTCAATTCCTTGCTCTCTCTCTTATCTTTCCAACATCCTCATGATGTGAATATTGATATGCTTGAATTTATCCTGGAGGCTCCACAAACTATCCTCATTTTTTGGACTCTTTTTTCTTTTTGCTGTTCTGATTGTGTATTTTATGCTTCCTTATCATTCAAATTGATGATTTAATCCTCTGGTTCATCTACTCTTCTCTTGATTCCCTGTAATGTATTCTTTCTTTTTTTATTTTGTATTTTATTTGTTTGTTTGTTTATTTATTTTTAAAGAGAGGGGAAAGGAGAATGAGAGGGAGAGAAACATCACTGTGTGGTTGCCTCTCACTCGTGCCCCCAACTGGGGACCTGACGTGCAACCTAGTCATGTGCCCTGACAGGGAATCAAACCAGCGACACTTGGCTCTCAGGCCGACGCTCAATCCACTGAGCCACAGCAACCAGGGTCCCTGTAATGTATTCTTCATTCCAGTTAGTATACCCCTCATTTCTTACTGGTTCTTTTTTATATTTTCTATCTCTAGTTTTGTTTCCTATCTCTTTGTTGAAGTTCTCAGTGAGACCATTGAGCATCCTCATAACCAGTGTTTGAACTCTGTATCTAGTACATTGCTTGTCTCCATTTTGTTTAATTCTTTTTCTTGAGTTCTGTTCTGTTCTGTTCTTTTATGTGTGTCATGTTTCTTTGTCTCCTTATTTTGACTGCCTTCCTGTGTTTCTATGTATTAGGTAGAGCTGCTACGTATCCCAGTCTTGGTAGAGTGGCCTTATGTAGTAAGTGCTTCATAGGGCCCAGTGGTGCAGCCTCCCTAGTCACCTGAGCTGGGTGCTTCAGGTGCATCCCCATGAGGGCTGCATGCACCCTCCTGTTGTATTTGAGCCATGATTTATGCCAGCATGTCAATGGGAGGGATTTAGCTCAGGCTGAAAGGCTATGAGGACTGGCTGTGAATGCAGCAGAGGATCTGCTGTGCATGTATTGACGCCATGGAGAAAGATTTGCTTCAGCAGGGTTCTGGTGCCTGCTGAGTCTGCCCCTTAAGTGTGTCAATTGTGGAGGTTGTTGGGTGGTGCTTGGGTGCAGTCTGAAGCTCTCTACTGAGTGCACTCTCTGGTGCCTCAGATGAGGCAGGCCAAGGTCAGCCACTGCTGGTGCCCTGAAGAGGCCCACCTGGAATGAGCGACAAAGTGATCTGCAGATGGCTGCTACCTGTGCTGGGCTTAGAGTTGTTTAGGAGAGACCATGCTGTGAACCAAGGCCAACTGCAGCTAGTGCCATGCCTGGGTCTACTTGGCAAGAGGTACAGGGGATGCCAAGGCCAGATGCTGTTTGTTTGTGATTTGTGAACCTTTGGGAAATTTTAGGAAAGTCTGCAGCATTAACCAAGACAGGCGGTTTCTATGCAAAAGCCAATGGACATGGATTTGGTGAGGTGGGGTCTCATGGAATCAGCAGGGTGGGGTGAACAGTATTATCCAAGTTGATGGAGACTCATATATGGTACCTGCCAGCCAGCTCTGCTCAGGAAGGGTTCAGCAAAGGAACAATAGCCTCTGCCAGCATTTCTGTTTGGGAGAAAGCTGCTCCTCCAGCCCTCATCCTGAAACCTGACAATTCAGTTACTCCCCATATATTCCTGACAACTTTCAAGCTGCTGCCCCAGTGCCGGAGCTCAAAGCAAGTGAGTCAGAGTACATCTGTGTGTGTGAGTCCTTTAAGAGGACTGCCTGGGACTCCAGAAGCTCTCCTTCTTACTCAACCACAATCCCCACTACTTTCACACCCAGAAGTTTTGGGGACTTCTCTTCCCAGTACTAGAACCCTGGGTTGCAGGGTCTCATAAGGGACTGGGATTCCTCAGTTCTCAGGGTAACCTCTGTAACTGAAATAGCCCTCCCAATTCTTAACAGTCACACGTGGGTGTGGGACCAGGCCTTTCCAAGTTTCCAGCCCTCCAGTAGTCTTTGATGTGGCTTCTTCTTTATATCCTTAGTTATAGGACTGTTCAGCTAGATTTTAGGTGGTTGCAAATGATGATTGTTTTGTAGCTTAGTTGTAATTTTGAAGTGGTTTTGGGAAGTTCCAAGCACCATGTTCGCCTTTATTGCCATCTTGGCCAGAAGCCTGGAGCTATTTTCTTTTTCCTGAAAAAAATGCAGCATGCCTCCAGAGATGGGATGTCTACCAAAGGAAGAAGTTCTGAATCCTGTGTGCACAAGCTCACATAGACACCATTCCATCAGAGTTTGTCAATTTACTTTATATTCAAGAATTCCACTTCCACTGCTCATCAGTCAGTGGGGCTCGTAAGAAAGTTACCTAATTATATCCTCTTGGTGGCAAGAAGGAAGTGAAAAATAGTACATGCTCCTCTTAAAGATAAACCCTTAAATAACTGTACTTTTCTTACTACTGTAAAAAGATCCTTAAATTTATTGGGACTTTGGACCAAATTTTTGAGAAGCACCTCCCACAAACTGTTTTTCATTTTTATAGTGTTTGGGTTGTCCAGTGTCCACTTGCATTAGTGAATGTGATCAACTTTCTTTTTATAATGACTAAAGTGAATAATTTTTAGTGTAAAATTTTAATTCTTTTAATGATTTACTTAAACTACATTTGAGGGTTTTTTAGTTATTATTTTATCAGAATTTACTTTAGATTTATAGAAACATAATTCCAGTTAGATATAGAAATACTACATTTCACACTAATAGAATGATATAATTTGTGATGGGCTTTTTACTACTTGGCATAATGTTTTCAAACTTCATTTATATTTTAGCTTGTATCAGTATTTTTTTTTTTACAGAATAATATTTCATTTTAAACAGATTCATATTTTTAATCTACTCATCAGTAGATGGACATTTGGATTGCTACCCTTTTTTGGCTATTATGAAAAATCCTGCTGTAAATATCTGTATGAAGTTTTTGTATGAATGTATATTTTCAATTCCTTTGGGTAGATACTTAAGAAGGGAACTGCTGAGTCATATAGTATCTCTATGTTTAACATTTTGAAGTATTGCCAAACCATTTTCCAAAGCAGGTGCACCCTTTTACATTCCCACTAGCAATGAATGAGAGTTCTAATTTTCACATATTCATAAATGCTTGTTATTATCATCCCTTTTATTTTATCCATTCTAAAGGGTGTGACATGGGATCCCATTGTGGTTTGATTTGCATTTCCCTTATAACTAGTGACATTAAACATCTTTTCATGAGCTTCTTGGCCATTTGTATATTGTTTTTGGAGAAATGTTTATTCAAATTTTTGACAATTCTTAAATTGATTTATTTGTCTTTTTATTGTTAATTTCTAGGAGTTCTTTATGTATTCTCAATATAAATCCTGTGTCAGGTATGTGATTTGCAAAAAAAAATTTTCATTCTGTACACTGTCTTTTCACTTTGACAGTGTCTTTTGAAGCACAAAAAGTTTTAATTTTGATGTTGTGCCATTTGTCCTTTTTCCTTTTCTTTCTTGTGCTTTTGAGAAATCATTGCCTTATCCATAATAACAAAGATTTACTTCTACATTTTCTTTTAGGGGCGTTTATAGATTTAGTTCATTTATTTAGGTCTATGATTAATTTTGAATTAATTTTCATATGTGTTGTGAGTTAGGGGGTCAACTTCATATTTTTGCATGTGAGCATCCAGTTGCCCCAGAACCATTGTTGAATAGACTATTCTTCCTCGTTGAGTTGTCTTGGAATCCTTGTTGAAAAGCAATTGACTATAAATGTAAGGTTTTATTTCTGAACTTCAGAACTATTCCATTGATCCATATGTCAATCCTTATGCAAGTGCCACAGTCTTTTTCACTGTAACTTTGTTGTAAGCCTTCATATTGGAAAGTGTGTGTCCCCCAACTTTGTTCTTTTCCAGAATTGTTTGGCTGTTCATCTGGATCCCTTGCATTTTTATATGGATTTTATGATTTGTTTGAAAAAAATCCAGCTGGGATTTTGACAGAGATTGCATTGAATCTATAGATTATCTTAAAAAGTATTGCCATCTTATCTGTACTAAGTCCTTTGATCCATGAACATGGGATGTTTTTCCATTTTTTAGATCTTCTTTAATTTCTGCCAACATTGTTTTATAGTTTTCAGAGTACAAATTTTACACTTGTTTTTTTTTTTTTTTCAGATTTAATGTGTTTTATTGATTAAAATATTACATTTGTGCCAATTTCCCTTCCCTCTGCTCCCCTCCACCCGGTGGCCCCCCCTCCCTCCAGTTGTCCCCCCCTTTTAGATTATGTCCATTAGTTGTGCATACAGTTCCTCCCAATCTCTCTCCGTCTATTCCATTCCCTCTTACCATGATCCCCAATTCCTATATCATCTCCCTCCCTCTCCCCACTCCCCCTCCCTGTTGACCTCCCCCCACTATGCTTCCCTTACCCACAGTTCCTTTTCCACTCTCGTTGCCTGTTTCGTTTGCCTTTGTTTCATCTCCCTAGCTTCTGTTTTTTAAACCAGTCCCTTTAACATCTCATATAACAGTGGTTTGGATCTAATGAACTCTTTCAGTTTTATTTTGTCCTGGAAACACTTTCTCTGTCCTTCTATTCTGAATGACAATTTCGCTGGGTAGAGTATTCGTGGTTGTAGGTTTTGGATTTTCATTACTTTGAATATTTCTTGCCAGTCCCTTCTTGCCTGTAGTGTTTCCCTTGAGAAGTCAGCTGATAGTCTAATTGGGACCCCTTTGTACATAATTCTTTTCTTCTCTCTTGCTGCTTTTAAGATTCTCTCTTTATCCTTAAGTTTTGACATTTTGTTTATAATGTGTCTTGGAGTGGTTCTCCCTGGGTCCAGTCTCTTGGGAACTCTCCTTGCTTCCTGGACCTGCATGTCTATTCCCTTCCCCAAGTCTGGGAAGTTCTCCTTTATTATATTTTCACTCAATTTTTCAAGTTCTAGTTCATCTTCCTTATTCTCTGGCAAACCAATGATTCTTATGTTGGGCCTTTTATAGCTGTCCCAGAGGTTTCTGATCCTCTCATTGTTTCTTCCTATTTCCTCTCGCTGCATTGGTTGACTGCTTGTTCCTTCTCCATATTCCAGTTTGTTGAAATGAACTCTGGATTCCTCACCATCTGTCTCGTATGTGGTTTTGTTCCTTTCGTTATGGAAGTTTTTCGCTTCTTTCATATCTTTTTCCTGCTCTTTTGTGAATTCTGTAAGCCACCTGATAACAATGGCCCAGAACTGAGCCTCTGACAGGTTTCTTATCTGTTCATCTGTCAGGTTCTCTATCTGCTGTCTGGTGAGTTGTGCCACCGGGATCTCTATATTTGTCTGCCACATTTTGACAGGTGCGTTTTGTTTTCCTGGGCCGGCTGTCGGGGGCAGTGCCTGTGTACGCGTCACAAATCAGCGACCGGCGCCTGCCTGTCCGCGACCTATTTCGCAGCCCTGTGGTGCTTTCTGTGGGGGCGGGGGTCCAAGATGGATTCACGCAGTTATTCAGCTAGGAGACCAGGATCCGTCCAAGGCGATGCTGCGGCTGCTCTCCCCAGCGCCCGGAGTCGCGCACGCCAGGGGCTTGATTGGAGTCGCGCACGCCAGGGGCTTGATTGCCTCCGGGATTTTTCGCCGCCCCGCCCGCCGCTCCGCAAACAGCTTTGCCTTCTTTAACTCTTACCTGCCCAAATGGCACCGCTGGTTTATAACTTCATATGTTGGGCTTCCGTGTAGTTTTATTTTCTGGAATTTCTAGTTATCCTTTGTTTTGAAGTAGTTGTATTCCTCTATAGTTGTAGAGGAAGACCTAGCGTGTCCGTCTAAGCCTCCATCTTGGCCGGAAGTCCTTTACACTTGTTTTTTAAAATTTATTCCCAAATATTCTGTTTTTCATGCTATTGTAAATTAAATTGTTTTCTTAATCTATTTTTGGATTTTTCCTTGCTAGTCTACAAAAAACACAATTGATTTTTGTATGTTGATTTTGTATCCTGACTTTGCTGAACTGGTTTATTAGTGCTAATCATTTTTCTCTGAATTCTTTTGGATTTTGTATATGTAAGATAGAGATCATTTTACTTCTTTCTTTCCCAAGTGGATACCTTTTATTTCTTTTTCTTGTTTAAGTGCTCTGGGTAGGATGTCCAGTACAATGTTGAATAGATGTAACAAGGGAGGACATCTTCATCTTATTCTTGGTCTTTGGAAGAAAGCTTTCAGTTTGTTTAAAATTAAATCAGATGCTAGCTATGGGTTTTCCATACATACCTTTTATCAACAGGAGGAAGTTCCTTTCTATTCCTAATTTATTGCCAAAATACTATTTAAGTACTCTTTGTAAAGAAGTTGAATGATTTTCCATTTTCAAAAATTTCCCTTTTCTCCTCATCATATTTTCATTTTTCATTCAATTTTAAAAATTTACTCAGAAAATGTTTATTTGCCCTATATACAAGAATACTGTAATTTTTAAAAGGATCATTAACTTTTTTATTAAAGATTTTATTTATTTATTTTTAGAGAGAGGGGAATGGAGGGAGAGAAACATCAATTGGTTGCCTCTCGCATGCCCCAGCCAGGCACCTGACTGGCAACTCAAGCATGTGCCCTGACCGGGAATAGAACCGACAACCTTTTGGTTTGCAGGATTGATGCCCAATTCACTGAGCTACACCAGTCAGGGCAATAATAGAGTAATTTTAAGAAATTGATTGTCCATTAGGGTATTCTCTTTCCCCACCCCTCAGAAGACACCAAAATTTCTTTCTTTTCTCCTTTTTTTCTCAGTATATAACAAGTTACTAATAATTTATGCCTAATGTAGAGCTAAATCAAGGTATCACTGGCTGAGGAAGATTACATTTCCAAACTTTCTCTAATTGATGTTCCTCTGATGTAAGAAAAACATTTTCCAGTTAGGGAATTTCAGACATCAGTAATGATCACTTACACCGTCACCTACTCTGGTTAAAGAAAATTAGCTGACATTTGATCGGAAGGAAAACCTTTAGGAAAATGGTATTACAGAAGCTCTTTCCGAGTCACATAGAGTAAATCAGCCATTTCAGTATGATGTTCAATTTCCTGTCTGTTTGTGTCAGCTAGTTTTTGAAACTAACCCCTGAACTCTGAGTTGGGGTGACGTTCAGCCTGGTAACTAAATAAACAGTGGCATGAATGAGGTGGGCAAACCAGGTCTGTTACTTCCGAGAGCTGCTTTATTTACTCACGTCAAACCTGCTTTCAGAAAAGACTTACTGCCACTTACATTGAGTGCTGAGGAAACTGGGACACTGGGAGCGTGAGAGCAGGAGAGATGAGCTGCACCAGATCTGTTTGGGGTGTGAACACACACTGCCGGGGTAATTGGGGTTATTGGAAGACCCTACCTCCTCCTCCTGGAAATAACATACTACTACACTAGCTAGCCAGGGAGGTGATAGCACCTCCTCTTCAACTGATCCAAGGGAGGCGATGCTGGTTTGAATCTCCTGGTCCAGCGATGGTGTCGCTCTCCTGGGTCCTGCACACGAGAGCAAGCGCAGGCGCTCCAGAACCTCGAGGAGCCAAATGGTAAAGGAGAAGATTCACGCAGCCCATCCTCCAATCTTAGCGTTCAGAGAGGGACAAAGACCTCAAAATCACTGCCAGCTAGAGCCAATGAGTGTGAAGGGAATTTAGGGGGGAAAAGCTACAAACTCACACTGTTCAAATGTATGTGTAGGAGGTGAAGTGACTAAGATGCGGTGTAAGATTGCTAGTTCTATTCCTGGCTCTGCAGCGGTAGCCTGCTCCTGTCACAGAGAAAGTGCTCAGAAAATACCACCTGTTCTCTGGATTCAGATTTGCCTCTTTAAAGGAGTGGAACACAGTGCCTCACCACCTTTAGATACTAATTCAAAAATAGAAAATAAACTTTGAAAATGTTGAGAACAGGTCCTTAACTTACACTTGCCAATAGTATATAATAAATACAAAAGGAAAATTTATTGCAGTGCTAAAGTGTTTACCAATTCCTAGTTCACATGTATTCATTTTCAGGTAATTTTGGTTTAACAGTGAGAATAGTATGTATGCAGATCTGGTTCTGTATTACATATGTGACTACTATTTCACATGTTGTTATTTATCAACCAACAAGATTATTTCCACTGAAATGATTAATTTATGTTACCAATTGGTTTGGAACTAGGAACCTAAATTCCAGATGGTATAATGGATTCTTCTTCTTAAACATGTTTTCATGACTTCTTTGATGTCAAAGGACTCTGCAATTAATCTGCATGATATTAGTTGCACTGGTTTGTTGATGAGTTTTTTCTAATACATTTTTCACCATTGTGGGATAACAAGTATTTTCTGAGTTCTTAATGAGACCACGTCTTGCTTCACGAAGCCATCTACAGATGCACACTTGTTGCCTCCTCCCCTTTGATACATCTTATTTAAAGCTTTTGCATTTGTTAAATATGATTCCACTGCAATGGTTGTGAAATCAAGTCCTGACTTTCTTCCTTATAAAAATAAAACTGACCTTGTATCTTTTGTAAAAAAGATTTTATTTATTTTTAAAAAGAGGGGAAGGGAGGGAGAATGAGAGGGAGAGAAATATCAATGTGTGAGAGAAACATCAATTGGTTTCCTCTTGTACATGCCCCAACTGGGAACCAAACCCACAACCCAGGCATGTGCCCTGAGTGGGAATTAAATCTGCGACATTTGACACCCAACCAACTGAGCCACAAGGGTCAGGGCATAACCTTGTATCTTACTAGGAAAAATTTGGAGGCCATATAATAAAATCAGAGCATTGTTATTAAGTCAATCAAATAGGCATTACCTGTTTTTGTTTTTTATTAGGGATGCTTCTTGAACACGCTGCAAAGACAAATTAAGAATGGGAAGCAGGGGAGTACCCCACCTCTTTGAAACTTCCTCAGGCCCTGATCAATTCTTTTGTTTCAGTCCCTGGAGCAAGGGGTCTCTCTCTCTCTCTCTCTCTTTTTTTTTCTAGCTAAGATGGCAGAAAAACATGTATTTTTCATGAAAGCATAAGAGTCTATACCACCTACCACCTAAAAAGAAATTATATCTCTTTAATCAATTGCTGAAGTTTCATTCTTATGAAATTAAGTGAGATATTGACCTCACTTACTTTCTTAAGTCAGTGGGAGAGTTCTTTGCATTCTGTTCTTTTCGAAAGACTGTTTGTTTTCTCACCCTTTATTTCACACTCCCTTTGCTTTCTCTTTTTAATGAGAATATGGAATGAAAAAGAGCATTTTCATCTTCACAGACATTATCACCAGAGCTATTTTTAATATTCTTCCTCTTCTTACAAGAGGGAAACAAATCAATCTTTCATATTAGAAAACAATATTATCTTGTAGGGAATTCATCTTTATGTGTATTTATTAGAGATTTTAAAGTAGATAACCCCCCAAAGCTCATAGTATAAGTATTTGATTTCCCATATCATGCATATATGCAATAGCAGACTGACCGAGCATAAAAATTATAAAAATTGCTCCATTTTAAGTTCTTATTTGCTTCCCCCTCTCCCCTCCACTCTCTCTTTTTACCTCATTTTGTATGGATATTGAGAACACTCTCCCAAAATAACAAACAGTGGCTGTTTCTTTTAGCAGATATTGGTGACATGGCTTACCTCAAAGGGGACCGCTGGGTGACGCGAGCACTATTGTGCAGCTCAGTGACAGTTACCAAGCCAAGGGGCAACTGTTGTGGGACAATTCTAGGCACTTCTTTGTTACTGGGTTTGGTCTTTAGGTATATGTAACTTAACAAAAAGAAAACCTCCTTAGCTGAAAAAAAAATTCCTTTGTTATTGTAAAAGAAAATGTCCTCTGTATTTCAGCAGAAATGTAGGAATATTTTTAGTAATTGGGAAAAACTAACAAACACAACTTTTCTTTAGACTTAAATTGGAAATTTGCTTTGGGTCTAATATTGGAGAACAGGTGCAATTTTTCATCTTGGGTTTGGAGTAAGACTAAAATCAGAGACCCAAAATATCCCAAGAAATCTATGCTCGTGTGTTTAAGGACACGGATGAGTAAAACCCTTGCTAGAAAATTTGCTCCAGTATTTACAGAATTGATTTTTCCATCTGACATTAGAGACTGGTGATTATTCAAGCATTGACTCTACTTTACACCGCTATGTATATTGAATATTTATGATGGTTATTGAAGTTGAAAAATGGTAGTACCCTTTAACCAGGCTGGTAAACAGAAAGGTTAATTAAATATGCCATGGTTATCAATTACTAAAACATGAAGATAAAACACAGTTGTAATCTTTGCTATAATCATTTTTCATTTTATGATTTGGAAAGTATCTTAGGAGTTTTCAGCATCATGAATTATTATTATGAATGGCAAGGTTATTAATATTCAGAAATGTTCTTTTAATATAGGTGTGATATGAGGCACCACAGAAACTTGGCTGGTTGAGCATCCTTGCTCCGACTTTTATTAGCTGTGTGTTTTCAGACAGGCTAGCTCTATTAGTTACCCATTGCCACCATAGTGTTGTGCCACAGGTGACCTTAAAACTCAGTAACATCTAATAACATGAGTCCATGGATTTGCTTGGCATTGGCTTATCTAGCCTGGGCTCACCTGGGCTTGTCTTGAAGCTATGACTTAAGTCTAGGACTGCTTCACACATTTCTTATGCCCCTTGGATCAGCAATACCTGCTCAAGACATGTATTTCTTACAGTAATGACAGAAGCACAAAAATGCAAGACCAGTCCTAGCTGGTAGCTCCCATAGACTGAAAGGTCTTGGGTTCAATTCCCAGTCAGAGCACATACCCAGGTTGTGGTTTTGATCCCTGATCAGGGCACATATGAAAAGGCAACCAGTCAATGTTTCTCTCTCATATTGATGTCTCTCTCTCCCCGCCTTACTCTCTTTCTAAAAGCAATGGAAAAATGTCCTTGGGTGAGGATAAAAAATGAAAAGCAAGCCCAACCATGCAATCAAATTTTAAGCTCTACTTGTGTCTTATCCATTAATATCACTTTATTCAAATTAAATCCCATGGCCCAGGCCCAACAAATACAGGCTGGGGAGTATATACTTAGCTCATGCAGGTTGAAGGTGTGTGTAAACATTGATTAGTAGTCATTTCATCTAACACATATAACCTTTCTGAACCTCCATATTTCCTATCAGTAAAATTCCAACCAAAGTAATTGCCTCACTCTAATGTGGTGAATATTAAATAAGTACCTAAGTCAAAGATGATAACAAGTGGCATTTCCTGAGATGGCAGATGCAATCATCATCAAAAGGAATATGGTAGACTCATGGAACAACACAATCAGAGGGGAGGTTAAGGCATCATCAAATATTCAAATGTACAGAAGAGCTGCAAAGGCTGTGTAGAACTTGTGCCTGCATTTCCTTCAGAATCACCAATCATTGACCTCCTACCACATTTGCTTTTCCTGATCCATTTGAGAGTTAGTTGCAGATATCACGCTTGTTTCTCCCTAAATGCTTCAGTATTTCCTAAGAACAATCCATTTTATAGCCACAACACAAATATAAATTCAGAACGTTTAACATTGATTCAATATTATTGTCTATATAGAGTCCATATTCAGTTTTAGGAACTTTATGGCCATCTCAGTCCCCCTCCTCTGATTTTGGAATGCAGAGTCTATTCTAAAATCACACGTTGTATTTAGTTGTCATGTTTTTTTTTCCCTCATGTTTAATCTGAAACAGTTACTCAACCTTGTTTTTTTAATTTATCTTTCATATCATTGTTTTTTTTAAAGATTATGGGTCAGTTATTTTGTAGACTGTCCCTTTGATTGGTTTTGTTGGATGTTTTCTCCTAGTTATACATTGTGGTCGAAATAGTTCACAAGTGCTACTGTGTTCTACTCAGTACATCATACCAGGGGACACATTTGTCCCATTACTGGTGATATTAACTTTGATCTCTTCATTAAGGTGGTGCCTGTCAGGTTTCTTCATAAGAAAACACTATTTTCTCCTTTATAATTGATAAGTAATCTACTGTAAAATACTTTGAGATTATGTAAATATCATATTGTCCATCATATATTCACCTTGCTTTTTGCAGTCATTGAGAATTCCTCCTTGAATTAGTTATTACTATGGTGTTTATAAAAGGGTGATTTGTTTTTTCCTGCATTTATTAGTGAGCATTCTGCTATGAGGAATCACTTTTCCTTTTCCTGATTTATTTAATCAATATCAATTCGTGAATTTTTACTCTATTCCATGGATTAGAGGGTATAATGTCATTTTTATTGTAGTTTGATGTTCAGATTGTTTCAGATTTGGCAGTTTGGAGCCTCCACAATCTGGTTCCTCTGTCCTTTTGATCACATTCTCACTTTTGGGCATAACAAGTTGTTCCACATTCATTGACTTTCTTGCTCCAGTCATGGAATTAGCTCTCTCCAAAGAGCCCTAGGTTAATATGATCTTTTGCCTTCAGGCTGAATTATGCTAGTTCAGATGAAAATGTAGTCCATAAATTCAGTAAGTTAGGTTTGGTAATATTATCATCAGCTCTCTGAGGAACTATACATTCAGACATGTTTTACTGACTTTTACACAAGAATTTTAGGTTGATGGTATTATAAAATATCATAATTTGGCAAATTGACTAATGCACAAAAATTGTATTATTCATTAATTTACCACATCAAGTACATTTAAATGTTTTTCAATACAATAGTCCCTTGCTATATCGTGGTTCACTTATTGCGGCCTCACTGTATCGCGGGATTTTAAAAAATATTATATTTAATTACTTACCGCGGATTTTTTGCTATATTGTGGGATTTTGCGGTACTGTACAGTAAATACTAAAATAAATGTAAGGTTCCTACTTCACGGCTTTTCACCTATCGTGGGGGGGTCTAGAATGTAATATCCATGATAAGTGAGGGATCACTGTATAACATAAAAGATGTGACCTGCAGATTTCCCACTAAACAAAATAGATAACATACTATCATATAATAGACATTTACTCCTGGAAGGTTTTTTTGCTCCCACGAAGAAAGTGGTAAATAAATGGTGAGACACAGAGGTCATCAATTCTTGTGTTTGCCTTTATCTGTGTACATTTGGGATTGCAAAGTCCCAAAGGTCCTTTTTTTTTTTTAATCACAAAGAATCAAATACAGTGAAGAATCTGGACACTGTCTTGACTGCTGTAGGAGAAAAATGCCATCTGAACGTGTTTGCAGCAATAACCCATACAGCAGCATTAGAAACCCACTTGGTTTTCCTGCTCTCTTAAACCTTCCTACTAACCAAACAGCCTTTTCATCATGCAGTTCAGGTAGGCAGGGGGTTAGTTATTTACAACTTGATTTTTTCTCCCTCCTTCTACTTGCCTTCCCTTCCAGATTAGCATTCTGTTTACAATTCCACGCATAACATAGCGCCCACCTTCATCTCACATTCTTGAGGGCCGGCTTCTCTAATCATAGGCTGTTCCCACAGGAGCAAAACACTTGTGGTCACAACTCATATCCTCTCCTGTGACTCTGGAGCTACCGGGACAGAAGTGTTTGGAACGAGCCAGTAGGGTCAGCAGAGAATTCCAGCACTGCCTCAGCAGAAGCGTGACCCACAAGCATCACTCCGCCAACCTCCAGTGAGGTGTGGTGGTATTGAATTTGCCCCTCAGGCTGGGGCAAAGGGAAAAGAGTGAGAGAGGATGAAGACATGAAGACAATCCTTCACTGTTCCTCTGAAAGTCCTTCAAATACCATCTGTTAGTCCTAAACTATGTGAGCCTTCTTCCCAGTGAGCCCTGGACACATTTTTATTTATAGTACTTTGTCTGCAATTGTCATAATATGATGAATTTATGTAGTCATTTGAGTATCTGTCTTATCTCATTGTTTTCCAAGTGTTTATGTAAGCACCTCAACATCAGCAATGTCTGTACACACCTCTTAGAGTCATTACATGATGAAAGTGGTTCATAAATACTATTTCTTGACCTGGAATCTGATTATACTCTTTATACCTAATATCTATTATGTGATGTATTCATCTGCAGGGTTATTTTTTTCCCTAAAAATATTTCATTTTTAAATAGGCAACACGCCCATGTAGGTCCTCATCATTTATGACTAATTGCCTTGCTTTGAAATGGTGATCAGACACCAGAGTTTGTTTTAACAAGAGCGCTGGGCAGATCTGAGCTGCCTTCACTGTTCATCGCCTGCTCAGTGGGAGCTGGAAGGTTCCACAGAGGCTCCCAGATACCACCTTTCTGAATTAAATGCCTCATGTATGGTTCTAGAATAACAGCATAGTTATATCTGTTTGACTAAATTCATGAAGTCTTTATTCCTCAAAGCATAAGTGCTTAATACATGCTTAATCATTTAAATGAATGATTCAAAATAGGGATTGGAGTTTTTCTTAGAAATAACAGTTGAGCATAAATCAGAAATATGAATTCTTTGTCCCCTGACCTCATCATCCTTGAATCTGGGCCAGCTCTGACGCCCTGGCTCTGGAGACCAACCATCCTGCTTGGACTCCCAGCTCTGCCACATTCTGATTGTGCCATTCAAGCAAGTTTCTTAACCTTTCTCTGCCTCCATTTCTTCGTCTTTAAAATGGGCATTATAACGGTTCATATCCTTTTAACATTGTTGTGAGGCTTAAATAGGTAAACATGAGTTAAAAGCTCACCATTGAGCTTTGCACATGTTAAGCACCAGTAACTGTGAGCCGTTTGGTAAGACCGGGAGGTGTTCTGGGAACGTACATGTCATACATGTAAGAGCCTACATGCCAGGGCTCTCCCAGGGATACTCTGCTATTCGGAGTGCAGTTTGGTTCTTCTCCTGATATTAAAAACAGCTGGCCCTGGCTGGTGTGACTCAGTGGATTGAGTGCTGGCCTGTGAACAGAAAAGTTGCCAGTTCAATTCCTGGTCAGGGCACATGCCTGGGTTGCAGGCCAAGTCCCATGTGAGATGCAACTGATCAATGTATCTCTCTCACACATCAATGTTTCTCTCCCTCTCTTTCTCCCTCCCTTGCTCTCTCTCTAAAAGTAAGTAAATAAAATCTTAAAAAAAAAAAAAAAAAGCAGCTGAAAGCTCTGCTGATTGTTGAGGCTAGGAAGGACTAAACTAGCCTTTTGGGGCTTGGAAATACTTCAGGGCTGAGGTTATAGGTTATGCAATAGAGTTCCCTCCCCTTGGATCTCTGAATCCTTGAGAATCTTGGAGATTCCAGCTGCTGCCCCATGGGTGAGCAACCTTGCTTCTGAGAGCTCACAGAGGTATGGGGAGCCAAGCCCAGGGATATGAGGATCAGGGGGCTCTTGAGGAGAAAGCCACTGAGAAGACAGTAAGGAGGATGAAGGACCAAGGGCACTAAGTATCAGACTTTTAGGTGAAGTGAAAAGGTGCTGTAGATGATAGTTATCAGGAGTCAGAACTCGTCAAGACTCTCTCCCCAGGCTGGAGTGTACATTAGGCAGATACTGGGTTTTACTCACAAGAACAGCGAGTCTCAGGGATGCTGTACAAACTCTTTTAAGGAACCTCTCCACCCACTAACATTCTGCAGTCTCTCTCTAGAGAGCCTCAGGACACCTTCCCCTGTGTTTCTAAATGTAGGCTTGCCTGACTGTCTCTTAGCAGGTCCTGGGCAGCCAGATGCAAACCTAAACCCAAGGACCATGAGAGAGATCATGGCCCACCACAGGGTTAGGGGTTGTCTTCAGGACCCCAGCTCAGCCCTTCTGGTTTCTCCTGTGTATTTCATTGGGGCTGGGATGCTTGGCAATCTGTAGCCTGCCTGCCTTCCCAAGGAGACCACTCTGGGGATGTTGGGGTCCCAGATACTTGAAGAAACCTGGAAGCAGTTTTGATGTTCAGGCAATTCTGCGATAAGTGAGTGGCATGGGTGATGCTCGGTCACTCATTGCATTTTCATTTCCATGCTTAGATCTGTTTGCTTCTCTTGGAGCTGTTACGCTTCAATGTGTTTTGTTTTAGTTACTTGGCTTCCTTGACATCTCCAACACTGTATGAGTAATTAAAATCAAATATTGTCTCTCTTCCGTAAGAAAAAAGATGCAAAGGTACCTGCATTTTTTTTTTTTTCTGAGCAAAAGGTTGCTGCCTTTACCTTGACACCGCTTGCCTTTTTGAACATATATTTCCTTCCCCTCCTGTAACAGGAAGGAAACAAACACTTCAAATCCTATAGTGGGTCTGTAGACATATTTCTAACTCCACGATGCTGTAGTGTTCAAATGGCATGGCGTGTGAACAAACTCGCGTCACTAATACAAAACGAAAATCCTGCAGGCGGTTGTTTTCCCTAATTCTGTTTGATTTTCTGAGAACAGATACCATTATTCAAAGCACATACAAAATCAAGCACCTGGGCATTTAAATTTGGGATTGACTTTCCCACAGACCTGAGTCTGAAAAAAGGCTTCGGGGAATTAGCATTTGCCAGCATCAGATTTAATAACCCCAACAAAGGGTTTGTGAACCCTGCTGTCTATCAGAGCTCAGCTGTTTTAAAGGGCACTACAAGGGAAATTGATTCTATTAAGGAGACTTGTATTCCACTGACAAGGTGTTTGCAAATTACAGTTGACAGAGAAAATGATTCATGTGTTATGAGATGATTTATAAGGTTTCTGTTAACTTTTTCTTCCGATTTATGCTAGTGGGCACAGCACCTAAGCAGTGACAAAAATGTCTTTGACAGTGTCTTTTTTGGAAAAGTAAAATCCAATCTGTGTGAAGGCATGCTTTAAAAAAAAAAAATCATCACTCTCCTCTTCCTTATGAATCATTCATTCAATCATCCCTCATTTGGGTTTTAGTGTTGCTTTCTATGTTAGGTACAACATTCATGGCTCACGATGGCTCTTGGGAGAATCTGGGAGAACACATTGAGCACCTCTCTCTTGTATTTCCTTTTCTTGTCATTCTAGAATCATACGCCTATGGGCCCATGGGTTTGAAAAATCTACATCCTAGTAGGGAAATAGCAGCTGTGGCATGCAGGAAAGTGGGAAGCATGGGGGGGGGGGGCTGCAACTGAACCATGAAACACGACAGTTCACCATCCAGCTGTGATTCCAAACAGGACAGGGTTGCGATTGCTTCAGGTCACTTTGACCCAATCTTCAGCTATGAAAGGGCCATAATCAGTGGAGCGACTGGATTTTGTAGAATGACTGCCTCAATTGCTCGCTTTGAATTGCCACTGCAAATTTTAGCTGTGTATCTTTAATATACTTTTTAATTTATAACCACCCATTCATTGGCTCAACAAGTATTTACTGAGTATCGACCATATGTCAAGTATGTCCTAAATGTGGAAGATAAAATAGTGGAAAAATATTCACAGACATGGTCTTCATCTCCATGCTATAAAGATGCTAGTTTAGTGGGAAGATAGACATTACATAAAAGCAACATAAATATATAATTGTGGACTGTGGGAATGGAGCGACTTTGAGGAGAAAAGTCCAGCGTACATCCCGTGACTCTGGCAGGGGAATTGTTCTAGAATGGTGGAGATCAGGGAAGCGCTCTCTAGAAGTGAATGTATGCAGAGACCTAAAGAATGAGTGGGTGTTGGACAGGCAAAGAGTTGGGCACAAGAAGGTTCCAGGTAGAAGGAACAGCATGTGGGAAAATCCCGAGTCAGGACAAATGAAGGCCAGTTTCAGGGGAGAAGAGTGAAGGCAGCCGATGCTCTTGGTGACCCCTCCATAGTCTGTGGCATCCACCAATCCAGTGCAGCAATGGCTTCCTACAGGAAGCTTCGGCACTCCTCCATGGCAGGGCTTCTCTGGCGTGTTCATCCTGTGCAAGCAGAGAGGATGGGAAGTACTGGGTAGAGAAGGTTCCTGCAAATAGTCATTAACCAATGGTGACACAAGTTGGAGGACAAATTCTCTAGCTTCCTCCATCCTCAGGTGGGATAAACTTGGAGGCAAGCCCTACTCCACTTCCTAACAGTTGCTAGCGGGACTGAGCCCCAATTTTTTGCAGGGGTAACCTGAACATATCAGTGAACCAATACTTTCCAAGTGATCAATGCATGATGGTTCACAATCAGACATGGGCAAAAGACCCATTCAAAGGGCAAGCTAGTCCAATGGAGTGTAAGGTAATGGAAATGAAAAGGTCACTGATATGAATCCATATTCCACATGGTAACTAACAGTTAAGAAATGACCACATGCTGAGATGTGGTGTAATATCAAAAAAAAAATATCCACTGTGATCTGAACTGCCTATTAAGTACTTCTTTCTCTTCCAACTGCCTGTGTGAGTCCTAGTTGTCTTCAGATTTATCAACCTAATATATCACAACGGATTGCACGCAGATGTGAGAATCCAGGTGTCTTCTGTTGTCAGACACTAGAGATATTTGCAAAACTGGTAAACAACGCCATTCTTTTGACTAAAAATTGTCCTGGAAAATAGAATTAGTCTTTAGGAACTTGTTTTTTCTGTTAATCAGGCATGTCACTCATATTAATTATATTAATATATAATGACTCTATTGTTGCTATTTAAAAATACATTCATAACTAACAATAACATTTTCTCAGTTTAACTTTCTAATACGGTATATATATGTTGCCAGATATGATCCACATACACAAAAACTCTTCAAGGTTCTTTATACCTTTTGCAAGTGCAATGGGGTTCCGAGATGAAAAAGTTTGAGACCTGCTGGTGTAGAGTCTGCTGGTTGCAGGATGGTGAATATTCTCACCAATTTGGTGGGGAGCCACTGAAGAGCTTTTAAGCAGGTAAGTTCCAAGTCGAGCAGATCTTAAAAGTCGTTAACCTTGAATGTGTGTTTGTGTGTGTGATTAGAATATGTTAACTTCTGCAGCGATGGAAGGCAAACAGAGCCTAACGGGGCATTTACAATCTGCTCCATCAAGCCCTGCTGGAGAGAGACACCTTCTCAGCAACTCTCTCCAGCTGATGTGCGGGGGTCCAGCTCCCTGACGTCAGCGAGGTTTCCACTCTTGTTTTTTTTTTTTTTTTTTATTTGTTTGTTTATTTATTTATTTTTAGAGAGACGGAAAAGGAGAAAGAGAGGGAGAGAAACATCACCATGTGGTTGCCTCTCACTCGCGTCCCCAACTGGGGACCTCACGTGCAACTTAGTCATGTGCCCTGACTGGGAATCGAACCAGCGACACTTGGCTCGCAGGCCGATGCTCAGTCCACTGAGCCACAGCAGCCAGGGCTCCACTCTTGGTTTTCAAGGAAAATGCCTGCCAGTCATCCAAGGCCCGCAGAAAGCAGTTAGCCACAGGCGACTTAACAAATACCCACAAGGCACATTGAGGTGTATGAGCTGATGGAAGGCACCTGAAAGAGAGTAGACAAAGTTCTTATCCTTGAGAAGTCTGAGACCTCGGAGGGAAGGGCAGAATCTGCTTTCTCCGGGTGAATGATTATCATCCTTTGCTCCTCTGGCTTGCTTTGACCTTAGGTACTGTACTCTCCTCACTTTCTCCTGACCTTCCTCTGTGCTCTGGAAGGTGGGGTCCAGTTGAATCAAAGAAGGGTGAAAAGGAAGGTTTAAGTGGGGGAAGCAGGAAGGGAAAAGAAAAGAAAAAGAGAGAAAGGCATTCTAACTGAGGCATCATTTTCAATGCGTTGAGAGCACATTGTTCAAGCCAGCACCCTTGCCTGGCTGCTCGGGCTCCAGGGGGTTCCTTGTGAGTTTAGGAAACAATATTTAATGGGGTGAGTGAGAAAGTGAGCAAGTGTCTTGCTGAGCAGAGGTCAGCCTCCCGCAATTCCTGTAGGCTGGAGTGAGAAATAGAGGGAATTGTTGTCATATGCACAATGTCATACTGAAGTGAATGCAAAATTTCTGGATTACAGCGTGACTGGGCGACAAAGAATGCACGTGCCAGCATGAACTGGCCAAGCACAGAGCTGAGTTCTCTCCGACAGACCCAGGACGAGCAGGCCTCTGCAGCTGCCTCTTGCCCAGGGAAAGCTTTGTACCTGGATGGGATCCTCTGCCTCACTTCCTTTCAGGGAGCCAGCTGGCCTCTCTTGTAAGACTCCACCCCCTTCAGCGTTGTGTTTCAAAAATCCTTTCAGTGATAAATAATAGGTCGCTTCTTTCAGAGTCTGTGTAGCAGGATGGGAGGCAAATAAGAGTACCTGTTCCCTAGGAAGGATGTGCAAATGGTCCATGGATGGCAGGGCTCCCTCCTCCTGGAGAGCAGTTTATCTCAAAGGGCATGATCAGTGGTCTGGAGGTTTTCGCTTGGAGCACAAAACTAACGCACATGTCTGGGATGTCGCCACATCCAGCTAGGCTCTGGTGGGGACTCTGTCAGCCTGGAGCTTTCTTCTTTCCTCTGGGAGCCATTCTGAACTTCCTGCACTGTGCTGCAGAGCTGGCATCAGAGTGGAAACATGACATCCGCAATGTGTGTTTCTGAAACTTGTTCCTTTCTCTGGATCCCTTTGCAAAGAGGGGGAAGTCCCCACATTGATATCCCCGGTTTGAGTTTGCTTCTTTATCTCCTTTCCAGGCTTCACTACCTGAAAAAGTTTCATTAGCTCTGGGGGTATCCATAATATGGACAATGTTAGCAAAATGATCTGGTTTTGGAGATGTTGCATTGTGAAGCTTTGCAAAGTTTCTCCAAAGTAGAATGTATTCCTTTGACGCACACCCTTTAACCACCTGCTGGGGGAGTCGGGAGGCAGAGCTGGACAGAGTGGCAGTCTTTGGACTCCTGCCTAGGTAACCCAGGGGCCAGCACCTGTGTCTCCTCTCTGCAGAGTCAGCGGGCGCTAGGAGTAATGAAGATGTTCAGGGTTTGTGATTCATATAAAGGGGCTAGATGGAGAGGAGTAGAATGTCCTGAGGTGGGGTGGGCATGCTGGGGTTGAGGGCCCAAAGGAGAATGTGGTGATTTGGCATTCAGGGACAAACTCATCATCTCTGGAAGTCTAGGTGTGAGGCCTCGCGTTGGCCTTCTGGGGTTCAAGAGAGTGAGCTGAGTCAGGCTGATATTTTGTAGATTATATAGCAAACCCACACCCCCATCCAGGCTGAAATCAGAATTCAAGTGTGTGATGAAGGTGGGGGGGTGCCCTGGGGTCACATTTTTATTTACCACTCAGCTCAGGTGCTAAGATCCAATTCTTGGTGGAAACATGGCACCTCTTTTTGGAGGCATGGCAAATGCCTTTGGAGGCACGCCTCACTCGAACATCTCTGCCCTTCTAGGATTCCTAGAAAAATGTAAAGACAGAAGATGCTGTGGCCTCAAGGAAGATATAATGCTCTTACAACCAGGGAACAGAAGAGTTTGTTTCAGAGTGAGACAATGGCTATTTGTACAGGCCCAGTAGAGTTAGGTCATGTCTAGCTTTGATCACTAACCCAAAACTCTCATAATGACCCAACCATTTCCTGTGCAACAAAATTGCAGCTGCTATAATAGAGTTCTGGCTCTCAAAGAGACAATGTCATGTAGAGCCGAGAGCCAGTGCTTGAAGTCAGACAACACCGAGAATGAATCCCGGCTCTCTCATTCCCTGTGTTATGTGGCTCTTCTTTTAATTTTAATTTTTATTGTTTTTTTTTTCCATTAAAATTTAGTCTGCTTAGTGGCTCTTTCAGTTATTCATCTTATATGGTCTACCTGGCAGGTGGCAATAAGAATGGACTGAGGCAATAGGTCAACAGCCCTCAGCATAAGTTCTGCTTCCTGGTCCACACTGAATGCCTGGAAGCCTTTACATGCATGTGAAGAATGGGGTTTGAGGTTTAATCATATAATTTATTAACCAAACCAAGACATTGTTGAGGGTGAAAGGAAGGGGGAGCTTTTAAAAATTGTACCAGACAGCAGCACTGAACCTACAGACCAGGACACGTGGTTTCTCTAGTTATAAAGACTCCCACCAGGGGAGGCTCAGCCTTGACCCCAGATTGTTGTGGGGGTCATCAAGTAGTCCTGGTGGCCAATGGGTAGCGCGAGAGATGGAAGACAGCTGAATGAAGGCAGGGACAAGGCATCAGGGGGCACCTGGGCAAAGTGCGTGTGATTTAATCCAGGATAGAGGAGCTTCTAATCAGCTATGCAGGCACAAAAATGAGGAGAAGTACCAGAGACTGATGACAGACCCAGGAAGAGCTTCCTACTGCTGAGATGGCATTTTGGAGACCAGCAGTGCTAGTCCCTTAAGGGGACTTTAAAAACAACATGAGTTCACTTCTTCCAGGGCAAAGACCCACCTGTCTGCAAGGAAGGAAGCAAGATAAACTAGCAGATGTCTGAGCCCCTTCCACCTAGATATGGAGATAAAACTAAACTACTGGTTGTAAGAATGTTCCAAAGATGGGAAAAAAAGTTAAAGCCAGATTTGTTGAAAATATTTGTTAAAAAGTAAAGTACAAAGTTTCAGAAGAAAATAAGGGGAAAACCCCAACATACATTTTGATGACTATTGGTACTGCAGAAAGAAATAATTCTCATACTTAATTTATGTGGGATTTAAGAATTACTGTGAGAAAGAATCTTTCTCAGCAGCTTTTCCTCACAAATGTTGTTAAAAACAACTACAGTTTTTCATGAATATGTATCTAAAGGAGATAATACAATTTCATATATTATCTTTTTTATTTTACTTTTTAAAAGATTTTGTTTATTCATTATCTTTAGAGAGAGGGGAAGGGAGGGAGAAAGAGAGGGAGAGAAACATCAGTGTATGGTTGCCTCTCCTGTGCCCCTAACTGGGTACCTGGCTGGAGACCTGGCCCGCAACCCAGGCATGTGTCCTGACTGGGAATCGAACCAGTGACCCTTTGGTTCCCAGGCTGACACTCAATCCACGGAGCCATACCAGCCAGGGCTCATATATTATATTATGTGAGATGTTCTCAGCTATAAATTAATTCTATTGGAAAATAATACCAAAAGAAGCATCTATATTATGCATGATCATATTTAACAGGCATTTATTTTTCTAGATTTTCTCTTCAAATTTCCTAAGGTTTTCATCATTTTACAACAAAAAGTGGAATTTTGAGTATTCATCAAACCAGAATGGGTAAGATAATTTCAGCCAATTAACAAGTGAATAAAAGATGACCTGGCTGATTGATAGCTGTCAGAAGGGAGGGGATTGGGGAAGACTGGGTGAAAGACGGTGAAGCAATTAGCCAAAAGATATATATACATACCAGGTACTGACAACAGTGTGATGATAGCCAAAGGGGAAAGGAGTGGGAGCTAGGTAGAGGTGGGCAAGGGGGGAATGTGGGGACAGAAAGAGACTTGGCTTGGGACTATGGGCACATGATACACTGTGCAGATGATATTTTATAGAGTTGTACACCTGAAACCTATATGGTTTTGCAAACCTATGTTACCCCAATAAATTAAATTAAAAAGTAAAGTACACAGAAAACCTTAAAAAAAAGTGACCTGGCCGATAGGAGAGGCTGATTCCAGTTTGAATTTTGGTTACACTAACAATGTGATATAGAGCAAAGTGATTAACCTCTTTGAATCTCTGGTGGAGTTCTGGTATCAATCTTTTCTGCTGCAAGTGGTAGAAACAGGAATCAAATGGTTTAAGCAATAAAGACATCGGCCACGTCATGTAGGAGGAAAGCTGAAGGCACAAAGGCTCTAGGGATAGTTGATTCAGAACTGTCAAGGCCAGGTTCTGTCTGTCTGTGAGCTTTACCATCCCGTGTCATTGTCATTCTCAGACTGGTATGGGAACAAGAAGGCTGCGGCTGTTCTGGATGTTCCACTGAGACATGATAACATCTAGTGCAGGCAGGACAAGGAACCTTTCTTCTATGGCTTTTCTTGGATCACCCTTAAGTTGTTTCTTCACATGTCATTGTCTAGGTTGGTCACATGCTCATTTCTGAGTCATTCATTGGCGTGAGGAATGTGGTTACTCTGATGAACTCAGATACATCATCTGGGATGGAACAGATCATCTCAAGTCAACAATAGTGTCCACTGGATAGTGATACGGTATCTGATAGGAGATGGGAAGACCACCAGGGGATGGATACTTTGTAAGTGGTAGTTCAATCTAAACATGCAAGGTGTCATTGTTATTTAAATATTCATAATGTATTTGTCATTCAACTAAAAATTCCATAATGATAAAAGAGAATGCATTAGAATGCTTAACATTTGTTCATTAGAAGAGTATGCTAGGTTATAGATTTTTCTTCCCTGAAAAGTCTTTCAGGAGAGGACCACAATTTGCAGTGGACACAAACAGGAATCTATATTGCCCATCACATGCCGGCAGGGAATAGAGGGCCATCACACTTTATACTCTAATCTTGTATGTGATGACTTTCAGATTCACATTATGAAGTTCTACTCTTTTATAACAGTCAGATCCCAGGCATGTGGCTAGTCAGAGAGGTGGAGTCATAACTGTCATCTGCTTGGGTGGAGAAGCCGGCACATAAATCTTAGTTTCCCCACTTAATAATCCCATACCTCCACACAAATCAATTTACTTAACTTCTCAGGTCCTCAGTTTCCTAGCAATATCTATTTCACTGAATTGGGGGAATTTCATGAAATAATGCTTAGAAGCATTAGTCATTTGTCTATCAGAAAAGCAGATGCTCAATAAATGATAACCATATAGGAGATGCTTTCAAATTACTATTTAATAATAATGATAGGATATCCCAGAAAACTTCAAGTCTCAACAAATTCAATAAATTCAAGTCAATGGATACTTAACAAACATCTACTGTGTGAAAGGTTGTGCACCTTGATGCCATATTCTTTTTTATTGTGTATGTAATAGTGGTTTTTGCCTACTAATGCCCTTTAAGTTCTTAGGACTTCCTCCATTCTGTTTAATCTGAAGTCACAGTAGCCCCTTAATATATGAATTCTGGGAAGCAGAAATGATGAAAGTATCTACAATTGGCAGTAATGGAATTGTGTCAGGGGAAGGAAGAAGTCAAGACTGAGTCTAAGAGTCATTTAGTGGGGCAAATAG